>NC_079160.1:70666266-71024766 GCF_947563725.1 Argiope bruennichi
CACACACACAAGATCATTTTTGCGTCTCAAAAAACTGAAGCAATTGTTTCTCGAGACTTTTGCATCCTAACCTTACAAAGCTTACCCAAGAAATTATTTCTAATTGTATACCTTGCATACTCTCCACCAGAAAAAGCGGTAAACAAGAAGGACTGCTTCATCCTATTCCGAAAAGTGATAAGCCCCTCGATTGTTTTCAGTGTGACTTTTTAGGGCCCTTATCATCCACTAAAAGTGTTATAAATATATTTTTACTGTTATTGATGCTTTTTCAAAATTTGTATGGATTTATCCAGTTAAATCTCCTTCAACTAAAGATGCTTTGGACAAATTGATATTAGAACAGACCACATTTGGAAACATCAATACAATAAAAGCCGTAAACCTGCCTGTAAATATACGATCGGCGACTCAATTTGGTACCGGTCTAAAGTTGCAGCCAAAATATTTTGGACCTTACGAAATTATTAAGATCCCAACGATAGGTATGATGTCAAAAAGATAGGACTTCACGAAGGTCCGATCATAACGTCGATTGCTGCGGATAAAATGATCCTTTTTCTGCTCTTTTTTTTTCTCCCATTTCAGCCTTGTTGCCTACTTCGCTCTCAACTTCAACTCGGCCGCGGACATCTGGTATAAAGGACGTCCGTGTCGGATAGATTTCAAACCCACATATATATCTCTAAACATTTAGTAAACCCACATTGTTAAACTCATTAGATGAAATGTATTCAATTCTTGATCATAAAAGATCGTGGAACATACATTGAAAATTTTAAAGTGGTTGTCTTTTTATCAAATCAATTCAGAATAATTCTTAAGGAAAACTATCAATAATTTTACTATCACTTAATCAAAAATATAATCTTAAGAAGTAATCATAATTATTTCCAATGGAATGCGGAAAATAAAATAAATTAAAAAACGGGGTGTGATTTTTTTTTATTTGTCTGCATGCAAGAAATTTTAGAAAATTTTATACAGTTATTAATTTTTTTTTTGGAAAAAAATTACTGTGGTAAAAAAATAGGAAATAAACAGAACTATTAACTAAGGAAAAAAATTGAAGCAATTGCATATCGGATATTTTTACAAGTCATAAATTCCTACTTTGTTTAACTTTCATATGGATTTGTAAATACAGGAGTATATTTGAAATTTCAATTTACAAATGAAATATGCAAATAAAAAAGTATTTTTTAATGAGAAGGATATTCTATAATGTTTTTTGTTGCAAATTACACTCTTTGATATCAAAAACAAAAGGCACAACAATGTAATTCTCATATTTAAATATTTTTTAAATCATATTTCTCAGATCTCATCTAAATTCTTTCTCTTATCGTGCACTATTAATATAAAACATTTGATTAATGAACAAACGTATGGAAAATCTATTTTAAAGAGCTGAGGTCAAAAATACATAGAAGAGGTGAATCTTTCCCCCAAAACTCAGAAATATATAAACAACGAATTTTTAAAACAATTTACAAAAATTTCTTTCATTTCTAAACGGATCTATACTCAAAGATTCAGCACCTTTCCCATCCTGGATAAATATTTTTTTCGTTCCAACCGAATGAAACTACATCTGAAAAACTGGAGTCAGTTAATTGAATTAGACGCAATGTCCTTTGAAGTACTATCAATTTCCTCCCGTGTCACTAACAGAGTAAATACTCATTTAAAAAAACATTAAGGAGACTTCTGTTTCAAAAGGTTAACTTTATACATATTGGAACCTGGAAGGTAATTTAAGTTCTAAAAATAGTTTCCTTTCATACGAAAATGATAATAAAATGTTTCCAACATTTTACGAAGTGTTAAGGAACAGGGAAGACGAATCGACTTCATATTATTTTATTTAGAATTTAAATCATTAATTACTCTCTGTAATTACTCCTTAAAAGAGAACGAAAGTATTTCGTAACGGAATTGAATTTATTACGAGAATTTCATCAGTAATGTTCGAAGCCTTTTTTTCAGTTCCTCCAAAGTGCGGCAAAGAAATCTTTGAAATATTTAGAAATGTTATGTAAATTTAAAGAAATGTATGGGGAATAATAAACTGGGAGTATCGTGAAAAGATAAATTCTTAATGAAATTAATATTTAAAGCCTTTGATATGAATTGATTGTTTTCCAACGCTAGGTAATCCCGTTGCATTTTGGGAAAAGTTTGAGAATCTTATTTCACTTTTTAAATTGCAGCTTTGTTAAGATATTTAATGTTAATTGTTATTTAACCAGATCTGAATTAATTATAATTCTGTTCTGTGAAGCACCTACATATACAAGAGTAATTTACTATAATAAAATGTATATAAATAATATTTTTGAATTTCTATTTTACTTTAAAAGAATTGGAAAAAACAGGAAACTTTGTTCTCAAAACCGCAAGTAAATTTTTAATTATAATCTCCTAAACAATAAATTATAATTCAAGAATTAGTTTTGGATAGCAATATGAAAAACCGATTAATTTAAAATTATATGTAAATAACAAATTATTTTTAAATACTTTTGAAAGAAAAACTAAAAAATTAAAAAACACTAGCCCCCGATCGAACTCGGATCTCCTGAATGCTAATCAAACGCCACACCACAGCACTATCAAGATGTTCAGTGCTGGTGACACATAGTTAATATATTAGCTCACTGACACATTGTTAATATATTAGCTTAGTGAAAGTTTAAAGGGCCATTTTATGTAAATTGGTTTCAATATTTTAATGAACATAACGGAAGGCTTGCTACCATTATATTAAATCTCATCCCGAACTAAATTATCCAATCGTGCACTTCTCCTTGTAAGTCATTTGCATCTATAATATTACCATTGATGTTGTGTGCTTTAATGAGGCAAGAGCCAAATTAATAAAAAGGAGACAACTTGAATAAAAGAATTTTTGTCGACTAAATTTTAAATAAGAAATGGCAAAAAGCTGTTAAGATCATTTGAAACTTACGGAATATATATGCAGAATTCCATACTAGTTATTTTATTGAGAATCGTAGATGGCACCTCACTAGTTAAGGACTGGGATTTGGAGACAACAAAGCTACAGCAACAAAGCCTGAATACAAAACAGCTGACAATCCAGATTTTACAACGAACCGCCTTTTGAGAGATCATAAAGCTTAACTGGATATATGGGTGTTACAGAGGTCAGAAATATTGATGATAAAAAAAAAAAAACCTGTACTCAAGCACTTGGGGGCACTCCCGATATCAGTTTTGGCAAGCTCTGAACAACTTTTTCAAGATAATGTCTAGAAACGACTTTCAGGGCTATTATACTCGATTATATTTTATGAAAATATGCCAAATTAACTTGTTAGTACAAATAAAAATTTAAAAGTTCGAATGATGACTAATGTAAAGACCGCATGCAAATGTACCATTGCTAGCATCTTAGGTGAATACCTCGACTGAATCGGGATTGGTTGGAGCAAGAACCATACCTGTTTCGTGAATTTTAAGGACTGCCATATGATTTACAATTAAATGGCATAAAAGAATATTTTGAAAATAAAACATGCGTAGATTATGAAAACATGTGCCATCGCCCAGAGAATTCGTAGAGACATTAGATATACCAAATGATCTAGGCTCTGAAATCAACTAGATCTTCAACCCAGTAATAACCAGTTTACCACCTGTGATAACCAAACAACCGGAAACCAATTGCGCATAGGTAATCAGGAAGAAAATTTAATATATTTTAATTAGAGAAGAGAGAACCGGTTTGCCAAGACTTTAAAAATTGTGTAATTCACTATAACTGTCAGTTGCCGAGGGCTGCAATGTATTATATTTCCGATGACACCAGAAATTCATTTTGTTTATATTTGTGTCGCCCTGTCTACGAGTTAAAAGTCCTCAATGAACTATTGTTGTGAATACAGGAGCAATGTGAAATCGTATGGAAATTTTGTATCGTATCTGAGTTATATCATTGCTTTTACAAGAAACTTATATTTATTTTATAAAATGCTCTCAGACAACAGTGATAAATGACATATTATGCAAATGATTTATTAAAAATGTATAATGCTTTTAAAAATATATCTATACGTTAAATGCATTCTTTTACAATAAATGCGAAGATGGAAAAAGCGAGAACGTATAAAATGTTTCAAACTTTTCAAGGAAAACGAATACTGAAATGGAATCAAACACATGCTCTAGTGAGAGTGAATGAAATGTTTGCGAATACTATAAAATCTCCAAATTTTGCATTTCGAAGAATAGAATCAGGAGTTCGTAACATTCAGCTATAAAGTAATCAACTAGTCCGTGTCTTAAAATTAATTATTTTCTGAGCAGTTAAATTCTCCCTTCACTTTGTGACCTCTGTAATAATAAAGAATAAAGCCATGATTTCCCTGCTCCTTCACTTATTTTATGATTATTTTATATTTAAACGAGTCATAAAAATTATTTTTATGTATTGTAGCACCTCTTTTGCCACTTGTGCAGAGCGCCCCCTTGTGGCGTTTTACAGAAGATAAGCAGTTGAACGGCTCCTGCTACCCGAGGTCGACTTTTTCCAGATGTGCAACCCTTGCACTAACGCCGAATGCTTTCGGCTGGAAACCGTGGAATTCCTCCACTATACTGTTCTTTTACCTAATTTTCTATGTGTGTATAGTAATAATCTCCACCATACTGTTTTTTTACCTAATTTTCTATGTGCGTGTAGTAATAAGTATTTGTGAATTTTGTAGTGTAGCTGTGTTCGTATAGATTAAAAATAGTACATTTAAAACCGGGCAGTTCCTTAGAAAACTACAACATACACTATAGTATCCAATTATTCTGAAAATGGTTGCGAGTTCTTTTTTAGCCGAGTTTATCCCTGTAAGTCATAAAAGTAAAAAAAAAAAAGTCGCCGAGTCATGATAGATAAATTGCAGAGTTTATACAAAAAAAAACAAAAAACAATGAACAAAGAACAACATCTATTGTTAAACAATAGACAGTCAGAGAAAATAACAAAAATGCATTATTTAGAATCTCAAATTCGTTATCTCTATTGAACTTCATAAACCATGTTGTATTATACTATACGGACAACTAGCTGCGACATACTATTGACACGATAAAATACATGATGTATTGACGGATGAGTAGTACATGATGAGCATAGCGATTCATTAAGAACGTTGCAGAAGGGTACAAGAATGTTTTCGGCAAGTACTAACCGAGAGGCAACAAGCTGCCATAGAATGAAACCCGGTTTTTCTTCATATCTTAATAGAAGAAAGTCAAATAAAATGATAACGGTAAGATAAGGGGGGCTTGCTACAGATATCCTTCCACAAGAAAACCTGAACTTGAAACATCAGAGATCTTTTAGTGACCCAGAGATCTTATTAGTGTCTCGCGAAAATATTCCATCCGGTTATTTTTCACTTGGAAGTCATATTTTTCCGTCATTCTATCTCACCAGTTTTGCAATACGCTGTAAAATGTCTTTTTGAACAGTTCTGACTCAGATTTTGGTTCTTGATGAAGAATAGCCACAACTCAGATATTTTTGATTTAGGCATGCGGTAATCAATAAATGCTAATCATAACGAATTCAAAGACGTATTATCTTATTTTTTTAACATACATCAGTTTGTTTTTAAATAAAAATATTGATATTAAGACGGTAGAAACGGATTAAGGAGAAAGATGTTAAAACCCTCAACAATAAGACATGATTTCGCAATCATCTTAAGACTCCTATTTGGTTTCAATTTATTTACCACATCTTTATTACATAGCTACATTACATGAGTTCACAGAAAACTAAAAATATTCAGTATTTTTCCCGTTTTTATTAAAATTTTCAAATTTTGCTGCATTTTCTCGATCTTTTGGACGATTTATAAATACAATATGTTTTCCGTTTCTCTCGGTAGCGTGGTAACCCTGTATTACTTGAATGTTTTCTCTATATTCATATTTCTTATTTTTGTATGATTCATCTAATCGCATATATTGCTATATTAAAACAACACATAATAAGACAATGTTATTAAATCCACATGGAATAAGACTTAATAGTTTGAAGAAAAATAGTCAATTTAATAAAAGTTAAGAAACAAAAATATTTACTACCGATATCTTGTAAAAATTAAACAGAAAAATTCAGAAGCTACATGTGCTTGGCTTTCTTTTGATTGTACATTTAATATATATTGCGAGCAATATTATGACTGTTTCGCTTAATTCTTTGTCTTAACTTTAAACATAAAACGAATTAATTGTTTAAAAAGTATCTTATTGTTGTTACACATCCCCCTGGAGAAGGAAAGCCTAGACCAGGTCCAGGATGCCCCGTCGCGTCTGCTCCTCATAAATCTGCAGAAAGTCCCGTTCAACCAGCAGCTGCTTATAAGAAGCGCCAAGACAAAAAAAGAAGATGAACAGGACTGGCAGGATGGGAGCAGGAACAAGGCTGGAAAGTCTTCACCCCATTCTGAAACCTTAAACACTTAAAATGGCCACTACGAAATCTGGCCATGGCTGATTGGAGAAGCAAAGTATCTTATTAGCGATAATACTTATTTATTTTGATTATATTGTCACGAAGATGTAAAGAACTATGTCATTAGTATAAACAAACAATTTGATTTATTAGAATGAAGCAACTCACAGCAGCACGTGACTGAAAACTTACCCATCACTGATGGGTCTCAGCTTTTATACAATTATAGAATGTTCGGAAATAATCAGATATGAATATTTAAGAATAATCAACAATCTTCCAGATCTTAGATAAACAATAGATAACAATTCACATAAAAGAATTCCAATTTTTGGATAAAACACAAAGGCAGGGGTTCGACCTACTGACCAACCAATCTTAAACAAAATGCTCTGCCGAATGAGCAACGGCGATTGCCAATTATTCTGGTTTATGCGGCAATATTATGTGACTAAACATTTTTATTTACTTAAACATTTTTATTTACTTCGATAACTTATTTATCAATTAGGATCCATTTAAACATCAAAAATATTGTTTGGAATACTTTCGTTTCTAAAAAAATGTTTTTCTTCTCAGCAATCATCGGCAATTTTATCGTCGGAATAAGAGTGGTATTGAGGTTATGTAGGTATATTATATATAGGTATGTTATAAGAGTGGTTAATATAAATTTATTGTGGTTAGAAGATGATAAAAATCTTCAAGACGAAGACATGTCAAATTTAAAACTTGATCATGATGCATCGGGAAGTTGACTTGAATGTAATATTTCCCTTTGACCAACATAGAAGAACTGATAGAGAAAGTGTCAGCGGCTTACTATATTTCTGTCTTGGATCTCACTAGAGGATATTAGCAGATACCACTGAGTCAACCAGCACAAAGATATGTTGCTTTTGTAATAACTTTTGGAACTTTTAGATCCCTGAGGTTACCTTTTAGTTTGAAAAATGCGCTATACTACTTTAGTCGACTTATGGCTAATTCATTAAGAAACTGTGAAGATTATGCAGTTCCTTACTTGGATGATATTACTATATTTTGACGAAGCTGGGAAGATCATCTACGACACATAGAAGACATTCTTGATCATTCAAGTTCAGCTAAGTTGCATATTAAACCGTCAAAATGTCAGTTTGCTCAAGCTCATGTAAAATATCTTGGACATTTAGTGGGTCAAGGATTTAGACAACCAGCAGAATTGAAGGTTCAAGCCATAAATGAATTTCCAACACCTACCACGAAGACGCAAGTCAGAGGCTTTCTAGGTTTAGCGGGATACTATTGTATTCCATAATTTTCAGTAATTGCAGCTCCTCTTACCGACTTATTAAAAGGTAAAATTCGCAAATCTACTTTTGACTGGAATGAAGCATGTTAGAAAGCATTTGACAAACTCAAGGTCAAATTAACCGGAAATCCAGTTTTATATAGTCCTGATATCATGAACCCTTTTATACTCCAATGTGACGCATCAAATATTGGAGCTGGTGTTGTTCTTCCCCGACTAAACGAAAAGAAATCCCATCATGTTTTTGAGTAAAACGTTTTCTAAGACTGAACAGAAGTACAGTACCACTGAGAGGGAATGTGCTTCTACTATATTTGCCGTTCAAAAACTAAGATGTTATTTAGACGGGCATCAGAAGTTTGTAATTCAAACAGACCACAACCCTTAAGGGTGGTTGGACAAAATTGTGGAAACTAACCCTAGACTCTTGAGATGATCTTTATTCTTACAAACTTTTAACTATGAAATGGTGCATAGGAAAGGGAAAGAGCATCGGAATTCTGATAGTTTAAGTCGAATTCCTTAAGACTTTAAATTATCATTTTGTTTGTATTCAGAATAATTATTTGCATTTATATATTTATTGATTTTTACGTATTATTATTTGTATTTCAAGTATCGGTATTTTCTTTCAGTGTGTTTAATTATTATCAATCTAATCTTTTGTTTTAAAAGAAAAATATTTTGAAAAGTTTTTTGTAAAGGCACTTTTGGAGATGAGTTTGGTACTGTAGCTGGTTGACAGAAATTGGAAATTGGTTCTACTGAACACTTGAACTAATTGTTCTGTTTTGTAAAGTGTACGAAAATTGGTTCTTCCGAACGCTTGAACTAATTGTTCTGTTTTGTTGAGTGTATTTCCAGGTGTAATCCAGGTGCAAAACTTTTCTTGGAGTTCAAGAAAAGTTTTCCCCCAGGAAGGGAGGAATTCTGTTTTGTAAAGAGTACGAAAATCGGTTCTTCCGAACGCTTGAACTAATTGTTCTGTTTTGTTGAGTGTATTTCCAGGTGTTATCCAGATGCAAAACTTTTCTTGGAGTTCAAGAAAAGTTTTCCCCCAGGAAGGGAGGAATAGAGTCTGTAAAGAATTTAACCCGAAAATTGCCAGAAGATAGATGTCAGCATTGTATTGGTATAGATCAAAAATATGATGATATCACACCGGTAGTACGTTTGGCAGACAGAGATTTCTTTCGGCGAGAGTCAGCGTGGTGTTGTGCTATGTGATGTTGAAATCAAAAGGCATTGATGCCTGGTGCAAGATAATGGTCGTGGGAATGGATTTACAAATATTGTAATGTATGAATTTCCTATTGTTTATATGTTGTGAATTTTTTTAATGTTATGTGTTTTATGTTGTGTGTTTTGTCCGACTGTTATGTTATAAATAAACAAATTTCAAAGACAAATTTGGCCTAATCACTGTATTTTGTTACATCACACTATATATCAGTTTTTATGTTTATTTTCATAAAAACGTTAATATTAGAATTATTGTATTAAATAAAATTAATTCAAATTTGAATTGATAGAAAAGAAGCTTTAATTTTTATTTCTTTCAACAATAAAGCCATTATCATTCAAAATTTGTTTTGTCATGTACTTTAAAACAATGCAAACTACCCGTGGTATTAATTTGAAACTTTTCAAGTATGTATTTTTTTTTTAAAGTTAAGACTTGACAATTCCATTTTTATTTGGAAAGATTTTGAAAATTTGTTGCATGCTAACCAAACCTGAATCCTATGCCAATGAATGTTTATAATTTAAGAGAAGTCTCTTTTTAAGGAAATGAAGTATGAAATCTTAGGCACATAATATGAAATTTTAAAGCAATTTAAAAATATTTTTTTTGTGTTTAAATGTTTTCGTCTAGTCTAGTGTTTAAATGTTTTCGTCTAGTCTAATGTATCTCGAAACTTCTCAACACTTCCGAAACATTCAATTTCATCATTTAGAGTCTCAATTGACAGAAAACAAAATGAAAATTTTTCAGAAACAAAATATGTCGCAGGAGTTTACCTAATATAACATGTTCTTATAAAAGCCATGTGAACATTTTTTCATAAACATATCCGATTCTTTCTTCAGTACGAATCCACCATTTGTTAGGAAATTGAGATTGGAAAAAGGTATTTTATGTAACTATAGAAAATCTGTCAATGGTAGAAGAATTAGACTGGAATGGCATTAAAAATTTATGAAATACCTATTGAAAAATATTTAATGAATTTGTCAATGATATTTGATGTTAAAAATTTTTGAGATATCTATTGAAAAATAATTATTGAATTTGTTAATGATCTTAAGTATAATCTCCATGTTAGCAATGTGAAGTTTTAATTGAATTTTTCCAATAAAAATAATGCGTTAACTCTTAATATGGATGATGAATCAGTACTTTTAGCACTTACGCTTCCTTTTCTTTTTCTCCTTAGGATATTGCTCTTTATTTAAACAACTTATCAATATATGATAAATTTTCCATGTTAAATGTTAACTTTATTTAAATGCTCAGTTTATGCACTGAACTTCATATAATGTTTGCCATCTAAAAGTAACATAACTTTATTTAAATGCTAACTTTATGTACTAAACTTTATATAATGTTTGCCATCGAAAAGTAACACAACTTTATTTAAATGCTAACTTTATGTACTAAACTTTATATAATGTTTGCCATCTAAAAGCAACATTTCGATGTATAAAATTTATATATTCGATGTATTTAATTGTTATTTCTCTCATGCAACTGATATAAACTTATATGCGAAAGAACTATTTTAATAATGTAGGGAATGCCTTTGAAGATTTGCAATTCGAAACATTTGAGAATACTTTCTAGCATATAAAAGAAATTTATGCATATGGCTGCTCCATCAAACAAACATGAAATTTAACAGGTGTTCTGTATTCCCCGAAGATTTTGTATGGAATGGATCTATCAACCTTTTCCTCATTCGACATTACTAAGAATCTTTCCCACTTGAGTCTACAAACTGATTTTTACCAGAGGAGCATTATAATGTAATTTTATTAAAAAAATAATATACTGAAGACAAATAGGATCTCATGCCATGACTAACGGCCGTGACTAATAAGGCATGCCAAGGAAAAACATCAAACAGCGACGAAGACGATAAGTTTTCCCTGTGATTGAATGCAGTGGACAAAAGAGGGCAGTTTTTCATTTAGTCATGCAGGTCACAAGACCTGCTGCCTCATTTTCCGGAAGAACTACTTCGTAAATGGAATCTGTCACCAAAGTCTCCAATTCAGTAAGGTCCTGTCGCAATTCATTTTCTCTTCTTCACGACGAAATTCTTTGCATTACTTATTTCCTCATAAAACCATCTATTCAGTATGATGTGTCTGTATCATTTACAAATTTTTAATTTACGCAAATATTTTTAAAATGTACAGGGTATATAATTAACAGCATTTAAAAACATAGCTATAAAGAACAAAAGTTGAATCGAAATCAATCGAGCAATAAAATGACTATACTAGGATTCTATTAGAAACAAAATGATGAAAAATTAAATTAACAAATCACGCTGAAATTCAAAAAAGAAAAAAATAATATATTTTTATGTATGCTTAAGCTATGAATCAAATAAATTGAAACATCTTTACAGTCGAAATTAAAAATAAATGTTCGGATATCACCAAGAGAGAAAGAATAGAAAAAATATTATTTGTCGAAAGAACCATATTTCTGAATAAAAATGTAAAACAATAATTTTGAAAATGAATAAGATTTCATAGAGACTGCGGATAGGAATTACCTTTTTTGAAGCGATGCATTTTGAAAATTGTTAGTCTAAGCTCAAAGAGTATCACAAATATTGTTACAGATCTGTAATATTTCTTCCCATTCGGTTGTTTCAATCACTGACCGTTTTACGATCAGCCCTGTTGAATGTTGATCGGGTGCCGAGTCAGTAATCCCAGAGCTTGGTAACAAACGTCGCGACCATTTGGGGACTTGAAGACGAATATGGAGAATTTGGTGATAAAATAGATACTACTGGAAACTTCCAGAATTTTAGCAATCAAGCCAATGGGAAACGAGATATGTCTAATTGATCCAGGACCTTCTGATCTGCTAGCCTCCGGGAACTATAAAAAGCCGGCAGTCTCAAGCTGCAGTCAGTCGCGAAAGGAGTCGTGATTGTGGAAAGAGTCAACGGCGAATAGTTGGATCAGTCCAGCGAAGAGCAAGCGTTGTGTGGAGCTCAAGTGATTGCTGAATTGAGCTGAGTGCCTGTGTGTTTATTGCAAAACCTGTATCGAATCGTGTGTGGAGTAGCCAATCGTGTAGTAGTGTGTCGGCTGTTGAATACAGCTAAAGTGAGGAAACAGTAGAGAATTGCATGCATCTGGAGAGCAGCTACGAAGATTCCCTCCAGGTGAATTTTGTTTGGAAACTTTGTTGTGTGCTATTGTGGTTATTACCACTTGTGGACTATTGTTTATTGTAATGTGCTGCTGTGTGTTGCCTGTGTTCGTCTTGGCAGTATATTTGTCGTCTGCGTGTTCTTGTTTAATTAAAGGTCATCATTGGTTACAAAACGACTGTTTATAGCATCGACCAACAAATCGCAAAAGAACCCCGAAATTTTCGTAATAATATGTTATTAGTTATTCTTTGAAATTTGATGTGCATACGCTACGGCGACTATACTTCATAGTTAGGAGTTATTTTCTCTTTATGTTAATTAGTAAAAAGTTCTCTTATATAAAAACAAATATTTAGGATTTTTTATTATTATTATTGGGCACAAAAATTAACCGATTTGTCGAAATATTGGTACAAAAATTGTCATCATGTTCATTTAAAAACAATAGAACAAACGAGTTCATTACCTACTTTAATAACGAGATTATGGTTAGTTAAAAATTTTATATCAATGAGTTCCAACATCAAAGATTCAAAGTCGAAACGAAATAGCAGGTAGTAATTCATTTATACCTTTTTTTTTTTTGGTTTTCCGTGTACCTTCGGACGGTCTGGAGTCACTTCTAGTTATCATTAGGTTTATTTGCGTAGGTAACTAATCCGAACAAGAAAACAAAATATTGAGATAGCAGGACAAGAATCTTTAATGAAGTCTACAAATGAAAGTTTGGCTCTAATTTTTCAACAACCATAAAATTATCAGAAATAACTTCTTATCGTTAGAGAGGAATTTCTCAACATCAACAGATTCAAAGTCAAAACGAAATAGCAGGTAGTAATTCATTTATACCTTTTTTTTTGGTTTTTCGTGTACCTTCGGACGGTCTGGAGTCACTTCTAGTTATCATTAGGTTTATTTGCATAGGTAACTAATCCGAACAAGAGAACAAAATACTGAGATAGCAGGACAAGAATCTTCAATGAAGTCTACAAATGAAAGTTTGGCTCTAATTTTTCAACAACCATAAAATTATCAGAAATAACTTCTTATCGTTAGAGAGGAATTTCTAGCTTTAACCTGTTCAGGCGTTGAAGACATTAATTTATCCTCAGCACTATATTTCAAAGTATTGTTAGAAATTTTTGATAGCTCTTTGATTTTGTAATATTTCTGATAAAAAATTAAAAAAAAATCCATTCAAATAAGTAATAATTTAGTAAATGGGTTTCAAATCACTGTTTTTCAAACCACAATAGATTTTATTTCTCCAAAATTACAGATTGTACGAAAAATCACAGGTGAAAATGTATAGCTATAATAAATACGAAAAATATAATTTAGTGTCTACACTTAGCAGATGAAATTTATTGCGAACTTTGCCATTTAAAATAAAGATAGCATTTGTTACAAATAATCTTGGCAAAATATTTTCATAATATTAAAAAAAGTAAATAATGTTTTACAAAATAACAAACGAAAGGACCTTGAGAACACATTATTAAAAGAAAGGACCAGAAGAGCCCCCGCATACATGAATTGATATATAGATCATTTTTTACCACCACTTAATAAAGACCATCACGCAATGGAAACAAATTAGGTGAAGGGAACTGAGACGGTTTGCACCTTCAAAAAATCGATTTTTCAATTTTTGCATTAAAATATGAAGATAATTCGCTAAATCCAGCAATATATTGATATGTATAGTTATGTAATTAGGAAAGTCTAGAAATTAAAATTTTATAATGTAAAAAAAGGTGCCACGCCAATTTTTGAAAGGGACACCGCTATAAAGGGACACCAATTTTTCACCTTTATTTATTTATTATTTACGTATTTTTCATAATTTTATAATTTCTGGAAAGGATACTAACAACTCAACAACAAACTACTTTGATGTTTACAAGCTGTTTTAAATGTTTTTCACCAGTGCTATGTTAAATGTGCCGACAGTGAAAAATTGAATGTAAGTGCATCCAAAAGAAAAACTGGAGTGTGCCGATTTATTTTCGGAGAAGGAAGTAGTACATTAATTATACAAGCGATAAGGAAACCATAAATATTATCATTTGATTTCAGAATATTAAGGACACTTCTAAATACATTTTCAGTATGTAAGCAATATGGCAGTTCTGATTGTTTTGACGTTTTAGAAGAAACAACAGTCGTAAGGGACACGCTACATCTTTATTAGATATTTGCAAATCTTGTAGTTTCTCTACTAGTGCTATGACATCTTATATATGTAGTGACGAACACCTGATGACGAGCGCCATCTGCTGGACAACAGGTGTTGATGCTTGTTAGACGAAGTACAGACGAGAAGGGTCTGAACGAACGTCGAGACGTGCGTGACGTAGTTCTATACGAGAGTTGGATTGCGAGTCTGTAAGACGTACAGCTCACGCTCATGTTTCTTTATGTGTTTTATGTTAGTATAGTTATATTTTGTCCTTTAATTATAATAAATATATTTTCATATTAATGCTGGTCGTTGCCTTTTCCCACACATATATATATATATGAAAAAAGTTAAGATGTCAATACACGATTAGTGATGCCACGAGATGTGTTGGGAAAGGTAAATGTATGAAATGAACTTGCCTCCACTACCCATAAGTTTGAGCGTTACAGTGCAGGCACTTTCAACTGTGTGCACTTACTCAATGATATAAGGGTATTCAGAACTCAGTTACCCAAGATTATTATATGGTAATTTCGATATCGTACAGCACTGCATTTCAATTTGTCATTGAGGTAGGGCCATGATATAGAATAATTTAAAATTTAAAAAGTATCTGGCATTTCATGTGTAATTATCATTCGAATAGATAAGTGAGAAGCATCGAATGCAGGATAAATTCTCTTTTTTGGAATTCCTGGCTTAACCATAATATTAAGAGTTCGTGCACATGAAAGAAATATATAAATAATCTTTATAAATAATTATCCAGGGCTGTCTGTATCCTACACCTACAAAATAAAAAAAGATGATAAAGGAAAGATTGAAATACCTCACTTCTTTTGATGTAGAGGTTTTCGGAGACAGGTAAGAGTGAATTTTCTCTTAGAATCAGATGTTTTTGTTTTTTTAAAATTTAAGGCACACAAATCCCAAAACACATAACAAGAGGATTTTGAAAAATCTAAATTTAATTCAAGAGATGTGATGACACATAAGACCGAACTTTACAATAAGTCTACAAAGTTACTATTACGGATATGATGTTATTTTGTCTCTCTCAAAGAGAGAGAGAAGTTTTGTCTGTTTAGTGCTTTAATACTTTTAGGTTATTCTCGGCTTCGATGTTTACTTCTCCAAGAACGTTGAGCATTCCTCAATGCAAAGCTTCAATGAATGACCCCTTGATTAATATCGTTTTACAATCAAATAAAGGAAGGAGTCGATTCCTTAGATAGTATATTAATGCAACAGACGAACAAGTTTATGGTTTAATATTATTTTCTATAGGTTATTAAACGAGTACTGTAAATTCATGCATTTTAATATAAAACTAACCTAAAATGCTTAAAATGAGACGAATGCAGTTTTTGAAAGCAATTACAAACTACATGGTTATACCTAAAATAAGAAGAACGGGGAATACAAGAATCGATCAAGAATTGCACCCGAGAATGAAGAAAAGTTTTAGAATTCAGTTATTCCCAGATCTGAAAATCCAAACGAAATCATGTGGAAACTAAGGAAAAAAAAATTTGTTCACCAAAGAAAAAAAAGTTTATACATATTTGTATACATATTTATATACAATATTTGTATACAATTTATATACATATTTGTATATAAATTGTGAAATATATACCGTATGTTTAGTATAATTTGTTAATTGTATAATTCATGTTAAGAATGCACTCGAAAGTTATACTATAGAAATATACAAGAATCCGAACTTAATAATTCCATATAAAGACAGGTCAAAATTTCTCTAATGTGTTTCTTTACTTTTATCACGGCCAGTAATTTTTACATTTTATTTTTCCGTCATCAATTTTTATAATGGGAAAATATTTTCAGAATAATAAAAAAATGTACCCAGTCTTTCCAAAAAACGCTTAAAAAAATTGAGAAGATAATGAAGAAATAAAAAAAAAAATCCTGAACTGCAGAGGAAAATATTTCGAGATGTATGAGAACTTGTACGGATAAACTTTGGATAAATATTCCAAGAAAATGAAGCGTAAATTTCTAAAAAAAAATTTTGCGATAAAACTTCATTTTGAGAAATCAATATAATTCCTTTAAGAGATAACTCTTTACATTTCAAAAATTCGAAGTAATTGTGTAGTTAGAAAATGATTCATCTTGTAAAGTTCGATAGAAAGACAAATGAATTATATTGAAAAGAAATATATAAAGAAAGATAAAAAATAATAATTTCAAAATGAACTCGATTAGGAGGCTTGAATAATAACTAAATTATACAATTATTAAAAAGGGCATCATAAATAGCACTCCTTGAAATGTTTATTTCCACCATTACATTTCATTAAATAAGGCCAATAGTAACATATCCAAGGCTCGCGTACCTTCTACGGTACATTCGTTAACACATATGAAGCATATAATGCTATATTTGTTAAAGAAAATGTATACACATAGCAGAAAATCATTAAATGAACCTAAAACAAAACACTTATTCAAATTATGCATAATAAATAACAGCACACTGAATTAAAACTCAGGGTACTGTGTATATCAGTTACTACATGTCAATTATGAAAGTATAGCTGATGACATACTTAATCTTTTAAATTTAAATTAAATTAATAATAATTATTCAAGATGAATAATGAAGCTTTTTAAAAATACTATGAGAAAAAGAAATGTTTGCAGAAGAGATCATAACAGAATTATTTATATTGTTTTATTTTGTTCAGATACCGATGGGTTATCTTTTTTACATCTGTTAACTTAATGTTCAATATCTAAACCTGATATGTAACTGCTATATTATCTAAACCAACTGAACCAGAGACAATGGATTGCATAGAAGACTTATTTAGAATTAGGAATTTTCAATAATTTACAGGATGAATTAAGGTTCAGTAAAAGTGTATTTTACGTCTGTTCGGATATCAGGAATTTACTTAACCACGGTTATTGTAAGGTAATTTCGATATCTTAATGAGTAACTGGATTTTCAATTACTCACTGAGGCAGGATCATGAAATGGAAGGGATTAGTAACAATTTAATCATTTCGCATCTGATATCTAACTACCATCCGAATAGAGAAATGAGAGATAATGAACACCAGATGGATTCCCATAACAACAAGGTTCGAAAAAATCGAAATTTAAAACTCTGGAGATGTGGTAAATTACAAGGCCGAACATTACAATATACAAATTCAAAATCAAAGATATCGGGTAATTTTGTATCACTCAAAGACAGTTAAGATGTCTTGTTTGATTAGTATTCTAATACTTTTGCGTTCTTTCTGGACGGCAAAAGCCACAGACCAGTTACTATGTAACAGCTGAAATTATAAGACAGTCAACATATTTACTCATTCGATCAAGTTCAGATGAAATTTTAATGCTGCCCATAAAATGCATATTAAATTTCGGACTCCTCTGTAAAACCACTGACGCAGCAAAAGAAGGAAAAAATTGGTCCGCAAAATATTATCCTTCTATTAATCTTTCGTTATGACGCTGAATTCCAAAAACTTTTAAATGGAATAAAAAGTGATTTTAGTGAGGATAATTTATTGTACAGATGGTTTTTGATGAAAATTCACATTCGACTGATTAGGAGTATTCAAAATTTGAAGATGAGTATAAATAAGGAAGTGAACCTTCGTCAGGTAAAAACTATTTATATGACTAAAGTTTTAAACTGTCATAGTGGAACCAAAATGATGTTAAATCATTCAGCTGATAATATACTCCCAAATATGCAATTATTTAAGAGAAACTGAATCCGAGAATTATTTGGGAGCTTCTCTTTACAAACGAACTTTTACTCATTATAGTAAAAAATATTGAAAAATTTAAAAAATCATTTTTTAAACTGATAAAATTTGACAATATATATTTTCTCTCCGTTATGTCAATAAAGATACCTAAATATTCTCTGAAATATTAACAATCTGATAATCCTCATGAGAGACATTCGTAAAAAGATTGATTCTTCAGCGCTTATTTCTGCAATTCTTTTAATTCATTTATTTTGAATTCATAGAAAACTCACACTATAGGCACGTGTGTTAAATGCTTATTGGTATCAGAGGCAAATAACGATACAAAATGTATGTGCTAAAGAAGTCCGTTTAATATCGATTCGATGTGTATAACTGATGTTCAAAATAAGTATGGGTATAATCTTTATTTTTTTACGATAAATATTCTGTTAGTACTGGATTGAATGAAAACTTGTTAAAAAATATAATAAACATATGAAAGCAGAGTTACGACTGAATAAACTTATTATCAAATCAAACGAAAATAAAACCTTTCTGAAGAGTTTCTACCCAAAACAATCTGTACATTCTATTTTATATAGATTTACGAAAACCATTAGTCTTATCATTTATGCGAAAAAATGGAAAATCTGTTATTTTTATGCCATTTATGCATCATTTTAAAAATGCATTGGGAACTCAAAAACCTTAATTAGTATAGTTTTATAATCAAACCAAAAGAACCATCGATTCCTTAGTTTATTAGTTCAGCAGACGGACAAGTCGATGGCTTGTGGTTATTTTGTATAGGTTATTAGACAAGTACTATAAATTCATCCATTTTAAAACAAAGCTAACAACCTAAAATGCTTAAAAGAGGGTCAATGCAGTTTTTGAAAGCACAAGATATTTGGTTATACCCAAAATAAAAAGAATGGAAAATACAAGATTAAATATAGCACTGCACTTGACAATAACGAGAATTTCAGGAACTGATGACAGATTAACATCCCGAAGAAACCATATTGGAATAGAGGAAAACAATTTTTGTTTACCAAAGAAAAAATAACCTGAATATTTATACATAAATTTTAAAATACATATACTATATAGTTAGTATAATTTATTAATTGCATCCTGTATGTATAGAATATACTCGAAAGTTGTGTCATAGAAATATACAAAAATCTGAGCTTAATGAGGAGCGATTGAAAATCTTTTAGAAACCATGTTGAAATTGATTAAAATTTTGTTCTCTAAAAAAAACAAAAACTTTTTATTTATGCTTTTATGTTTTTATTTATAATGCATTATTATTTATTTAAAAAAAGTTGAGAAGATAATAAATAGCAAATAAAAAATTCCGACTGAAAAATGTAGAAATGTTTTTTCCTAAACTCTACAGGAAAAAATGTACAGGCATAAGTCAAGTTTACCGATACCGATAAAATGTGGGCATATATGCTAAGAAAATGAAACGTAAGTTTCTAAAAAAATTATGTGGCGAAACTTCCGTTTCGAGAAAGTAAGAGAATTTCTTGAAGAGACTTATCAATTTTTTTTAATAAACTCATCTCTAATTGCTATAATCGTAAAAACGGAGTTAGAAAATCTTTTGTGTCGTTCGGTTTGATCAAAAGACGAATGAAGTATATTGGTAAAAGAAAGATAAAAAAATAATTTCAAATCAAACTCGAACAGCAGGAAAAAATAATTTTGTTCGAAAAATAATTAAATTACCCAGTTATTAAAAATCATGTTGTGAAACTAAGTTTCGAGAATATCTTTCAACAGACTTGTCGAATCTGTTTAATAGACTCATCTATAATTGTAACAATTGTAAAAATTTCTTTTAAGACATATCAAATTTCTTTTATAGACTCATCTCTAATTGCTACAATTGGAAAAATGGAGTTAGAAAATGTTTTGTGTCGTTCAGTTTGATCAAAAGACGAATGAAGCATATAGGTAAAATAAAGATAAAAAAAATAATTTCAAAACAAACTCGATCAGCAGGAAAAAATAATTTTGTCCGTTAACTAACTAAATTACCCAGTTATTTAAAATTATGTGGTGAAACTTCGCTTCGAGAAAGTAAGCGAATTTCTTTAAGAGACTTATCAAATTTCTCTAATAGACTCGTCTCTAATTGCCACAATCCTAAAAATGGAGTTAGAAAATGTCTTGTGTTATTCAGTTTGATAAAAAAAAGAAAGATAAAAAAAATAATTTCAAATCAAACACGATCAGCAGGATAAAATAATTTTCTTCGAAAAATAAGTAAACTACCCAGTTATTTAAAATTATGTGGTGAAACTTCGCTTCGAGAAAGTAAGCGAATTTCTTCAAGAGACTTATCAAATTTCTCTAATAGACTCGTCTCTAATTGCTACAATCCTAAAAATGGAGTTAGAAAATGTCTTGTGTCATTCAGTTTGATAAAAAGACGAATAAAGGATATTGGAAAAAGAAAGATAAAAAAAATAATTTCAAATCATACTCGATCAGCAGGATAAAATAGTTTTCTTCGAAAAATAAGTAAACTACCCAGTTATTTAAAATTATGTGGTGAAACTTCGCTTCGAGAAAGTAAGCGAATTTCTTTAAGAGACTTATCAAATTTCTCTAATAGACTCGTCTCTAATGGCTAAAATCCTAAAAATGGAGTTAGAAAATGTCTTGTGTCATTCAGTTTTATAAAAAGACGAATGAAGGATATTGGAAAAAGAAAGATAAAAAAAATAATTTCAAATCATACTCGATCAGCAGGATAAAATAGTTTTCTTCGAAAAATAAGTAAACTACCCAGTTATTTAAAATTATGTGGTGAAACTTCGCTTCGAGAAAGTAAGCGAATTTCTTTAAGAGACTTATCAAATTTCTCTAATAGACTCGTCTCTAATTGCTACAATCCTAAAAATGGAGTTAGAAAATGTCTTGTGTCATTCAGTTTGATAAAAAGACGAATAAAGGATATTGGAAAAAGAAAGATAAAAAAAATAATTTCAAATCATACTCGATCAGCAGGATAAAATAGTTTTCTTCGAAAAATAAGTAAACTACCCAGTTATTTAAAATTATGTGGTGAAACTTCGCTTCGAGAAAGTAAGCGAATTTCTTTAAGAGACTTATCAAATTTCTCTAATAGACTCGTCTCTAATGGCTAAAATCCTAAAAATGGAGTTAGAAAATGTCTTGTGTCATTCAGTTTGATAAAAAGACGAATAAAGGATATTGGAAAAAGAAAGATAAAAAAAATAATTTCAAATCATACTCGATCAGCAGGATAAAATAGTTTTCTTCGAAAAATAAGTAAACTACCCAGTTATTTAAAATTATGTGGTGAAACTTCGCTTCGAGAAAGTAAGCGAATTTCTTCAAGAGACTTATCAAATTTCTCTAATAGACTCGTCTCTAATTGCTACAATCCTAAAAATGGAGTTAGAAAATGTCTTGTGTCATTCAGTTTGATAAAAAGACGAATAAAGGATATTGGAAAAAGAAAGATAAAAAAAATAATTTCAAATCATACTCGATCAGCAGGATAAAATAGTTTTCTTCGAAAAATAAGTAAACTACCCAGTTATTTAAAATTATGTGGTGAAACTTCGCTTCGAGAAAGTAAGCGAATTTCTTTAAGAGACTTATCAAATTTCTCTAATAGACTCGTCTCTAATGGCTAAAATCCTAAAAATGGAGTTAGAAAATGTCTTGTGTCATTCAGTTTTATAAAAAGACGAATGAAGGATATTGGAAAAAGAAAGATAAAAAAAATAATTTCAAATCAACTCGATCAGCAGGATAAAATAGTTTTCTTCGAAAAATAAGTAAACTACCCAGTTATTTAAAATTATGTGGTGAAACTTCGCTTCGAGAAAGTAAGCGAATTTCTTCAAGAGACTTATCAAATTTCTCTAATAGACTCGTCTCTAATTGCTACAATCCTAAAAATGGAGTTAGAAAATGTCTTGTGTCATTCAGTTTGATAAAAAGACGAATAAAGGATATTGGAAAAAGAAAGATAAAAAAAATAATTTCAAATCATACTCGATCAGCAGGATAAAATAGTTTTCTTCGAAAAATAAGTAAACTACCCAGTTATTTAAAATTATGTGGTGAAACTTCGCTTCGAGAAAGTAAGCGAATTTCTTTAAGAGACTTATCAAATTTCTCTAATAGACTCGTCTCTAATGGCTAAAATCCTAAAAATGGAGTTAGAAAATGTCTTGTGTCATTCAGTTTTATAAAAAGACGAATGAAGGATATTGGAAAAAGAAAGATAAAAAAAATAATTTCAAATCAACTCGATCAGCAGGATAAAATAGTTTTCTTCGAAAAATAAGTTAACTACCCAGTTATTAAAAATCATGTGGAGAAACTTCGTTTCTAGAAAGAAAGAGAATTTCTTTAAGAGCCTTATCAAATTTCTTTAATAGACTCTTCAATAATTGCTATTATTATAAAAATTTCTTTTAAGGCATATAAAATTTCTTTAATAGACTCATCTCTAATTGCTACAATTGTAAAAATGGAGTTAGAAAATGTTTTGTGTCGTTCAGTTTGATCAAAATACGAATGAAGTATATTCGTAAAAGAAAGATAAAAAAAAATAATTTCAAAACAAACTCGATCAGCAGGAAAAAATAATTTTGTTAAAAATAACTAAATCACCCAGTTATTTAAAATTATGTGATGGAACTTCCATTTCGAGAAAGTAAGAGAATTTCTTTAAGAGCCTTATGAAATTTCTTTAATAGACTCATCTCTAATTGCTGCAATTGTAAAATTGGAGTTAGAAAATCTTTTGTGTCGTTCGGTTTGATCAAAAGACGAATGAAGTATATTGGTAAAAGAAAGATAAAAAAAATAATTTCAAAACAAACTCGATCAGCAGGAAAAAATAATTTTGTTAAAAAATAACTAAATCACCCAGTTATTTAAAATTATGTGATGGAACTTCCGTTTCGAGAAAGTAAGAGAATTTCTTTAAGGGCCTTATCAAATTTCTTTAATAGACTCATCTATATTTGCTACAATTGTAAAAATTTCTTTAAAGACATACTAAATTTCTTTAATAGACTCAACTATAATTCGTTCAATTGTAAAAATTTCTTTTAAGACATATCAAATTTCTTTAATATACTCATCTCTAATTGCTAAAATTGGAAAAATGGAGTTAGAAAATGTTTTTGTTCAGTTTGATCAAAAGACGAATAAAGTATATTGGTAAAAGAAAGATAAAAAAAAAATTCAAAACAAACTCCATCAGCAATAAAAAAATTATATTGATCGAAAAATAACTAAATTCCCCAGTTATTAAAAAGGGCACTGCCTGGAAATGATCATTTCCACTACTACATTCCTTTAAATAGGGCAAATTGTAACATATTCAGCGTTTGCATATCAACTACGGAGAATTTGTCGACACATGTGAAGCATTAAATAACATGTTAAAGATAAACATGTTACATAAGATAAACATAAAGATAAATAAATGTAAAAACTATGCAGAATTTCATATTTTATGTTCATTTCATAATCAAAATCATGCAACAAACCTAAAACAATATAATTATTCAAATTATGCAAAAGAAATAACAGCACACTGAGATAAACTCAAGTTTTGGATTTCAGTTATTCCAACCAGAACTTAAAATCCCTAAGAAACCATGTGCGAACTCAGAGAAAGAAATTTTGTTCACAAAAGAAAAAGAAAAACTACATATTTTATATATAAATTGTAAAATATATACTGTGTGTTTAGAATCCTGTATAATTACGATACACTCGAAAGTTATGTTATAGAAATATACAAGAATGTGAATTCTATATAAGGTCAAGCCAACAATTACCTAACGTGTTTCTTTACTTTTATCATACCAGAAATATTACATTTTATTATTTCCGTTATCCATTCATATAATGGAAAAATAAATACGTTTAGAATAATAAAATAATACCCAACCTTCCCAAAAAACGTTTTCAAAAAAGTTTAGAAGACAACGAAGAAAATAAATTGACTGAAAAAAATCGAAAATATAAATCAAGTTAACTCATACAAAAAAATTGGGGTAAATATGCCAAAAAGAAAAGTAAATTTCTAAAAATGTATTGTGATGAAACTTTATTTTGAAAGAGCAAGAGGACTTCTCTTTCAGTTTTAAGTCTAAATAAACATGAAGTTAGAAAATGATTCATGTCGTTCAGTTCGATGAAAAGATGAACGAACTATATGGAAAAGAGAAGGGTCAAAGAGAAAAATAATTTCAAAGTTAATTCGGTCAGAAGGGAAAAAACAATTTTGTTCAAATAATAATTTAATTATCAATTTAATAAATAGGGCATCATAAATAGCACTGCTATGAAATGCTTATTTCCATCATTATATTCCATTAAATAGGGCAATTTGTAACACATTCCAAAAAACTCGTGTACCAACTACGGAACATTTGTCAACACATTTGTCACACATGTAAAGCATTAAATGATATTCTTGTTGCCGAAAATGCAAACATTGTGCAGAAATTCATAATTTTAAGTTCACTCCACAATTAACGCCATGGGACAAACCTAAAATAATATACTCATTCAAATTATGCATCACAAATAACAGAACACTGAGAAAAAAATAATGAAATTCATGACGCGTTTAGAGCTGTCTATATCAATACATGCCAATTCGAGTTATCTCTTAACTAAAGCAGAAATGTAAATGACTATAAAAGTATAGCCGAGGGCATATTTAATATTTTAAATTCATTTAATAATATTTATCAAATATGATTAAAGAACTTTCGTTAAAATACAATAAGAAAAATGAATCGTCTGTGTTGAATTTGATACCTTTTTTTAAACCTAATTTAAGTGAATGAGGAGTTTCTTAACCAATGTGCAAAAGAAAATGGAGTTTCAAAATATTTTTCAGTCTAAAGGACACGAAAATTTCGAATCCAACAGTTTCATAATTCAGAAATGATTTAAACAATTTTCATTTGACTGTTAATTCACACGATATTCATTCAAACGATAAAATTCATTCAATTAATAGTCCTATAATATTCACGTTTGGAACAGTTTTATGTCAAACTTCAAAGTTCACGACAGAATTTCCTATTCTATTATTTAAATAGTTCACAATATTTATCACCAGAAACGATCGATATATCTGTTTATATAACCAGCAATACGAGCGAAAATGTTTTTAGGGAGTTCTTGATATATCATGATAAATATATCATGATCTGTTAACAAAATTCATTATCTTGACTGTTACGCGTCACTAATCCTTCATCACAAAAATATCGATTTCAGAAGCCCTACTATATAGTATCTATTGTTACTATATAGTATCTATTGTTCAACTGGGTCAGATCTTTCCGGATTGCAGAAAAATAACACAGCTCGCATTGTCCCCAATAACATCAAATCCAAATCTAAATAATCACAGTGCACAAGTTTGAGACCGGTTATTTCAAAGTAATGAATTGGCTCAAAAACATTCGTATGAATTTCATGAAAACTCAAAAACGAAAAACTCACTCATTGTCTTACTGATGTATGTTTAAAAATTGTCAGTCTACTTCACAGTTCATGGCGTAATTTCCAATTCTACTATTATAAATGTTAATTCTAATAAATTAAAAATTTTAAAGTTCGTTTCGAAAAGAAGGTTTATATAGCTCACTTAAGATTCTCACTGATCTCAGGTTGTTAATAACATTTCTTTTTTGTACAGACGGTTATATACAGTCATTATTCCTAGTAATACTGATTACAGATGCAAAAACAATTTGTTTATCTATACACTATCCAGATAGTTCCGGATTGCAGAAAACTAAAATATTATACTGATTTCATTGGCAATCAAGTCACTAAATATTTACGGCGAACAGTATCATATTTGTTCTATCATTTTTTTTACGAAGAAGATTTATTTACTCTAACACATCAGCATGATACACAAATCAAAAATCGATGTTTTCGAGTAACATTATTGCGAAGCATTTCCCAATTCACAACAATCAATTACAGCACCTCTTCATAACAACTTTAATAAGTTAAAAAACTTATCCAAATTACTAGAACGATTCCAAGGTTCAATGCATTGCAGTACAGTTATTTTCGGTTTGAAAACAGTTCAGTGATTAATATATGATTATCACTGCATAAATTCGGGAAAAAATCGTAAAATTCAAGTTCAAATTCACAGAAGAGATTATTTCCATGAAGATTTTTTTACACAGTTCAATTTGATCAATGAAGGAATTCCGTTGAAAGGTGTTAATAGTTTGTTCAGAAGAAAAGCACAATTCACTTTCGTTTTTGTCATCAGAAGCAAGAACGCCACAATATCAAAAGGACATCCGAAATACTACCGGTCATACAAATGGAATAAGTCAATTTTGTTCGGTGAATATATTTCACTACATAAAACACTAAACGATAGTCGAATTTTGATAGTAAATGAAGCACTATAAGTAGTTCGCTTTTAATAGCAGGAGAAATGATTTGCTGTTCGATATGTCACTGATCTCAAACAATCCATAGAGCACACATAAATGAATTTATGTCCAAAGATGTTTCTCGCTTTGATGAAATTGATTAGCAAAAATATCAACTCAGGTTGCTTGCACTATTCACAAAAGTTTAGCACCAATTTCACAAGCTGTTCCGCTTGCTCAACCATCATATCATCTCCACCAGCCTAATAATAACATTCCTCAATCAAGCCCAACACGCTTCTAGCTAACAGTTCCAATACATGAATAACTAGCTGCAAAGAATCATGGGATAGCAATGGTCTTCAGCGAATGAAATCAGTCTGGCCTTGCACGTGCAATTCGCTGATTCGCCACTTACTCATTTTCTGAGAATAAACAGGTGTTCATTTCTACATACTGCTTTATTTCTCAGTAATCTGTCATTGAGAAGATAAAAATGATCTCTAAAAGAATAATTTATGCGATGCACTTTGATCTGCTATTATTCAAAAGAACTTATTTCAATTCCTCAAATATAATAATAAATTTTAAAACGAATATGATCGTTTCTTTTCGGATCTAAGGAAATAAATTTATAACTCGGCTTCAATTTATTTTTAATTAATACTTTTAATATAAAATTACGGATAATGCAGGAATGATATTTTAGATAATATCAATAGCTAAATAGAATGATTATTATTTATTTTTTAGTATCATAAGAATATATTTTTTCAGATTTCAATACTTTTCCAAAGAAGCCTTAGTTTATAAAAATTAAGGTAATTATTACTGCATAAATCGAAATTCGGGATCTACAATCTAGTTTATAATATGGATTAATCACGAAGAGACAGCTGATGTTTACATGACAACACGTAAATTGTGCTTTGTGTATTTAAATATTTAAACTTTGCCGTTATCGACATTTTTGAATTGTTGCTCGAAATGTTAAGAATAATTATATAAACGTTAGAATTGATTGTTAATTTACTGTTATTGCATATTTTTTCAAAATAATTTAGTTTCCACATCAAAAATTAATTCTAAATTTTTCTTATTTTTTTTAATGTTTTACTCTAATTTATTTATTCTTAAATCGTTTTTACACATCAGCATCCTAAAATAATCTTAATCTAAATAATATACAAGTATTCAGCAAACGAAAATTGTTCCCGGTGCTGGGAACAATTTTCAGTGGTACAGCATTTGTTTGCAGAATAAAATTAGCGAATTTTAATTCGAACTTCCAAGTTATTTTTGCTGATGAAGTTTATACATAGACTAGATTGCAAACAGATGAAAAATATGATGAATATTATGTGTATGCACATCGAAAATATTTTGATAACAAAGAAAGGACTTAGGTTCAACTGAAAGTGCATAATTTCACTTTGATGAAAATGAAAATAAAAATCTCTAATTGAGATGATATACATTTTTTTTACCTTGTTATCGACAGTTATAAGATAATATGTTTGTTTATGGCTGTATTATTTATTACACTGATACTTATTAACTAATTAATGAGTCATTTAGAAACTTTTTTAGCAACCTAATACACATTTAAAAAAATCACATATTTTCATAGTTTGTATTTTCAGTAAATTAGAAGTGTCAAATGCATGCTGGAAAATATTTTTCTTATTTCAGTTGTCTTCCTCGTAAGCACAACTTGAGGAAGGAACCAAAAAGTAGACATTTTTATACAACTTTATTTAATTTGACTTGTTTCGTGTTGGTAAAGCTGTAATTTGAAATCGATTTTTTACTCGCTTTCTGATGTGCTAGTGTTTTCAAATTTTGAACAATTATACATTCATGGTGGGAATACTGTATTTTAATATTTTTAATAATCGTTTCATTATAGAGATTAATCAATTATCGATCAATTTATTTGATTCAATATGTATAACTCCACCTAACAAAGAATTTGAGAAAAAGAAATCTGCAAACCTCTCTAATAATGAGTTAAAATTTACAAATTAAAATATAGAAAATAATTATTAATAATGATTTTCAATATATATCAGAATATATAAGAAATGCAACATTTTAATAAAATGATAAATATGGCATTATTTTTTATTATTCAATTTACCTATAGAACAAAGGCGATTAGAAAAACAAAAACCTAACTTATCTTATTTTTACAATTTTATTCCCTTTGAAAGTTTATATTTTCTATATATGTTATCAGTGGTCTCTTATATAACCCTCCACCCTTAATTTTCTAGAAAAAATCTGAAAAATATTTCATCACTGTACATTTTCTATGATAAAAGACAACGATAAAGTTCTTCAGTCCAAACCACTGCACCGATTCGCCATAATTTTATTTCATATGAAAGTTGATGGAATTTAAGCATATCACCATTGGTCACTTGCCCCCCCCCCTCTCTTCCTCGATCCTCCATTTTTCAAGATAAAGTGCAAAAAAATATTTAGACAATCTCAATCTTAACAACTGCATCGACTTCCCCAATTAATATCGCCACTTTGCATAAAAGCTAGATGATAAAAATGCTGTATGTTTATCCTTGATATACTATACGTTTACCATTAATATAGAACTCCATTTAGTATGAAAAGATGTAATTTAACAAAAATTGGTCGATATTACATTGATGTTATTTCAGCGAAATCATTTAATGATGTTATACCTAAAAGCAATTTTACATTCCTAAAATTGACTTCCTTTGATTTAGACAGGCTCTTAATGCTAGAACGTATCTCAAATCACTAGATTCTTCAAATCTTGCCCTGCAAGCTAACATGAAAATGGAAAAAAATAAAGGTACATATAAAAAATACATAAACTATTCCAAAAGACTATTCTAAGCACTGTTCCAAAAAAAGTACACAAACTAAAAAAAAAATGTATAAATAAAGTTAACCATCAGAAATGGCCCCCTATAAATTTCCTCGCATATTCCTTAATAAAATTTTTATTCCCTTTTACCAAGCATAAAAATAATGGATCTTGAGCAAGGCCATGAACACCATGAGTGCTCAGATTTTTATTACCAGGTTCCCTCACATGAAAACTTTGTACTTCGTGGTATAGAGTTGAAAACCAAGTATAGAAATTGACCGCCTTTTTCCGAAGGATTGAAACAAGAATTGTACAAAAAACATTACAATTTTTGAAATATAATCAGATAGAAGTATTTTCCATTTAGAGCATTGTGTTTTGAATTCTCATATTCACAGGTACGTAAATGTACAGCTGACATCAACAATTTGATTCAAAGTTTGACAAGTATCTACACTATAAACCAGTGTACTCTGTTCTCTACTTAGATCATTTTGTAACGATAGTTTTCATTTGCTCTAAAACAGACTGGCTTCTTCTGAAAGGATTTCATTTAAATTTTGATAGAAATTTGTAAATTTATGTCAAGCACCGCATATCAAATTTTATCTGCCTAGCTGAAAGCACTTTTTCATTTATCACATTCATTTACACAGATAGATCATTCCTAAAATATATTTTAAAGAATCAGAGAGATTTGAAACCTAAATTTCCTCAAAATATCAAGTTCTTATTTTTTTTTTTTTTTTTTTTTACAATTGCAGTGCTTTCTTTGTGCATCTTTTGTACACGAAAATGTAAAAAATGAACGATTTTAGATAATTTAAAAACTTATTATTGATTTTTTTCAAAGTGAGAAGAAAAAAAATTGGCACCAATGTTATGATATGTCGCTGTCAACTCCATCAAATATTTTATTTATTGGTTTCCTCCCACAGCTGCTATTTCCGGTATTAATTTTCACATGTTCCAGATCTTGAAACAGAATTTTAAAAAATGGCGCTTATTACAACAAATCGATTTTCTTTAAATCAACAAGACTTTACAATTTTGATACGGTTTTCATTACTACCTATAAATTGGATGTGGAGTAGAAATTGATTAAAACGTTCAATAATATATATTGTTGGAATGACAGCTGCCAAATTTGGCGTATGTTTCATTTCCGAGGTATAAATGTTCAACGGCGTAACTAATCCTTATTCATAGCTTCTAAAGAAAAATAATCTAAAAACACACTATCCTAATCAATTTTAAAAACCAAACAATTTTATTTTCTTGTTGTTTGCCAATGGATTCTAAAACATTACGCGCTTCTGCGCATGCGTTAGGATGGGTTTAATTCGTCAAAATAGGGGTCAGAAGAAAGGTGAAAGGATCAGATGTTTACATTTGACAATCAGACTACTAAAAAAAAATACTCGCGGCATTATGAAGCATAAACATTGCAGATAAATCGCAATAATGTCGGGAAAAGATAATAATTCACAATGAAATATTTCAGAGCAGTTTTTATTTACTATAAGGAATCTGCATAATTATGATGAATAAATGGGAAGATTTCTATTCTTAAAATTTGGTAATGTTTTTTTTATAAAATAATAATGATTTTTTTATATATTAAAATGTTTTTTATGTTATTTTTGAGAATTATATCGGGGGATAACTAAAAGTTTACTCTATTTAAAACATTTTTTTTTCATTTAAGAATTTGCTGTAAATATAAAACGTCTCAAAAATATAATAAATATATTTTTTTATATATATGGTATTTTTAAATATTGTAGAGCTGGTTGTGTGTATTTAAGCCAAGGAAAGATGCGTTCTTGTCCTTTCTTATTTATTTTGCACACACACACACATATAACAACACATGGACGATGACTTCACATATATAAGGTAACACATAATACTATATACAATTAAAGTAGAAATTGCCGCTAACAAAGAGCGAACGAATACTTCTTTTTGCCGCTAACAAAAGAGCGAGCGGTGCCTACTTGCCCCAGTTACACACCAACTCTCAGGGTCAAGTGTTTACAAAAACAGCTTAAGTGCGCTTCCCCCACATTCCAAACATACACATGGGTTAGCGCATACTGCGCCATCTATGTTCAGTATTAATCTTTACTGTATGAATACATATACAAAGAAACAAAAATACAAATAAAGTAATTAAATAAAAACAAAATATTATAAATAATAAAATCACATAAACATACTCCCACCCATCAAGAAGTCATTCTTGATGCACAGGTAAAATACACAGTTTAACTATAGGCCTTTTAAAAAGCCCTTTCAAAGTTTTTAATGTTACTACTCTTATGGCCCCATCCTTACCAGGATGTATAGCTACAACCTTACCAAGAGGCCATGTTGCTGGGGGAATATTGTCTTCTTTAATAATTGCAATATCACCGATTTTAATGTTTGGATAACAATTTTTCCATTTTCTCCTATTTTGTAATGAGCTCAAATAATCGATATGCCATCTTTTCCAAAAATTTAATTTCATTTTTTGGACAATATCCCAGCGCTTCCTCAATGAAAGTGTAGACACTTCCAGTGTCTCAGGTGGACTATTAATTACATCTCCAATTATAAAATGAGATGGTGTTAGAATATTTAAGTTATCTACATCATCATTATCTACACTAACTAGGGGTCTTGAGTTTAATATCGCCTCTATTTGAGTTAATAAAGTATAAAGTTCTTCAAAAGTTAAGTTTGAATTTCCTAAAACTCGCTTCAAGTGAAATTTTACCGATTTTACACCAGCTTCCCAGAGTCCACCAAAATGCGGACTCAAAGGAGGGATAGTATGCCATTCAATTTCCTGTTGAGAAAGAAAATACGAAACCTTTTGATCTAGATTAATTTTAGATAAATGGTTGTATAAATCTTTGAACTTCCTTTTAGCTCCTAAAAAATTAGTCCCATTGTCCGAATGAATATGTTTAGGTGTGCTCCTTCTTGAGCAAAAACGTTTCAATGCAGCAATAAAGGAATCGGACGTGTAATCCGTAACCAATTCTAAATGTAAAGCCTTCGTAGCAAAGCATACAAATACAACCATATAACCTTTCGTTGTTTTGGCTCCTCTGCCTCGGTGTTTCAATATAGAAATTGGACCTGCATAATCAATACCACAGACAAAAAATGGTCTGTTGAGAGTCACTCGTCCCTCAGGAAGATCTCCCATTTTTTGTTTTGACATATTACTTCTAAATCTACAACATACAACACAATTTAATACACATTTTCTAACTATTCTTTTAACATTTAATATCCAAAATGTTTGGCGTAAAATACCCATTAACAAATTACCACATGCATGCAAATTTAAAATATGAAAATATTGTACAATCAGAATACTTAATTTATGCTGGTTAGGTAATATGATAGGATGTTTTGCATTATACTGCAAAGATGCATTTTGAAGACGCCCTCCCACTCTGAGCAACCCGTCCTTATCAATGAATGGACAAAGTGCTGATAGTGGGCTTTTCTTTGGCATTGGTTGGTTTGACCTTATACAATTGATTTCAGCATCAAAAAATACAGTTTGAACATATTTTACAATAATATTACGAGCAAAAATTCTTTCCTTTGAAGTTATAGGTTCAACTATACCTGTAGAATTATTAACTTTACCAGTTTTACAATTATTTATAAATCTAATACAAAAACATAATACATTAATTAACTTAGTATATGACGAGTATTTTTCAATTAATGAATCTATTAAGTCATTTTTCAAAATTGCAGCAAATACACATGCAGTTTTTTTCTTTTCCTTAAGGACAGAGTCATTGTTTTTGAATACTGGTTGCTTTGGCCAGTCAGCCTCTGATGATGTTAGGAAAGTAGGGCCCTCCCACCATAGACGACAGTCTGGCAGATCCTTAGGAGACAAACCTCTGGATCCTATATCTGCTGGATTTTCCTTTGACGGCACATACCTCCATCTATTTTGAGGGATGAGGTCCAAGATCTCTGAAGTCCTGTTGGCAACAAAGGGCTTCCAATTTCGAGGAGGTGAAGACAACCAGGAAAGAACAACTTGAGAATCTGTCCAAGCATATATATTAATAACATGATCATTAAAAGTTTTAATTAGAACAGATAATAATCGGGCTAACAGGAGAGCTCCATTTAACTCCAGCCGTGGAATGGATACAGGCTTTAGCGGAGCTACCTTGCTTTTAGCTGCTAAAATAGTGACTTTCGTAACACCATTATCAGTTCTTTGAACCGCATAAATTACACAGGCATATGCTGATTCCGATGCATCCGAAAATCCATGAAGAGTAATTTCCTTTTCTGTAGTTAGAAGCCATCTCGGAATAGAAATGTGACATATTTGCTGAAATTCCTTTTTGAATTTACGCCACTTAACTGCAAAATGTTCCGGTAAGGCACTGTCCCAATCAAGTTTCAGCAACCATAACTGCTGATAAAAGATTTTTATTAATATTGTGCAGGGTGAAAGAAAACCCAAAGGATCAAATAGCCTTGCTGATTGTGACAGAAAAGATCTTTTGGTGATTTCATTCTCAAAATTAAAGTCAATTTTAAAAACAAAGCAATCAGTAGAAGAGTTCCAAATAAGTCCCAGAGTTTTAGAACAGTTTTCGGGATGAATTTCCACATTAGATTCATTAGCACTCAGGCATTCAGCTAAATTATTTAAGACATGTGGAGAATTAGAACGCCACTTTCTTAAGTGAAATCCTCGGACATCTAGAATTTCCGACAATTTTTGAATTAACGCGATTGCTTCTTCATTAGATTTTGCTCCAGCCATCAAGTCATCCATATAAAAGGAATTTTGAATTATTTTAGATATTTCAGGATTTATAATTTGAGAATCCAAGCCTATTTGATGTAAACATCTAGTAGCTAAAAATGGAGCGGATGAAGTTCCATAAGTTACAGTAGAAAGTTTGTATTCCTTAATAGTGGAATCAGGTGAATTTCTCCACACTATTTTTTGCAAATTTTGATCTTCTGAATCAATTAAAATTTGTCTATACATTTGCTTTATATCGGAAGTGAAAGCAACTTTATTTAGTCTGAATCTGACAAGAATAGTAAATATATCTGGTTGCAATAATTTTCCTACCCCCAAAACTGAATTCAACGAATTAAAGTTAGGTGGTTTGCAGGATCCATCAAACACAACTCGAAATTTGGTTGTAATGCTGTCTTTCTTTTGCACAGCATGATGAGGAAGAAAGTAATCCGGTTTAGAAGAATCAAAATCTTTATTAGGTGACATATGCCCCAATTCTTCATCTTCTCTCATAAAACTCTTGTATTCCATTTCAAATTCTGAGTTAAACTTAAATTTCCTTTCCATAGCTAGAAGCCTAGAAATAGTCATTCCCTTTGTATCTTCTAACTGATTAATGTCCTTATAAACAGGTAATCTTACAACAAATCGACCCTGATCATTTATCCTGCAAGTCGATTTAAAATGATTTTCACAAAATTCTTTTTCATCTGACATAAGAAACTTTTTATCCGGCAACTCTTCCATTTGCCAAAATTTTTGCAAAACAGAATCAATTTTACAATCATTTTCAACGGAAATCAGATGCGATTGTGTGTACGATGATGAAATAGAATCTCTTTGAATCTGACCTGCGACAACCCAACCAAATATTGTGCTTTGCGCAATTGGTTGTCCTTCAGACCCACTAATTTTTCCATTACGAAGGATTGAGATAAAGCAATCAGAACCTAAAATTATATCACATACTGATGGCCTTGAAAAATCTTCATCTGATAGAGGGATCCCCTTCAAATAATCTAACTCTTTAATGTTAATATTCTCAACTGGGATTTGAGAAGTAACCTTATTTAAAATAAAAGCATTAACTGTCAAACATTCTTCACTAAATCTTGACCCAATTTTTAAATTAACTGAGCCACGTGTGGTTCCTGCTTGAACCCCACTTATCCCACTTAGAGACACTCTAGCATTCTTTCTTTTTAGTCCTAAAATATTTATTACATTTTCACTGACAAAACTGGACTCCGAACCACTATCTAGTAAAGCTCTGAATAAGAAAGAATCACCCCCCTTATTATACAGTAAAACCTTTGCCGTGGGGAGGAAGGTTATAAATTTGGAGTTGTTTAGACATGTGCTAGAACTAACAGGCCTTTGAGGTTCCACTGATTTATTGCGTTGCGTTTCTCCCCCTGGGCGGATGTCGTCTTCGGAGGGGTGTTTTGGGGTTTGATCGTTAGGTTCGGGTTCGGATTCTGAAACACGTGCACTATTTACTACCCTTTTAACATCTTCATGCAAGAGTGAATTATGGTTTCCTTTACATATGGTACATTTTAAATGACTATTAGAGCAATCCTTAATTTTATGAGAATTCAAACATAAAAAGCAAAGATAGTTTCGTTTTACAAAATTCTTCCGAGCATTCAGATCCATATTTCTAAATTTAATACATTTAAACAATTTATGCATTCCCGAACATTTCAAACAATTTTTATCACTTTTATTTCTTTGAATATTTTCACATGCAACAAAATTAGACTTAGTAGGAATTTTAGTATCAGATTCGTTATAAACCATTAATTCAAGAGATGAACATCTGGTATTTAAAAATTCCAAGAATTCTTCCCACGTAGGAAATTCTATTTCTGAAGTTTTCACGGACCAAAGTCTTCTTGTTTCAGGATCTAATTTTTGCAATAACAAATGAATTAGCCATGGATCTCTGCTAGATGCCTCTTCTCCTAAAGATTTTAACCCTCTCAAAACCTCATCACTCGTGTCAACTATATTTCGCAAATTCGTTGAATTGGCTTGAGAGATGCCTTTTTGTTCCAAAAATGTTTTGATTAATGCATTAATAATTTTCTTCTTCTTATCATACCTGTCCATTAATTTTCCCCATGCTTCTTCATAGGAATCATTGGACAACGGTATGTGCTTAATTAAAGAAGCGGGTTCATCAGACAACAAACCCTTTAAATATTGAAATTTTTGGCTATTGCTTAGTGAAAGCTGCGAATGAACTGTGGATACAAATAAATCCTTAAAGTTCATCCAATCTTCAAATTTACCAGAAAACACTGGAATAGTAAGTTTTGGTAAACGAAAATTCGAAATAGATTGCACTGAAGAATTTTGTATTTGAGCAGAAGTAAATTGAGATGTATTAAAGGCATCAATTTTATTTTGAAACTTTAATTTCAAGGAAAAATATCTATTTTCGAATTCCTCTATTTCAGAATCCTCAATAGTTAATTCTGAATCTAATTTTTCGAATTCTTTCAAAAGTTCTTCTAACCTCTGCAAACGAATCACTACTTCATTTTTTGATTCTAATTCATCTGCAGAATGTTCTAATCTAGTTAAGGAGGCCTTAACCTTGCCTCTTGCGACTTTAATTTGCGTTATGTGTTCCTTATATCTTTTCGGATCGTCCATGTTGAAAAGAAATTATATAACAAATCGTTTGCGAAACGACACCAAAACTAAAAATTACGTTCGCTCGCAATTGAAAACTTCTTCTTAAACTCTTCAGGTGTTCTTCTCTTTAAAAACATCAAACTAATAATCAATAATAATAAGAAACAAATGAAAGAAACTTATCTGTTTCTCATGCTGATATCTCGTCGGTGCCTCCAATTTTATATGTAGAGCTGGTTGTGTGTATTTAAGCCAAGGAAAGATGCTTTCTTGTCCTTTCTTATTTATTTTGCACACACACACACATATATAACAACACATGGACGATGACTTCACATATATAAGGTAACACATAATACTATATACAATTAAAGTAGAAATTGCCGCTAACAAAGAGCGAACGAATACTTCTTTTTGCCGCTAACAAAAGAGCGAGCGGTGCCTACTTGCACCAGTTACACACCAACTCTCAGGGTCAAGTGTTTACAAAAACAGCTTAAGTGCGCTTCCCCCACATTCCAAACATACACATGGGTTAGCGCATACTGCGCCATCTATGTTCAGTATTAATCTTTACTGTATGAATACATATACAAAGAAACAAAAATACAAATAAAGTAATTAAATAAAAACAAAATATTATAAATAATAAAATCACATAAACAAATATATAATTTAATATTTTTTAAAAACATTGTTAATAATGATTTTTTTACTTCAAAATACTATCATTTTAAATACAATATATGAAATAAGTAGCAAAATTTGAACCAGCACTTTAATTAGCTATATAAGCAACCAATACTCAATTTTGAGTGAAAAAAAATAATGTGGTTAGAAACGACACATGAAAAAAAATCGGACGAAAAAGTATCTAATAGAGCGGAATTCAAATTAAAAGAATGACGAAGAATTCTGGGAATTTGTTCATCATTCCGCGTCTCACCCCTTAGTGAGATAAAATCGTCGAAAAGTGGTGGTCTCAGAACACTGAAACTAACAGTACTATATTATTGATTTTTAAAGGCAAAATCAGTTACATAATTATGCCTCATTGCCTATTTTGGTATTAAAATCTTTTCCATTGCATAAAAAAACAATTTTAAAAATTTCATCTGGCTAAAAGCCCCGCTGAACGTAACAAATCTGGTACGTTCAACAGCGGATTTCAGAATTTTGTAATACAAATCCTAGCAAATTATAAATCCCTCTTGCAATAAGTTGATCAATTTGGCCTCGTAATTTAGCATATTTTTACCATATTTATAAATTTTTCTTATTTTAATCATTATTATTTTAATAACTTTATGAAAATATATTTGTTTTTATTTATATATTATGGCTCCAATTTGCCCTAAGCATTGCGTACTTTATTGAAGCATTTTGTACATTATTGGAATATTCTGTACACTATTGAAGCATTCTGCACTTTATTAAAGCATTGTGTACATTATTAAAGCATTATGTACATTATTGACATAGATGTTTTGTGTTATTAAATTATTTTAAGTGAACGTATTAAAACAAATAGGAATGTAATAAATTATTCCTCATAAAGTGTTAACATTATCCTAATATTTATCATTTATAATATTAATTTGGTACTTAGGAAAGCATAATTTATAATCGACCTGCTTGAGGGTCCCTGTCAGTCTTCGAACTCAAGGAACTGCTGAATCAGTCTCAGAAGAATTGAACAGAAGAATTGAACCAATTTCAGCTTAAATCGCTTCTAATATCCACTTATGTAATGGATTTCACTCAAAATTTCTAAAGAAATAGCCTTTTTTTCCCCTTGTATTTGCCGAACCGATGAATTAAATAAAATTCTTGATAAAATATTTCAAAATCAAACTTATCCAATTTTTCACTAACATTCCACAATCACGAAAAAAAGCCATTCGAGGAAATTGCTCGGAAAGACCGCATAAATCTTTACAGTTAAAAATGAGGCTAATGTAAAGAAAATTTGATTTAATTCTTTTTATTTTCTGGTAAGAAAAGTATCTTAAAAGTGAAATCGGTTTTGCGCTTTACTTCTCCTCAAAGTTCTTTCATTCCAAAGGTGTCACAAAAATCTTCTTTCTGTGACAGTGCTCATTTTTATGGCAGTAGTTATTACCCGTTTCCTTCGAAACACTGAAAGAAAATTTGATTTTTGCTTTCCTCTGCTATATTTTCTTTTTATAAAAAAAGAAGCTTTCATAAGTTTCAGACATTTTTCTGTCGAAGTTTCTACAGCTTATGGCTTTGGAAATAATAAACTTTTCTTTATGCGGTCGGAACATTAACTTGCAAGTTGATTAATATCTTCTATGTATTTATTTCTAAATTTTAAAATACTTTCCTTAACTTTCTTTCTTATTAGCACATTAAATAAAAAGTTATTCTGGAAAAACAAATGAAGCTAAGATGTATTAATATATAGAAAAACATCTGATGCAGGCTAAGAACATTTGATAATTTAAAATGTATATGTATATAGACGGCGTCTATGGGTAAAGTGAATTTTTGAAAAAAAAAGGGAATCATAATATCCAAATTAAACAATTAATTTATTCAGATTATATATAATAAAACATTTCAATATTTACGCCATTTACAATTATGAGATAAGATTTAATTAGGGGCATGGTTCATCTGAGATGGGGAAGTAAAACATGGCTAAATCTAAAGAGGCTACGTAAAGGGAGCGCGTAAACAGCGTCAGATTTCACTCGTCCATCTTCGCCAGAAGACTCCTGTGTTACTTACTCCTTTTGTAGCCTACAGGCGCCCCGACATCATATGCGCACCAGCCTCTCCAATTGGATGCCAAAACCCAGCCAAATCCGACTCAACATGATTGGCGTCGCCATCTCTTACAATAGAAACCAATTAAATACTTCAATTAATCGCCATCCTGAAACAAGTTTACACCCAATATCACTTGCTATATGTACATATAAAAACGAATGTCCATTTGACCTTTATACAATTTCACAATCCTTGACAAATTCAAACGAAAATTGACACACGTATTCCTTAGCATCTAGAAAAATTATAGTCTAATAACTTAAGGCCATACATTCTTTCCTTGGGAAAATTTTAAGTCAAAGTTCTTTGTCTTCACGGAGATTTAACTTTCAATGATATCTAAAACGTCCCCGACATTTTGCTCTATGCTTCCCCATTATTTGAAGAGTAAGCATAGTGTATCGTACCAATTTTAGAAATAAGATATTGAGGAGGTATTTCAAATTGGGAAAATATTGTCGCTAAACTTTTACGTACTTAATCCCGTCAGTCACAAGTCCAATATGACTGCCCCAGTGTTTTCTTTATTGAGAGGTGATGGCTTCTGGAAGGAAGAAAAGTGAATGAAAATGGGAGTTTTCTTGTCTTTAAGAGAAATTACTCCAAAAATATATATTGAATCCTAAAAATAGCAAACCAAAATATTCCAGATCATTGAAATCTGTGACAAATGGAAACCCATCATTTTATCTTGTTTCAGAAATAAGAGTACCATTTATAATTAAAATTCCAATGATTTTTGAATTGTTTTCTTTCCAATTTCTGCCCTTAAAAGCTTTCGCAAGAGATGTATATACTATAGAGCTGGTTCAACATATTTGATCACACATTGCAGAGCCATAGTCTAACTTTTGAGCGGTCATCAGTTGAATCTCCAATAGACCGATAGAATTTTTTAGAATTTTGTTTGTGTGTTTTTTTGGTATTCTGTGTGATTTATAAGAACGAAATGTGAAACAAAGCTGTAAGATGCGATCTATGTGATTTAGTGGATATAACAGTTCATTGGAATTTGAGGCTCTAAACATACATTTTGAGTGAGGCACTCTTTAAATAAAGAACAATAAATACGCATTTTTTTTATTTTTAATAGAAGAATGGAGCGTATACAACATTTATTCTTGATAAATAATAATAAATTTTGGTAGAAAAATTTACTAACAACAATTCCTCATCGCTACAGATAGACTATTGCTTGCACTCGACAAGTAGTTGGTTGGTTCGTTCATAGGGACGCTACAAGTCATGATGAATGAATTTATTATTAGATGAGTGTGAATGAAATCATTCTAAACAATCGAATTACATTAAATTAACTTACTTTTGTTAACATCTCATTTTAAAACAACACTCGGACTATTTTAGGACTAACCTCGTAATTTTGTAATACGGCCATATGACGTGTACGACCCCTGATCTTACACCAACCGGAAAACATTTGGTCCCGTCGGATTTAGTATGAATTAGGCGCACTTACATGCTAGTTTTTTGATGGAATTGTATTCAAAATTGTATTCAATTGTATTCAAAATGAACACTCCAGTACCGAGGCTGCCACCACGCCACTGTGGCCCTAATAAACTATCGATATCCCTATAAAAAGTCGATGAAGCAAGTGTCTTTGCAATTAACTTTTTTTTTTAAATCTTATAATTTTTCCCTTTCTTTTTAGAAGCTTCTTTAAGAAAGTTGGATATTTAATTTAATTGCTTTAATGATAAATAAAAAATAGAAACTGAGGTTTCCACCACTATCTTTCGGTTATGATTTAATAGAAGTATCAAAATGAGAAACTTCCAAAGCTCATTTTACAAAATTATGCTTTCAATAAAGTTTAACTTAATCACAAGGAATTTCAAAATAATGGTATATATTGACAATAGACAAAGATAAAAATTGTAGAATTAATACATTGTTGATATTCAGCCAACAGTAACCAAACAAAAATAAAAAAAAAAATGAATAAGGAAACTGGGAGCATTTCTTATGATCCTAATTTTAATAAACTTGTAATTATTAAAATTAAGTCAAACAAGTTATACTAAAATTAGGATCCGCAAGGTCAATAAATTCAAGAATCTGTAGACGCGTATCTATCATCTTATTTGGGATTAAATCTGTTGTTTTTGATACCATTAACATCGAAATATTTCTTTCGAAATTCTTATTTTTATTAGACATAGTTGCTGCAACTCTGCGATTAACTATAGCGAAGCATTATTAATACAGGAAATAGATTGATTTATTTTTTCACTTTTGAGTTATAGCCTCTGCATACAATTCTGCTTCATGAGCCGTTGTCCAAAAGGCACTTCCTGCCTTTGCGAACATCTATCTTTTATTAAACATCTTACAGTAGACAAAACTACATTTTGATTTACGATTAGATTCGTTGCAACGAAAGACGTAGACCACACATTGGGGGAAACAGAACCTTCATGCGAATTTTTCCCCTCTGATTACGAATTATTTATGACTTCAGCTGTTTTTACATTCGAAGACGAAACCTTTTTTTGCTTCTTTCGAAAAGTGCATTTATTGTGAGCTTTGCCACAGAAACAATTTCTATACGAACATTTTTTAAACATTGCAATTAAAAGCAGGCGTTTTTATTTTTTACTATCTCTACACGTTCAAGAACCAAGTCTCTTAAATTGAGGACAAGCATATAACAGATCACTTTCGCTCTTTAGACATAAATCGCTATTTTTATTTTTCATTTCATTAAAAAATACTTTTGATGCCGGTCTAGATTTGTTGCTTTAAGTTTGTCCTTTTCTCGTCTCATTAATGATGTTGCCTTTGAAAGCAAAATACAGATCACATTCTTTTCCTAATTCGAAAGATGTAAACCACTTTTGGTTTTGTCTAATATTGATATGAGTTGCTGTTTCTTTGTCCAGCGTTTGGAATATTTTATCCGAAACTATTAATTGATTTAGGGTCTCGAAATCTGTTACACCTCATAATTTTAAATAATATTCAAAACTCGTCATTAAGCGTGACGCGAATTGCACATGACTTTCGTTATCTCTAAAAGCATTTCTAAAATTCTCTAAAACCGCTTACGCTGTTGGTTCGAATTCTCTTAATACAATTGATTTAATTTCGTCATAATTATTTAAATCTTTCTCAGCAATATAAGTTAGGATATTAGAAGCTCTTTCTCCTAATAAATTTAATAAAATATCTGCTTTAACCCTTATCGTGGAAAGGTTGCTTTTTTGAAGAAAAGCAATGTATATTTTTATAAGTTATTTTATATATATATAGTATATTTTTATAAGTTATTTTATATATATATAGTATATTTTTATAAGTTATTTTATATATATATAGTATATTTTTATAAAGTTGTATGTATGGTATACTATACAAAATGAACTTAAGGGATAAACTTCTCGGGTACCTTTTTAGTACTAATACTGTCTAATGAAATAAAAAAGAAACCCATGTCCTGAGATTTGCTCGGTGTTTTAATACACAATATTCACAAAGACATTAATAAGCTATCCAGTGACTCTTCTGGTTTGGTTTTACACTCTACGTTAACGGAAGTCTGAGTACTATTTTCATTGGTCCTTAATTGCGCTAATTGTAATTCTATTTTAGTTCTCTCTAATCTGAGACGCTCTAGTACTATTTCACTATCCTGATCGGATTTTTAGTTTCTCTTCCCTATTACTCGATCTATAGCATCGTTGTCATTTTTGAACACGTTACTCTCCTCAGTTAAACGTTTTATTTCACTCTTTTTCATGCCTTCCGCAACAACCAAACCTGTCTACTCAGCAACGAGTTCTAATTCATCTTTCTTTAATTTTGCTAAACCCGCTATTTTAAATATATAATTCAAAATAATTCAAGAGAACAATATTATCATAATTTTTATTCTAAACTCATTAAAAAAATTAACTTCGTCTCGGGAAATTAATTATAACTCATCGAAAACAAAATTAACTTCATAACGGGAAATTAATTAGTTATTAACTCAAAGGATAATACTGCCCATACCTCTTTGCTGGGACTGCTGTCACTCGAGACCAGTTATCCACAACAGAATTCTCATTCTTGGTATTTTCGCACCAAGTTCGTCATCATCGACGATATCTCCATTAATCAATCACATATTTCAAATAATGAATCACTATACAATAGATGCACAGTCGTCTCCGGCTCCACGGACCATGTTTTGGCCCTTGATAGTTCAGTTTTTAGAACACTCAATGACATATAAATGAAACACAAACTCTTGGATTGTATCTCCAGAGCTTTATTTTTCATCACTCTCTGTGTATTCATACACACTAAAAAAGGGTTACATCATTTCACCACTTGGTGGCGATACAAAATTAGTAGGTGGAGCGTTCTGCTGACTTATTGGCGCCAACACTTTCAATATGTAAAATGTTACATCAAATATAAAATTTCCTTGCAAAAATAACCCTTTCATTTATTTATTTCGTTTTCTAAAATGACCAGTTCCGTTGTTTTGTCGTTGGTGTTTAGAAACATCTCTTTCCACAGAAAATATTTTGTCCATTCTAGTATATGTTTAGTATAAACCGATGGGTTGACTGAGGTGCTTGAACGCTAGAATTCTTCACTTTCGAACATAGTTATAGCTTGAACAAAGTGATTTAGTAACATCTGTTTATTGTGAGTTTTTTTACGTAATAAGCTTGGAAGTATAACTGCAAGAAGATCATCTGCAATCTTGGAAGTACAATCTGCAATTTTGAAATTTTTTATTTCATAAATACTAACAGAAAATAAAGGAAGATAATAAGAAGAGATTTAAATTCAAGTGAAGAATTGCGTTCAAAAACATAACTCACAAGCGCAGACGATATGTCGATATACTGACGATACAATAATACAAACCGTTTTTACGGTTTCAGAGATTATATTTAAAGATAAGAATACATTAATTGATCCATTGCTTTTAACTTTGTCACCTTTAGCTATGGATTTTATCATTACTTATTTATTTAACAAGATTTTTGGTTAGATACTTTGATGGCAAAAATAAAGCTTTAGAAAAAGTTTTATATAATCATTCTGATTTAGAACTTAGTATCCAGTTATGATAGACATTATAATCACAATTAAGATACTTAAAAGGAAACAAAATTTCCTCTTTAACTAAATTCTGATTACATATTTTTAATCTAAAATCGTTCATTCAAGAAATAAAATCCATAAAAAATTTCAAAATATCTTTTCAATTTCAATTTCAAAACGCCTTAACAAAATTCTTTAAAAACCGTCAATAACTAAATAATTGAATCATAAGATTAAAGAGAGAAATAATAAGAAATTAATTCTTATTTGGAGCAGTGACACTATCCATATATATGAGTTATTTATTTTTAAAAAAATTCGTTTTAGAAGAAAAGTTATCAATTTTTTAAAAAAAATCTATTTCCTGCTCTTTTTCCCGATATGTGCGGAATTTTTTTAAAGAACTGACATCTTCTTTATTTTACTAATTATAAAATTAGCAAATAAGTATACGTCATCAGCATAAATTTGAAATGCTTTTCAAAACGTATTTGTCCGATTCTCATCACATTATACTGCAATTAAAGCAACTGTGACACATAAAATGGATTTTTTCTAATGGAAAATACCTACTACCATTTAGTTTAGTTTGCAGTCAATAATATACGAACAAACAAATTTTGGAAAACAGCCAAGCCAAAACTGGTCACAATGAATAGAGTTCCTCTAATCTATTCACTGAGATATTCTTATCACATAGAATGCGAAATCTATGAAAAAAATGCATACAAATGGATTATTGGCAAAAAGTACGTAAATAGCAAAAAAGATATTCGATGTCGTTTTGCCTTCCAGGTGGATTTTAAGAAAAACTTTAACCTCAGCAAACTATTAGAATCACTTTTATTATAGACTCGAAGAACTACAAATGTTTGTTTCTCTTTCCCCCCATTATTGCTTTGGACGATCAGAAAACAAGTTTTTCTTCACAATTTAGTTTCTTTTATTAAATGAAATTATCTATGATTGCCTAATATCTATCTCTACTTATAATAAGAATAAACGTGTGCTTGTTGGATCTGTATAGGCCAGAACGTTTTATCTACAAATAACCAAATTTCGGCCTGGAAGAGTGAGAATGTGCATCTCGGAGTTATTTTTTTTGTTGAAATTTTAATTAATTAAACATTATGCTGTTTTTACCATGATATTTTCGAAACTCCGTTCTGTCTATATGTCCCCAAAAATGTAAACAAAAATGGATTGTTATTAAAATTTCACAATGAATAATTGAGATTAAAATGGTACTTTTATAGATATACTAGGGTTTCTTCACATCTTTGACTACAAATATGGTCAAAAAGATAACATAATGAACAAATGACAGTAAAAAGTTCAAATTTTAGATATACTGGGGCTTTTTTACATTTTTTTTTGCTTAACAAACATTGTAGATCAGATTTTCTATGGGAAGTAGGTGAAAATGAAATTGGGAACATTGAAAATACAGAATATATATGGAATTAAAATAGAAGAAGAATCTAGATGTTTAAAGCACTAAAATATTCCATACCTATCACAAACACAGAAATTGTGAAAACAGCATATTCTTTGCCTATGTGTGTATGAATTGTTACTTCACATGAGTATAATATTATGCAGGATCCCCCCTTTAATTGTGATCCAATTGTTAGAGATAATATTAAATTTGAGAAAATGCTTTCTATTATTGAGTGCAATGAATGAAAAACAAAATCTAAATTTCAATTGAATTTCTCCATTTTATAAGTCATAATAAAATATGAGTGACACATTAACATTTGAATTAAAAAATTGTGCCACGCGTTATTTGGAGAATCACCCTCGATACAGCCATTTATATAGTCTAAAAATCTTCAAAAATATCAATATTAATGAAGTTTATTATATTATAGAAAATAGTGAAACTTCATAACTAGGTCGCTTTCAGTCAGAAAAGTATGAAAAGTGTTCCGTTTAAAATATGGAGGTGCCAAAAATATTTTGCGAAATAAGTCATATTTGATAGTCAGACTGCATACAAATTTAGACTTTATCATTTTTTCAACGATATATTTATTGACTCAAACGGCATAAAATATGAATATTTACTACATTAAAAGTATTTTTACATATTGCTTGTCTCTGGCGATTTAGAAAATTAGCCAAAGGGCCATGATTAGAGAACAAATCCTTTATAATTTCCATTCGTATAATCAGATACAGTTTAACCTATCTCATTTATCACTCATTTTTCCCCTCTGCCTTTAGATTCATTTTACAGTCAAGAATACTGAAGTTATATTTTTATTTTATCTTGCAACAAAAAAAATTTTCATTTTTCTATAGCAACTTTTGTTTAGGTGACGTATTTTTATAAAACGTTAGAAAATACGTTTTAACTTCAGTCTAACAGTATTGGCTATATTTTTAGTAGATAAACAAATAAAAAGTCAGCTACGTTAAAAACACATTTTAAATGTAAAAGACAAAGATTAAAACAAGATCAATGATTTTTATTTTATTTTGTGGAAAATAGACATCAGTTTCAAGTATTTGATATACCATCACTTTAACAAATGAATGAATACACTTAACCTGTTAATCAGTTGTCATGCTCAAAATAAAAAGGAACAAAAGTAATACATTAATAATAACTTCAGCGAAAAATTTCTCCTTAATCACGACTCCAGTTTTTGTTGAAAACCAAAATTTAAGTTCTAAATCTCTTAAGAGTCAATTAGAAACATGTAATGAAATGGTGAATGAATTGGTCTTTTTTAAGAAGTGAATGACACTCAACATGCTAATTTGTCTTTTTTTATTAAAAGTATAAAAAAATATCCCTTTTCTGTATTTTTATTAACAAATACTTTCCGTTTAAATGTGTAACAAAAATATATGACAAAAAGAAATAAAACAATAATTTTTGCTTCGTATCTTCAAATTATATAAGTATTAACCATGCAGAAATTTCATTTAAAATGTAAGAAAACATTTTTGGTTCAAAAAAATTCTGATTAAAATGTTCTCAGAACAATTATTTTTATAATTCAGAATAAAACTTGATTTATTTCGAAATTATTTATTCTTTCATTGTAAAAAGGAACAGCGAGTTCGTCTATTTTTTATGTTCTTTCGTATCCTTGTTATCTTCAATTTATAAAACTCAAAAATACATAATGCTGGCGCAGAAATTACAAGGCTACATTTTCCGAAGTATTTGCTAATAAAAAGATAATCACAATATTACTTTCATCTGTGGAATAAATCAAAACATTCTATCCTACTTATCAAAATAAAAGTTAGACAATATGACATTTGTAAAAACAAAATGCGAACCGCAAAGATATAGAATTAAAGCCATTCTAGTATCGATGTGTAATGACTTTATGTAAAGTGGACAGGATATTTCTTCAGAAGAAAATTTAAATATTATTGAAAATAATTTTTAAAAAATAATATGGAACATTTATTAAAAATGTTTTAAAAAGATACAATTTGGAATAAGAATAAAAACCGCCGTGAACAAATGTCTTCGATAAAACTTGAAAATTGATATTTTGCACATTATATGGAACAGGAAGTGCTAATAATAAAGGTTTTAATATAGCTGATTTCCATTTTTTTCTGTCATTGTTTGATTTTCAATTTATCGATATATTAGGCATGATTTGCCGACAGTGCGCCAAACAAGAAATTCAATTTCGAATTGCGGAAAGAAAATAAAATAAAGAGTCAATTTTTTACTAAACTTTTATCATGTTACTAAAAAGTTTGTTAATATGATCATATCAAAATTAATTGAAATATATTAGCGCTTTCAATCAATTGTAAACAGCAGGTCATTTAATAAGAAATCTAAATAGTTATGTATATTTATTGTTGATGATAAGAGCAGTTTGTTACGTTTTGAAAGTTAGCCCATAGCTAAAAAGGAATCAGATCTACAGCTAAAGCTACCATTTATCAGCTGCAGGCGATACATAATAGTCATAGATAATCTCCTAGCCACCTCAACACACATGCATTTTTCTGTTTAGTGAATGGATATATTTTTGTTCTTTCTGACCTTCAGACTCAGATCGCTGATTTCTGAAAGAAGTGAAATTAAATAACGAAAGGAATGAAATACGTCGATACACCTACCCACGCTTTAGAATAGACATCGAAAGAACGCTTAAACGAACAAAAAGTTTCAAAACGAATAACATTGCTTGCAGATGTCAGTTGGCACCCAAAAACTGATAAAGCATAGCCATAACAAAATACAAACAGTAATAGGTTATTTTCATTGTAACGAATGAGCACATGAAATGCGCGAAAAAAAATAAGGCAGATAAGCTATATTCGCTGAGAAGAAATCATATCTAGGACACAGTAAATAAAAAAAGCAGTGAATATATTTCTTCAAATTGCTTTCTTGACTAAAAATATATCAGCAGTTGTATAAAATCATCCAACAAATTCATGCCAATATTAATGATTTAATTTCATCTGGAATCTCATTAATTTTTCTATTAAAAATAGGAAACAAATGTTCTTTGATGATGATTTCAAAAGAATTATGCTTTTACTGCTTTCAATACTAACATACAATACGTAATAAATAATGTTTCTGTACATTTTTCTCAAATGTTGCTGATAACTACAATCTTGTTTATATGAATAATTTGGCAGTAAATGCCGCAGAAATCTTCGCATAGAATTTTTGAAGAAAATGACGAAATTGTATTCGTTTGCAATTTAAGACTTCATTGATGAATATCTGTTTTGATATTTTCTTTTTTGTAAATATCTTATTTTTTAAACAATCTCTGCTTATAATAAAGATGAAAGTGTGTATCTGTGTGAGTATTGACACTCAACAGGCGAAATCTTTTGATGCAAAACTTACTAAACTTGGCACATATGTATATACTTTGGAGGACAAAAATGTGCATCTCGGGATGTTTTTTTTTTTTTGAAATTTTAATTAAAAATTGGAACAAAATTTGTTCCGCGTTTTTTGATGCGATAACTTCTAAAAAATATTACAGTACAAAAAAGATTTTTAGATTTTTAAATTCCAAAAAATTACCTTTTCGGTGATACCAATGTTTTAACTGTAAAAAGTATTTTGTTTCTATAATTAATCAATTTTTTAAACAAAATTTTTTTAAATATATTTTTCAAAAAAAAATCGCAAAATTTTTGAACGAACAAAGAAAAATATTCAGAATTCTGGAAGAATTCTAAATGAATGTTGTTGATGATTCATTATTAAAATTGCAGATACATTTTTGTTTTACAATTTGAATTACTATCCTTTTCTTAACACAAATTCCTATAAGTACAGATTTCAAGAAAACAAGAGATACATTTACTTAAATCTGAGAAAAAATCTGTAAAAAAATTTAAATCTATATAAACTTGATTAATGTATTAAAATGTTATTAACATGAAGAAAAATGCCAAATTTTTCTTCATGTCTGCTTTGTTTTGTTTCAAACTAGATGTATTTATTATTTCTGAATTTCCTATCTCTTCATTGTTCTGAGTGTGTAATTTTGTTTTTCTTTCTTTCTTTTTTTTTTTTTACTTTATTTACTGTCATTGCGAAATTTAATCTGCCGTTTTAATTTTTTATTACCTACATATACGCTATATTGGTTTTAATGAGGTTCATCAATTGTCTTCTCTGATTAATGGCTTTTGTATTTCAATAATTTGTTTCGATTCGCTATTATTTTCATTTAAAAAAATGATTCACCTTTCTAATATTTAACTTATCTTGTACTTTATCTATAATTAAGAAATTTAAATTTAGAAATCGAGTTGGAGTTTATATTTTAAATAATTTTAAACTATAAATTTTATCGAGTTTTATATTTTAAATATTCAATTGAAAATCTATTTTATTACAGGTAATAGTTTATAAATGTACTTTATCGGTATGTAACAAATTTAGATTTAGAAGTACTTATCTCTCCAAATTTTGATTTATATTTTTCTTTACTTACGGATCTTTTTACTTAAATAACCATTAAGTGTTACTTTTTAAGATAAATTTGTAGTATTTGAATATCGATCATACGGAAAATATTTTATATTTAAAATCCGCTATGGCTCTTGGAAGGAAAAAACGGAGTTGAAGGTTAATTCCAAATAGAGAAAGGAAAAGAATAACGGTATCTCGGGAAAATGAAAATCACGAATTGCATCAACTATGGCAAATGTCGAAACTCCAATGAATGGCTCTGTTCGCGCGCTTTTCTCCATCCCGTCGGATCACGTGACTCAATGTAATCACGTGACGCAATGTGTTGGTGTTATGTTTCTCTGTTCTGTGTTAGGTTGTAATAAAAGTGTGTCTAACATGTCTTGGGTTTTGTTTAGGAGTAATATAGTAAAGATAATTATCAATATGGATATGGTCTGAGGAGTAAGTAATATGGTCCGTCGATGTGTTGAGTGAGGAGTTAACATTTTGGTCCGTATGACTAGCCAGGAGGAATATTTGCGACCTTTGGATTTTTTTCAATAGTTAGTTTGGTTTTCGCTGGAATCAAAAGGATTGAGATGCGATAGGATTTATTACGATTATATCCGGAAATATTTTTGGAGAAGTATGAGTTATGAAATTTCGGATAAAGAGATTAAGGTGAGATATTCATAATTTGTGTGATTTAATTGTGGATTATTTTTTGTTTATGTGAAATTGGAGTTAATTTTGAATTTGAGATTTTGTTATTGAGATTGATTGTGATTTTGTTATGCAAAAAATAGTTTTGGTTTGTTTGTATCATCTTATGAGAATGGACTTGCTTTGGATTAGGATTAGTAATTCTTGTCAGTGTATTTTGTTGTTCAATTTATTATATAGTTGAAAGTAGCATTTCTGATAAAGTTGGTTTCGATTTGGAACACTTGCTTTCGGATTAGGATTAGTAATTCCTGTCAGTGTATTTTGTTGTGCAAATTGTGATTTATATTTGAAAGTAGCATTTCTGACAAAGTTGATTTCGGTTTAGTTTTGGAATTCAAAGTGGAATTATTATTAAAGGTGTCGTAGTTTCGATATGAAAGTTTACCCTGTGATTGCAAAATTAGCGGTACAAAAAGGTATACTTTGTGAGAGGTTGTATGTAAATATTATTTTCACATATGTCAACCATGCCTTTGAGTATGTGGTGATGTTCATGTAGAATGTTGTATAAAGCACTTATCGCTATTAGTGAAATAAAGAGTTAATTTTTCTAACAACTATCGGAACCTCACTGCTTAGCGCACGTATACATAGAACGGGGATTCCCCGGGCGAAATATTTACAGATTGTATTAGGGAAAGTAGATAGGTAACGCTTTAGAATGACATGAATGAAAGATGGCGCTACGATCTCTACATGAGTATCAACCTAGTGAAAAAGGAGAACGATAATGTAATACAAGATAATTATACGCGCATAAAAATAAAACATCACATAATACAATAGGTATAATATAGGATAATGGTTTCAAATGGTAAACAGAAATTGATGTAAATAGATGCAATAATATATAAATTTTTAAAATTACAGTTACAATATATATATACACGACAATTTATATTTCAGTAATTAATCTCGTTGGAAAATGGACATGACATCCACTACGAGTGGTAGTTGGTTTTGTCGGCAATTGTTCATTTTTAGAAGAAAGTTCAGCTTGAGTTTTATGAATAGATGCAGGTATAGAAGGTAACGAGTCATTAGATCCTGTTTTGGTGCGTGGTTTAACACGCATTGCCAAATTTACTTTAAATTAAAGTATTAAAACATTTTTACTTAATGAAAACTGCCAGCCATGTAAATAACAAAAATAAATTTTAATTACAAGTTAAATTAACAAATATAAATCATGATACATTGGCCGTAATTCCATCGACCAGCACGAGGCAGAAGTTCTAAGCCAGCTGGCGAAGGCAGGAAGTGAGTGACTCGTATCCGTTGGAGAGCAAAGTTCATCTCCAAAGGTATGATTGATGCTTATCGCCAGTTGGCGAAACAAACAGTCATTTATCGACTGTTTGGCCGCTGCACACTCCCTCCGCGGTCTCATTGGAAATGGACATAACGACGTGGGGGTCGAACTTGTCGCCCTGTGCGAGTTGTTTGTCTTGCTGGAACGACGATGGATGCCTTAGCTGGAAGTGTCTTGGTACACTCAGTAGTAGAACTTGCTTCTTGCTTAGCCGGTATACTGGAACACTCAGGAGGAATAATAAAAGCAGGTTTCAGACTGTCTATAGAGATGGTATGGGAAGTTCCCTTGATCTCGAGATCAAACGTTTTTTGTCGCCTGACAAGAACTTTGTACGGTCCATCATATGGGGCTTGTAGGGGTTTGCGTACACCGTCATGTCTCACAAATACATGTGAGCACTCGCTGAGGTGAGGATGTACAAACATAGTTCTTTGTCCATGACAGGAAGTTGGAACTGGTCTCATCGATGCAAAATGACGTTTTAAGTCCTCCACAAGCTGCTTGGGTGATGCGTCTCCAGGTGTTGGGTCGAAAAATTCTCCTGGTAGTCGCAGAGACTTGCCATATACCAGCTCAGCTGTTGTCGCTTGTAGATCCTCTTTGAAGACGGACCGGAATCCGAGTAACAAGGTGGGCAGTGCTGCAGAACACTGATCTGTGTTGTAGGCTTTCAAAGCTGCCTTTAATGGGCGTTGGAACTCTTCGATCAAGCCATTGGCCTGAGGATGATAAGGAGAAGATCTGATCCTTTTAATTCCTAGTAGCTGAGAGAGAGCACGGAACAAATCACTCTCAAACTGTCTGCCTTGGTCAGTAGTAATTCTTGCAGGACAACCAAATCTGGCTATCCAGTGCTTAAAAAAATTTTGTGCTACTATCTGTGCTGTCATGTCTGGAATTGGTACGGCTTCTGGCCATCTCGTGAACCTATCTATCATTGTTAAACAATAATAGTTTCCTTGAGAAGGAGGTAGAGGGCCAACAAGGTCCAGGTGCACATGTTCGAACCTCTGTGATTGGTCTACAAATTTTCCTACTGGGGTCTTAGTATGGCGAATTACCTTCGATTTTTGACACGGGATGCAATGTTTAGCCCAATTGTTACAATCTTTTCGAATGGAAGGCCAAATAAAACGCGATCGAATTAATTTTGAAGTGCTGCGAATGCTAGGATGAGATAAATTATGTAATGATGCAAAAATTTGTTGACGAAATGATTCAGGAATATAAGGTCGAACTGTACCTGTTGATACATCACAATAAATGGGTGTTTCTTTATTGTGATGTAGCAATTCTTTTAAATTGTAATGTTTTAGAATTATCGATTAAATTTTTTAATTCAGAATCAATTTGTTGCGCTTGTGCAATTTCGTTATAATCTATGGGATTTGGCATGTTTATAGCGTTTATCCTAGAAAGTGCATCTGCTAATATATTCTCAGAGCCTTTTATGTGGTGAATATCGGTGGTAAACTGAGATATAAAATCTAATTGTCTAGCCTGTCTCGGAGAACATTTGTCCAAGCGTTGTTGGAAAGCGTAAGTTAACGGCTTATGATCCGTAAACAATGAGAAATTTCTAGCTTCAAGCATATGCCTAAAGTGTTTGATGGCAGCATAAGCTGCTAATAACTCTCTGTCGTAAGCGCTATAGTTTCTTTCTGCTGGGGAGAGTTTCCGAGAAAAGAATGCGAGTGGTTGCAATTCTTCATCAACTAATTGAGACAATGTCCCTCCGATTGTAAAGTCTGAAGCGTCGATTTGTAAAATTAATGTGGCATCTGGTTTTGGATGTGCCAACAAAACAGCATTTGCAATTAATTGTTTACAATTTTGAAATTCTTCTTCCGCTTTATCTGACCAGTCCAATTTCATTTTATCTTTCTTTTTTGCGCCTTTTAAATATGAAGTTAAATGTACCTGATGTTTTGCTATGTTCGGTAAAAATCTACGGAAGAAATTTAAAAAACCTAAACATCTTTAAACATTTAAACTTTAACTGTTTTTGGTTGTGGATACTTAAGAATCGGTTCAACTTTATCGGGTAAAGGTTTAGTTCCCGAACTAGTAATTAAATGACCTAAGAAAGGAATTTCTGAGACGCCAAATATGCATTTTGAAGCATTTATGGTTAGTCCATATGTATTTAATCTCTCTTGTACGATTCGTAAATGAGCTTTATGCTCTTCTTGGCTGGAACTAAATATTAAAATATCATCCAAATAAACATAGCAAAATTTAATATCTCCCAGGATTTCATTCATGAATCGCTGAAAAGTTTGTGCTGCCCCACATAGTCCAAAATTTAAGAATGGGAATTCAAACAGTCCAAATGGTGTACAAACTGCGGTTTTTTGTATATGATCCGAATGCACTGGTATGTGAAAATAAGCACGGACTATATCAAGTTTTGAAAAAATATTTTTCCCGTGGAGTGCATTGGAAAAATCCTGGATATGGGGTATGGGATAACGGTCCGGTACCGTACAGGCATTTAATCTCCTATAGTCACCCACAGGTCGAATGCTGCCTGAGCTTTTGGTAACAACATGAAGGGGAGATGACCAAGGTGATTTTGATGGTCGGCATATGCCTTGGTCCATCATGAACTGAAACTCTTTTTTGACGGCGTCATACATTTCTGGATTTAGCCTTCTAGATTTACTATGGAAAGGCGGACCTGTTGTTTCAATAAAATGCACCGTATTATGTTTAACAGGTTTTAACCCAAATGTTAATTTTGTTAATTCTGGAATTCTTCCAAAATTTTATGGTATATTGATTCACCAGAAATAAGTTTTAGAGATGCGTAATTTGTTGATTGTGAAATTATTCCGGGTTGGGTCAATTTAGTTACATTATCAATAAGTTTGCGCCCTTTGAGATCTATTAATAGGTTAAAGGTTTGTAAAAAATCGGACCCTATTATTGGAACAGGCACATTAGCAATTAAAAATTTCCATGGAAAATTTCGCCTGAGACCTAAGTCCACATTTAATAATTTAGATCCATAAGTATAAATTTTGGAGTTATTAGCTGCAAAAAGTTGCAGAGAATCAGGTTTTAAATTTTTTTGGTTTTTGTTGAGTGGTATGCATGAAACATCAGAGCCAGAATCGATCAAAAATTTAAAATGTGATCTCTTATCAAAAACATGCAAACGATACGATTGCGCGGCTGCCGTCGATGTAGGTTGATCGACAGCCGCTATTGCTAGTTTTCCGGATCCGCGTTAGTTGAGTACGCACATGGCGTTACGCACTTCAGTGCCTTTTCTCCGAAACGCGCATGATAATAACAGAATTTTCTCCCACGATCACCGGAACGCCCACGCGAAAAACTACGGTGTCTGTTTTTCCGATGGAAAGGGTCTCTGCGTCGCGGGAAAACCGTTGTACCTGCTTACTTAAAGCGGCGATTTCGCTTCGGAGTGCAGTAAACTCATCCAGAGTGGAAGCTTTCCGCATGGCATTACTTTCCGCGCTTCGGCTTACGGCAAAGACGCTACTATCTGTTGAGGAAATACGGACCTCGGCAATTTTGTCAGTCATGTTGGCCAAATTATCCAGGGCTTCAGAACTTATTGATAAAATTGCCTGCATTTCTGACGGTAGTCTTTGCAGCCATAAAGTTTTGAGAAAATCGTCTATTATGCCTGTGCCAGCACCGAGTTCGCGCATCTTTCGAAGTAACTGCGATGGTTTATCGGCGCCTAAATGTAGTTCCGAAAGCAGTCGACGGATTTGTTCATTTTCCGAAGCGGAAAATTCGGCTATAAGTCGAGCCTTTAATACATCATATTTGTTGGTGTCGGGGGGTGCGAGTAAAATATCAGCTACCGCTGTTAAAGTTTCCGGATCAATAGTTGCAATCAAATGATTGTATTTTGTAAGGTCATTAGTTATTTTTGCTAGAGCGAAATTGCTTTCCACTTGAATGAACCATAATTTTATATTGTTCCTCCACAGCGGTGGTATTTTCACCGAAAGATGGGACACCTGCGACTCTGTCGGAGCGTCAGCATTGACAGTTTCGTTTTCAGAATTAAGCATTTTTGTTTTCTCGTTGTGGAAAACTAATAATTTTTACAATATTTATGAGTATCAGAAAAACTTATAATTATTTAAAAATACATTTTTTTAAAAAACAATTTGGAGTTAAGAATCATAATAACAAACATGGTAGTCAAAACGAAAGTAATAAGAAATTAATACTTCGAATACAAAAATAAAACAAAAATTAATACTGAATATAAATAATACGATTTCTTCGCCAAAATAATGGGGAAATGAAATATTGACCAATCACAGAGAAATGAAAATAATATTCGAACACATACCTGATCCTTGATGCATTACTTCTCGGCACCATAATCCAAAATAATCCATAACGAAAAGTAATTGAGAAAGTACCGGGTCACCAGTTTGGTGCGTGGTTTAACACGCATTGCCAATTTTACTTTAAATTAAAGTATTAAAACATTTTTACTTAATGAAAACTGCCAGCCATGTAAATAACAAAAATAAATTTTAATTACAAGTTAAATTAACAAATATAAATCATGATACATTGGCCGTAATTCCATCGACCAGCACGAGGTAGAAGTTCTAAGCCAGCTGGCGAAGGCAGGAAGTGAGTCACTCGTATCCGTTGGAGAGCAAAGTTCATCTCCAAAGGTATGATTGATGCTTATCGCCAGTTGGTGAAACAAACTCATTTATCGCCTGTTTGGCCGCTGCACTGTCAACACATTTTTGTCAGGCGGGTACACTTCTATGATGGATTCGAAAAATTGCCGGGTGATAAATTTATCCCCGGAGCGGTTCCAAATGTATTCTGCTAAATAGCCGTCCATACCGTCTTTCACTTTTGTTGTTCCTTTTAAAGATCGCTTACATGCTCCCCAAATCCCCTCGATTGAATTCGTGTGGGCACCTGTATCCGGGTCCTTGAATGTGAGACTATGATTAACTGTCAGGTGCACAAATGCCTAGAATGAAAGACAATCGTACGCCTTCAAGCAGTCGGACATTACTGTGGAACCCGGAAGAACCCATTCTTTCAGTACCGAAATCAAAGTTTAGCTTTTTCGGTTCGGTACCACAGCCATAAAACATTTATTCGAATGCCTTTCAACGCCTCCAAAAACCCATGAACCCTCAACCCTCTTTCCCTTAAGTTTTCGTTTCCCAGATTTTGATTCATCAATCTCAACAATTTTACCCGGCCCCCCAAGTGTAACACTTTTATTCACAATCATGCAAACACATACCTCCCTACAAAAACTCATCTAGTCTGTCGTGGTTTGCCTGGCGATATCGGCCTCTTCCATTATAAATGAATGAGTACAACTCTTCACCCACATGGCCGTCGCCAATAAAACCTTCGACAGATCCATCCGAGAATTTTCAAACCATGAATTAGCCCTAATACTTAATTTACAATAATGCCCTTCCCTTCTACAAACCCAATTAACCCCATCCCCCCGATCTTTCCTTTCTGTTAAAACCATATCCTGCCCGCATTCACCACACTTCCGTCCATCAGCAATTAAACCCATTTTCATGCACCATTCAACACACGCTTTCGCTCTCAAACGTTCTAAATCGAAAAAAAACCTCAATTTAAGGGATTCCTCATTTGTCACATTCATACCAGACATTTTACACCACAAGTAAAATCGAAGAAAGTAAGAAAAAAAAATACTTTACAAGACTTGGAGATCAGAAGAAATCAGAATAAATCCAATCTTCGGAAAGATTTCCCACGAAAAGCTGCCACCACTAGAGAAATCGAAGAAAGTAATGAATAAAAACCTTACAAGACTTGAGGAGCAGTAGAAATTAAAAATTCCCCGCGAAAAGCTGCATTTATACCTAATTGGTTGATATTCAAAGTCAATTCAAACCTGATTAGTTAATAATTACATCACCGACATCACCCCATTCTCTTAACAGGGTTGCCATACATTGGAAGCGTAGAGAGGTTGCCATATTGGCAACTTTAGCTTTAAAATTTGGCGCCAAACTTGGCGGTACCCGTCTCTAGGATTTAGCCTTAATTTTTAATACAAAAGTTTTATATTTCTTGCTGATTACAGGGTGTGGACCAGTGTAAGGAGGTGAAAGAGGAGGTTTAACACTCTCCTCTCTCAAAAATACATGAGAGCAAGTACTTAAGGATGGATGAATATAAATAGGCTTAACCGAGTGTCTAGACGTTGAGATAGGATTTATAGATTGCATTAGTGCTTTGAATTTTGATATATAAGTATCTGTTGGTACTGATAGATCTACTTTTGAGGTTAAAATGTCAGAAGGCAATCTGAGGGTTGTACCAAGGACTAATTCAGCACATTTGGCATTTATGTCCGGTTTAATTGCAGATCGAATTCCGAGTAAAACTATTGGAATTGTTTCAGTCCAGTTTGGTTGACAATGGGCTATAATAGAACTCTGAAGATCCCTGTGGAAACGTTCTACAAGTCCATTAGATTGGGGATGGTAGGACATTGTGTGGATTCGATTTGTACCCAAAATATTATTCAAATGTCTAAATAGATGTGAATCAAAATTCTTACCTTGATCTGTAGTTATAGTTACTGGACAACCGAAACGAGATATCCAATTATGAATTAGGGCTTTACATGTTGTTTCAGCAGTTATATCTGAAATAGGAATAGCTTCCGGCCATCTGATAAATCGGTCAACTGTTGTCATACAATATTTATAACCCTCTGATAGTGGAGAAAAATTAGTGGAAAATCCCAATGAAATTCTAGCTAATTTTTTGTCTACAGAAGGAATAGACTGGGAATTCAGCCCTCCCAGGGCATCTCATTTCGGTGGCCTTTGGGAGGCTGCTATCAAATCATTCAAATTTCATTTCAGTAGAGTTTCGAGGGGAGCTAATTTAACCTTTGAGGAATTTCTAACAAATCCAAATAGAGTCAATCTTGAATTCGCGCCCACTCTACCCACCAATGCAGATGATTTTGGAGTTTTGACACCTGCTCATTTCCTGATCAATATACCAATGAATTCGATTATCGAACCTGATTTAACCAGTTTTAAGGAACATCAACTTAAAAAATGGCAAAGAGTTACTAAATTAGTGCAACAGATTTGGAAAAAATGGCACCGAAGTTACCTGAACGAATTGCAACAAAGAAATAAATGGGTATTCGAGAAAGACAATGTTCATGTGGAAGATCTCGTGTTGCTAGTAGAAGACAATTTGCCTACTCACAAATGGGTCTTGGTAGAATTAAAGAAATCTACTATGGGGAACATAAAAAAAACCCCGAGTGGTTCAGGTAAAAACCCAATTTGACATGTTTAAAAGGTCTGTGACTAAAATATGTGTATTGCCCATTCAAAAATGACTTTCTTGTAAATATATTTGTGTATAATATGTGAATACAGTGGTGGAAAAAACTTTGAGACTACATGTGAAATTGAAAACTTTTAACTTTACTAAAAAAAGATACATTAAATAGTATATACAATACAAAAACATAAAAATTTCTTCATATTATTTTATAAAGAAATTAATGAAATTATACATTATACTCAAATGATTTTTTTTTCATAACATAAAAGGGTGGGAAAAACTTTGAGACTACAAAGTTAAATATTAATTAAATGTATAGAATTACAATTTTTAGTACTTCGTGTGTTTTCCTTTCACAGCAATTACTTCTAAAAGACGATTCTGGAAGGATTTTGCTAGGTTTTTGCATGTTAGAATCGGTATTTTATCCCATTCTTTTAAAATAGCAGCTCTGAGTTCAGACACAGAATAATATTGTTTACCATTTTCATACACCATGCGTGGAAAGGATACCCCACATGTTCTCTAAGGGGTTGAGGTCTGGACTTTTGGCCGGAAAATCCATAAAACTTATATTATTTTCAGTTAGCCAAGCAATAGTTGAAACAGACTTGTGCACTGACGCATTATCTTGTAGCAAAATCAAATTTTAATCCATAAGTTCATCTCTTAATGGAACAAAATTGTTCGAGAGTATATCTTGATAGTCAAAAGAGTTCATATTACCTTTAGTGAACACAATATCAGTCTTACTTCTAACACTGAAACCTGCCCAAATCATGACGGATCCACCCCCTTGAACTCGCTTTGAAAATGCGTAGCATCCTGTCTCAAATCACGCCAATACTTTCTTAAACCATCAGGTCCATCTAGGTTAAATTTCTTTTCATCCGTGAACACTATTTTTCGCCACAAGTTGGGTTTTAAGATATTAGATGTTGCAAAGTTCAATCTTGCTGCAATATGACGTTTTTCAAGTCTGGGTTTACTTTTGAATTTTGCAAGTTGATGTTTTCCGTATTATTCAGAATATTTAACTGTTCTAGCCGTAACTGGAAGCTTAAGTGTCGATTTTATTGCTGCAGAATGTGTATTGTCTTTAACAGCCATTATTATAACACTTCTTTTCATTCTGGTTGACAGATTTGATGGCCTTCCTCCTATATTTTTTGTACCATATCTGCATGGATCTGAGAGAAAATGATGAACCACAGTTTTAGACCTCTTGATTTTGCTAGCAATTTGTCTTTCACTCATTCCGCTTCCGCGAAATGCTAAGATTTTCCCTTTTTCAATTTCAGTCAGTAATTTTCCGCTACCCACAGTCTCAGTTGCTTCAACACTCAAAGAAATGATTATAAAGTGTTTCTTTTCAGTCTCACAACTGTCCCGAACAAAATCGTGCTAAAGTTACTTCATCTCATTATGCAAACAATCACTCTTTAAAACTGCTCCCAAAGTTTTTTCCATTTTATTACATTACACATTTTTCCTTTATAGCTACAATAAACGTATTTTAAATTCTAAATTCATTTTTTTATTTATTACATTTTATATATAAGTGTAAATGTAAATTACAAAAAAGATTTGCATTTTTGAATGCAAAAAAAAAAAAAAAAAGTTCAATGGTGGTTTCAATGTATTTTCCACCACTGTACATTGAATTATTATTGATTGTTGTTAAAATAACCATATTGAGTTCTTACTGTATATTACTTGTAATATTATGTGTTTAGTTGGATGTTTAAAACATATTAATGGGGGGGGGGAGAATGTTCGCGCGGTTTTCTCAATCCCGTCTGATCACGTGACTCAATGTGTTGATGTATGTTTCTCTGTTCTGTGTTGTGTTGTAATAAAAGTGTGTGTCTAATATAGCGTGGTTTTTTTGAAAAGTAATATAGTAAAGATAATTAAAAATATGGATGGGATGTGAGGAGTAAGTAATATGGTCCGTCGATGTGTTGTGTGAGGAGTTAACAGGCTCCTATATATCTGCAAAAAATGAAAGGAGACACCAATAACCAATTATCTGATTTTCAAAGTCAGCTATTGCAAGAACATCTGAAAAAGATAAAGAAACGCATCAGAAACAGATGTCTAATAGCCAAAGATTGGCTTCTTTAATCGCATTTGAAACAACTGAAGAAAGACGTAACAGACAAGTGTTCAATTGTCAAAGAATGGATAATTTACAGCCATCTGAAATCATGGATCACCATCAACTAAGGCAATTAAATAACGCAGTAAGAATATCAAATACAAGATAGGAAATCTGAATGCAAACAGAAAAATATGCATTTAAACATGATTCAAATTTAACTGTGAACGTGATTCATTCATTGAGATCGATCTAATAGAGTTAAATATATCTTCTGACATACTCTTAAATGGAAAAACGAGTCGAATGGCATATGTTTTCGTAATGGTAAATTCCAACATTCTTTGCGACAAACACCTACAGAAACAGTATTTTCACTTCTCACAACTGATTCATTTGATGATATTTTTCAAAATAGCATAAAAAGATATAACTCATGTTTTCAAACGACTCTTATCGGTTCAGTGAGATAAATTAGAGAGAACGATTTTATACCAATTTTTGAAGTCCAAGGATAAGTGTACTACAGAACAGGTAGTTTACAACCACAGCAAAATGAGGAGTCAAATTTTTTTGAAATTCGTTTCGTTCATGACAAAGAAAAAGTTCAGCCCCTTCGTAGCAAAGTGGCATATACAAAAACAGGACTAGTGTCGCAGCTACAAGATATTTTTCACCAGCATAGTTATTATGTGCAAAGATTTAAATGTACAATGAAAACTTCACACCTGAAGTGAAAACTGTAATTCATGCTGATAAATATGAAAGGAAATTTAACGCTCCAACAATATCAGAAGTAGCAGTTAATTGAGCTGGAGATAAATATGAGATCCTCGATATTTCGTTAGAGCTGAGAAGTAAAGAAATAGAAAAAAGTAGCAGAAATACTTCGAACTTATGTTGCATTACAATATCCATAAATATTTTTGCAAGGTGAAGATGGATACAATTTTAAATTGTGACAACCCTATCCTACAGATAAAACGATTTCAAAAAACATAAAAAGACTAATATATTTAATACGTTTCGTGTATCAAATTTCAACGTTATTTTACATTGCAGAGAAAGATTTCACCAGTTCATTGTAAATATATATGCTAAAATTGAATCCGAACGATTGGCATTTATGTAGAGACATGTTAACTCTGCTCTAAAAACAGGCCTCTACTAACCGGTTTTATATAATCAAACCAAATATCTCTCACTGGTCTTAGGGGAAAGCCCGGTTGAGATTGATGCTTAGAGATGGCTCATATTACAAGAATCTCACAATTTAACATAAACGAATTTAATGAACTGGATGAACGGCTGGACCGCTTTACATCGATGAACGCTAGTACAGTACAGAATACAGTTTTAATGGCGGGAATCAGATAGCTTCTTATTGGCTGTTGAGTGATGACTCGAGCGCAGCCAGGATGACGCTTCATACACCACAATCGGCCGTCCTGATGAACTTGACGTCCTCGTCAATCTGACAAAGAATCTAAAAAACTCAAAAAAAAAAAATTTTAGATTTTTGCGAAACAGGAAAAAAAAAGTAGGTTCTTTATGCAGTTGTATACCAAGGCTTCATATAATCTGCTGCTGTAGATTTATGGTTGGGGTCTTCGTGGATTCCCACTTTCTCCACTAGGTACCTCTCGTGTATCTTCTTGGCTGTGATGCGATAGGGACCATGGAACTTCGGGCGAAGCTTCAAACCACTGCCGAATTGGGTCCTCTGTATGGCCACTAAGTCACCTGGATTATATTGAGTAGCTTTCTTCCTGTGCTTGTTGTAAGCTCTTTTATTTTCTTCTTGTAGGCGCAAGATGTTCTGCCGCGCTTCTTCACGAATGTCCTCGCGGCTGTCGATGACCAGTTGCTCATATTCTTCTTGTAGGATGTTGAGAGTTTTCTGGTCATTTTTATGCTTCATTTGTACACCGATCATGAGTTCGAAAGGAGTAAATTTTGTACTCCGTGGAGCAGTAGAGTTAAATAGACGTTGTGCTGCTTGAACATGTGTGTACCACTTCGTGGCATCATTGATGGAAAGTTTGGCAAGCAGGGGGATCAGAATTCCATGAATCCTTTCCATTGTCCATTTCCTCGTGGTATTCCTGTGGTAATTTGAATGTGATTTATATTTTGATTCACACAATAGTTTGTGAATTTCTTGGAGGTAAATGCCGAACCTTCATCCGTGTTGATACGCATGGGATTTCCGAAGACAGCTTCCTGCAATTGCAGTTTCGTATCATTTGCAGTGACACCTTTAAAAGGATATAAACAAACAAACTCTGAGAATGCATATATTATAGTGAGAATATGATGGTAATTTTTATTGGTTGACACTAAGGGTCCAATAAAGTCAACATGTTAAGTAATTATAGGAAAGTTTTCCTTCGGAATCGGATGTGAGACCCCTTCAGGTTTACCACGCTTTCGGTTGACTACGATGCATTCGATACAGTTCCGTATTACCGATTGAATACTTTTTTGCATATTCGGGAAAAAATAGTCACGTTCGATAATGTTCTTAATTTTCCAAAAGGCGAAGTGCCCTTTTGAATGCGCATTCTCAATTAATTCGTCTTTCATTAGTTCAGGTATTATAAGCAAACGACGATTGTCCTCACATTTATTCAAAATATTATTTGGTACCACAAAATCAAATTTCTTGTCATCTTTACATAGTTCTTTCAATTTTTTTTTGTATTCATCTGACATCTGTGCCACTTGCACTAGCGCTGTTAAATCATCACGAAGTGCAGTCATGATTGTTGGGTATCTACTAAGTGAATCAACTTGATGCATTTGACTGCTTGTGCGATGTACTATCTCATAATCAAAATCTTCGAGGAATAAAACCCAATGCACTACTTTAGAAATTAATTCTTTTTCAGTAATAGTCTGATTGAACGCAGAGCAGTCAGTGACAATTTTAATTTTAGTTCCTAAAATGTAAGTACGGAATTTTGTTAATGCTTTAATAACATTTAAAACTTCTAGTTCATAGCTCGATAAATTTTCTTCCTGAGGTGTATTTTTTTTACTCATATAAGCTATGGGATGAAAATTATCGTCGTCGTCAGCTTGAAGAAGGATTCCACCGTAACCTAATTTGGAAGCATCTGTATGGAGTTCCAGTTTGGAGCCTGGTTTGTACAGATGTAAAACTGGATCTTGCGATAAAGCTCTTTTAAGGACCTCAAACGCTTTTATTTGAGGGGGGCCGAATTCAATTGTTACATCATTTCTAAGTAAATCGCTTAGAGGTCTAGCTGTTAAAGCATAGCCTTTAATATACTGACGAAAATATCCCGTTAAACAAAAGAAACTTTGGAGTTGTTTTTCATTACGTGGTTGAGGAAAATTTAGTACTGCTGAAGTTTTTTCAGTTGATGGCCTAATTTGTCCATTTTCGATGACTTGACCAAGAAAGTTAATTTTTTCTTTCAGAAACTGACATTTTTTTAGATTAAACTGTAGGCCATGTGTAAGGGCGTTCAAATTTTTGAATACCCTCAGAAATTGTTTGAGAGGAGATGATAATATCATCCAAGTAAACAATTAAAGTTCCGTCATGTATTAATTCTTGAAAATATACTTGAATGTAACGTTGAAACATAGCAAGTGCATTCGTAAGTCCGAAACAACATTTTTTAAACTGAAATAATCCTTCATGGCTAATAAAAGCAGACACTGACAATTTTTATTTTAGTTCCTAAAATGTAAGTACGGAATTTTGTTAATGCTTTAATAACAGCTAAAACTTCTAGTTCATAGCTCGATAAATTTTCTTCCTGAGGTGTTGTTTTTTACTCATATAAGCTATGGGATGTAAATTATCGTCGTCTTCAGCTTGAAGAAGGATTCCACCGTAACCTAATTTGAAAGCATCTGTATGGAGTTCCAGTTTGGAACCTGGTTTGTACAGATGTAAAACTGGATCTTGCGATAAAGCTCTTTTAAAAGTCTCAAACGCTTTTATTAGAGGGGGACCGAATTCAAATGTTACATAATTTCTTAGTAAATCGCTTAGAGGTCTAGCTATTAAAGCATAATCTTTAATATACTTCCGAAAATATCCCGTTAAACCCAAGAAACTTTGGATTTGTTCTTCATTACGTGGTTGAGTGAAATTTAGTACTGCTGAAGTTTTTTTCAGTTGATGGCCTAATTTGTCCATTTTCGATGACTTGACCAAGAAAGTTAATTTTTTCTTTCAGACACTGACGTTTTTTTTTTAGATTTAACTGTAGGCCAAATTCAGAGGCTATGTGTAAGACGCGTTCCAATTTTTGAATACCTTCAGAAATGGTTTGAGAGGGGATGATAATATCATCCAAGTAAACAATTAACGTTCCGTCATGTATTAATTCTTGAAAAATTACTTGAATGTAACCTTGAAACATAGCAGGTGCATTCGTATGCCCGAAACAACATTTTTTAAACTGAAATAATCCTTTATGGCTAATAAAAGCCGTGTACTTTCTGCTGCCTGGAGTCAAATCAATATGAAAGTAAGCATTTTTGAGATCTAATGTGGAGAAAATTTTACCTGAGTGTAACTTATCAAAAATATCTTCTATATTTGGTACAGGAAATTTATCTTTGGTTGTGTTTTTTTGTTTTTTTTTTTTTTTTTTTTTTGTTCAAAGAACGGAAATCAAGACACAGTCTGGGTTCGCGATTTTTACGTTTCATTAAGACAATTGGGGAAGCATAATCAGAATAGTTTTTTTCAATGATAACCTGGGAAAGCCATTCTGGATTTGGTTTGTAACTTGTTGTATTTCTATGGGAGTAAATCTACGAACCGGTGAGGTCACAGGGATGTCATCAGTTAAAATAACAGACATTTGCAAAATTTGTAGTACGAATTTTATTTGGAGAGTAATTTGAAATTAAATAAATTAAATGATCTTTCATATTTTCATCAGATAAATACCCTATATCAAAATCATTTTCAGAATAAACATTTAAACGATTTTTGCATACTTCCTTCACTAACCATTTAGTATTTACATCAAAAAAAACTCTTTTCAAAACAAGTATCAGTTATTAAATTAACATCAACAAATTTATCTTTATTCAAAGATATATCATCACTCTGTAAATAAAATTCAGAGTCAGCATTTCTTTTCGAACAAGTAGTAATACTTTTATTTTCTTTTAGTAGAGAAGTTGCATTATTATCATTTTTTATACAATAAGCAGAATGAGAAGAAATATGTTTTATTTCTTTTTTATTCTCACGGATTAATTTATTATTTTTTTTGTGAGTTCTCCAACGATTTATCGATCCGTCGGCATTAAAGACAATACACTCTTTCAAATTACTTTTTTCGCTTAAACGCAGGCACACTGTTTGTGTTCAGAAATTTCTAGACTTCTGAGTAAATTTTGCAAAGGTATTCGGCAAGTTCTTTTCTAAGTTTGTTCGGGATGCTGCTATTCTTTAGTTTATTCATAGCCTCCAACTGAAGACGCTTTAGATCATTCTCATTAATTTTAGGTGACGAAAAGAAAACAGGAATGTTTCTGTATCTTGATGTGCGACTGTGTAGGTCTTCACAGAGGTGCTTCATTTTATGAAAGTCTGCAATTAAAACTGCTCCAGAAACTAGTGTTGAAAACTTCTTCCGACAGCCGTCAGCTGACATATTCCTTATTTTTGATTTTTTTGGAATTTGGTTTATCAAGTAAAAAAAAAAAAAGCCTATAAGGTTTATAACAATATAATATAGTGAGCGTCTTCACAATGAGGTTTCAATACACTCGGTGAAATTTTTGCATAATAGCCAATCCTAGAAAGAATATCTCGCCACAATTTTATAAATGAAGGTTTAACTTTGTCTTTTCTTTATAGTTATTCGATGTTCTATAAGAGCACACTTCATCTTCTGTCCCATTATCCCATACATTTAAGAAGAATTTCTTCGGAATATAAAGTGCAAGAAATGGAGAACTTGTGACTTTTTATTTTGTTTTTTGATCCATCGAGGTTAAGAACGATGCATGCTTTCAAATTAATGGGTGTATTGTTTATGTTACTAAATTTGCAGATTTGTGAATATAGAGGAATAAGATTATCCATAATTTTAACTGTAAGCTTTCTCAAGACGATAAGCGCCTAGTGTCTATAGAGCATCTGATTTCAAATCTTGCTATTATTACAACATAATTCCCTTTCCCAGGCCTATGAGGGGATGATACACAATAGTCTAGATTGTGAAGAGGATTGATTAATCCATAATGTTATTGTCATGATATGACTCCATGTAAAGGTTGGGAAACAATCACTCTCCGTTTATATCAAAAATATATCGTTATTGGACACACAACAACATCGCGTACTCTGCCACTCCCAGCTACTCTGGTTGTATTTCACCGCGTTCCCCCAGAGGCGAGAAACTGAGTCATGCTGCGCGTTCAAGGCCATTGTATGATGAATGGAGATGAAACGCACATCAAACTTTGGCGCGCTTTCTCCGAGAGAATTAGAACAATCGCTAGAGTATGACCCCAGTGACAAAGTCACGATAACATATATACACTATATACAAACTAGGATATGATGCCCATGTGGTGTATGAAAAACAATTATAAACATTGCGAAATTGACATAGGTACAACTTAGAGATATGGGTAGGATATACAAAATGAGTACAATAACTTATGCAAAATTCAACATGAATGTATAAAAATATATAATAATAAAATACAGGTTGCATTTATACAATATAGTCTGTAACTAGATGCTTGGGAAATCTGACTGTACGGCCATATCTAGCGATAGTGGACGGTTTAGTAGAGTTTGGTGGAACAGTAGACTTCACAAGGATTGTTTGAGATTGAGAAGGTTCTGTTTGATCAGTATCGTCTGCGAGTAGATAAGCAGGTTTTACTCGATCAATTGATACTGTAATGTGCTTTCCATTTAAATCAATAATGAAATTTGTCATTTCTACTAATAACCAAGTGTATAAGGTGGTGTCAGTGGAGGATCAGCCTTATCTGATCTTAAGAAAATACGTGAACAATTTTTTAATGAGGGATTGACAGAAACTTTTGGGGTGCCATGAAGGGCAGTGGAAACAGGATTCAAAGACCTCATTGTGTTTATTAAATTAGTCACATTAGTGGGGTTTATGGTTTGATTTATAGAACCGCTCGCTTGTCACAAGATCAGAGGGTAATCGTAAGATAGTGCTATAAACAAGTTGTGCACAGATATCTTCCTTAAGAGCTGAGCGCAAACCTAATAGTACTATTCTAAGTATTTCGGCCCATTTCCTGTTGTTAAGAGCACTTTTAAGATGCCTATGAAGTCTTTCAATTATCCCATTCGCCTGGGGATGATAGGAAGCACTGCGAATTCTGTTGCAGCCCAACATGCGAGTAAGTTCTCTGAACAGATTCGATTGGAAATTTGTACCTTGGTCAGTTGTAATTGTGACTGGATATCCAAATCTGGAAATCCAACCATTCACCAAGGCGCGAGTCGTTGTTTTCGCTGTCATATCAGGCGTTGGGATTACTTCAGCAGGGGTGTTTGTGCTCCGGGGAAACCCCGGAATTCCGGGGATTTTGAACTTTGATACCCGGAAATTCCGGGGATCGTCGTTCAAAAGGAAGTAGGAATAATAATGAATTATTTATTTTGATCTGGGTAATTTTGTTTGCTTTGAAAGCAGAAAACGCAAGGTCAGTGTGTGTGGTGAAAACTTTTCCTTTCTTTCTCCAAAGGCAGTGATAATGCGTGAAAAAAACTTCTTTTTTGTTCTTTCCTTATTGCGAGCTATGACTCATTCCCCCGGTTCTCGGACATTCTCTTCTGGATTCTTTTCGGCAAGTAGGTGCGGCAGAAAAAAAAGGGAGAGACTTCGTTCGACCAGATGTGCGATCACGTGACCTGGGTTCAAAGGTCTTAATTTTGCAAAATTAATGGTTATTAATTTTGCAAAAAAAGTAATTCATTGAACTTTTATAATTAGGTCATTCAATACTTCATAATCGTAATTTTTCATTTCTCCCCCCCCCCTTCTCGAAACTCCAAAATGTCGGTAGTAAGTCCGTAAAATTTTCGGGGATATTTTGGGGTCCCACAAACACCCCTGCTTCAGGCTATCTAGTGAATCTATCAATGATGGTCATGCAAAATTGGTTGCCTTCGGAAGAAGGGAGAGGACCTATAAAATCTACATATATGTGTGAAAAGCGGGCAAATGTGCCAATGGAAGATTTTGTATACCGCGTCACTTTAGCTCGTTGGCATTTAACACAGCTTCGAACCATAGATTTTATATCTTTGCGCATGCCAGGCCATACGAATCGCTTAGCGATTAATTCGATTGAGGCTGCAATTCCTGGGTGAGAGAAAAATGTTTTTAAAATTTGTTGCCATATGTTTTTAGAAACAAAAGGTCGGGGTTGTTTTAGAGATATATCACAGTACGGATGAACGTCCTCAAGAGGGAAATACTGTTCCTCAATTCTTAAGGATGAATTATTGGACTTTAAAAGTTGTTGTAGTTCCTCATCAGTTGATTGAGCAGAAGAAAATTCCTTAAAATCAGTTACAGTAGGGGATATTTCATCTATTTCAATTCGTGATAGTTCATCTGCAACAGAATTTTCAGAGCCTTTTGTGTATCTAATATCAGTAGAAAATTGGGATATGAAATCCAAATGGCGTAATTGGCGAGGACTACATTTTTAAGTATTTTGATGGAAGGCATATGTTAAAGGTTTCTGGCCAGTGTAAATGACAAAAGTTCTACCTTCAAGCATATGTCGGAATTTTTGGACAGAGGAATAAATAGCAAATAGTTCACGGTCGTAAGTAGACCAATTCTTTTGAGATTTACTCAATTTTGAAGAATAAAATGCTATTGGTTCCTACTGATTATTCGATAGTTGCATTAAGGGGCCGCCAACAGCTGCGTTCGAAGCATCTACCCATAAGCTTAATTGAGCACCAGATATGGGATGCCTCAAAAGCGTTGCTTTAGCAATTGCTTCTTTAGAAGCATTAAAGGAAATTGCTGCTGCATCGTTCCATTGTAATTGCTCAGTCAAATTGGGAGCTTTGGAACGAGGGTGCTCCTTTTTGTTTTTGTGCCCTTCAAGAAATTTTACAATGGGTTCTAGAATATCAGCAGATTTAGGAATGCACAACGATAAAAATTGAAAAGTCCTAAATAACGGCGCAATTGAGTCAAGTTTGCGGTCTGGGAAAATTCTAGGATACATTTCACACGATCAGACAAAGGTTCAATTCCTTCCCCTGATAATTTGAATCCCAGAAATTCAATTGTAAACTGTTCATATTGACATTTTTCAATATTTATACACAAACCATATTCATTTAATTTTTTAAATAAGATATCTAAATGTTGTAAGTGATCATTTACATTTTCAGAAGCAACCAGTAGGTCATCAACAAAAGCATAAACAAATGGTAAATCCCTAATGACCTCGTCAATAAAGCGCTGGAAGGTTGATGAGGCATTACAAAGACCAAACTGCATTCGCAAGCTCTCAAAAAGTCCAAATGGAGTGCATATTGCAGTTTTATGCACATCATCATGGTTGATAGGAATTTGATGGTATGCTTTGACGAGATCGATGCGACTGAACATTTGTTTACCATCCAATTCAGATGTAAAATCAGCAATACAAGGAATGGGATATTTGTCTTTGATGGTGTTACAATGATATTTTATAAAACTGCTGGGAATTCAGCCGTTTGATATTAGAGTATTGCAGTGGAAATGATGATGAATAAAAAGTCTCCAAAGATTGGGTCCGACAAAAGGAAAGATTTAATTTAAATACAATTTATTACGAGGAAATAGAATTGAACACATGATGAACTATTTACAGATATTACGGGGAATACTTATAAAAACATAAATGGTCATTACAGGACCTGAGACCAATACCGAACCAAAACATCTCACAAACACAACGACACGTATTTCATCTCATGTCTTAATTCTAAAGTTTTTATATTAGCTACAGTTGTTAGGTTACATAAATATCAGATGCGATACCGATTAAATAGTTAAATGTTTAATGTCACGTGAAGTGATTTATTCATACCAATGACGCACAAAAGCAGGTTCATAATGCATTGCATCATTTTTTTCAATAAAGTACGGGAGACAAAATAATTTGGAATTTATAACCTTAATGCCGAAATTTCTTAACAGATGGTTTGTGCATTAAGTGCACGATAGTCACCAACCGGTCGCCATTCAACAGACCCTTTTTAGTCACCATGTACAAAGGAGAAGCATATGCACTTTTAGAAGGTCTCGTATGACCGAGATGGATCATGCGCTGAAATTCAGTTTTGACTATTTTTAGCCTGTCTGGAGCTAACCTTCTAGGTTTATCTGAGACAGGAGGACCTTTGATATTGATATAATGCACAGTATTATGTTTAACAGGCTGATTAGGGTCTGGTAATTTAGTAATTGCAGGATATTTCATTAACAATTTACCATAAACATTATTTACAAACACAGATTTTACAGAAAAAACTGAACATAGACCTAGTTTAGGATGCACTTTTAAATTAGTAATATTATTAATTAAACGTTTATTTCTTAAATCTGGTGATAAATTAAAATGGTACAAAAAATCGGCACCAATAATAGCACAAGAAACATTACAAATATAAAATGAATATGTGAAATTTCTACGTAAACCAAAATTTACAGTTATAGACTTTCTGTCATAAACATTTATTGCAGTACCATTTGCGGCACGAAAGGTTTGCATAACAGGCATTTGTCTGTCTCATTTAAAAACAACAATTAAACTGTCGTCACTACCGGAATCAATCCAAAAAGAAATGCCTGTGTTATGTTCACGTAGGAAGAGACGACCAGAAGTATATCCAGAGGAAGAGTCCGCCGCCGCTACTCTTCCGGAACAGGGTTTCCCTTAAAAGAGCAAGCCGGAATGCACCTTGTAGCTTTCTCGTGGAATCATAAGTGATGCCAACAGTATCTATAGCCCCCTGAATTTGAGCGGGCACGACGAGTACTGCTAGAAGACCGAAATCGACTGCGAGAACGACGGAGGTCACCCACTTCCTGGCGCACTTCCTTGATTTCGTTTCGAAGCAAATCCATGTCTGATTTAAGCTCCTTCACAGGTGAAGAGTTGCGTTCATTTCCGGAAAAAATAGTGCTGATTGAGGTGGAATTGATGTCCAGAATTCTATCAGCTACATCTGCTGCCTTTTCCGAAGAAATCAATGAAATGGAAACCAAAATAGTTTGCACAGGTACTGGCATTGCTTCATTGAACAGTTCAAACAGCAAGAAATCATCGATTTTATGGCTTTCGACTCGCCTTTTCATGATACGAAGCAATTCGCTGGGCTTCCTAGCACCTAAGCTTTCACCAGCTAAAAGTCGTCGAATTTCCTGCGTCTTTGAATCGGAACAGCATTCGATAACTTTCGTTTTGAGATCCGACTATGGATCCGTGGAATGCGGTTGAATTATTACATCCCGCACAATAGTGGCAATTTCGGGAGGTAAGTGAGCCACACGCCGTACTTGTATTTCGTCTTGCTTTCAGTAATGATTTTCGGAGAAGCCAATTCCAAAGTGGAGTCGAGCATATGAAACCAAAGGGCAGGATCCAGCTTTATGATTGGCGGGATTACTACCGCCGCTGTTTCAGCTGTAGCCATGTTGACAAGGAAAATGAAATTCTCAACGAAATAGATTTAACTTAAGTCCGTGGTCACCACTGAAGAGGATTGATTAATCCATAATGTTATTGTCATGATCTGACTTCATGTAAAGGTTGGGAAACAATCACTCTCCGTTTATATAAAAATATATCTTTATTAGACACACAACAACATTGGGCACTCTGTCACTCCTAGCTACTGTGGTTGTGTTTCACCGCGTTCACCAAGAGGCTGGAAACTGAGTCAGCTGCGCGTTCAAGGCCATTTTATGATGAATGGAGATAAAACGCACATCAAACTTTAGCGCGCTTTCTCCGAGAGAATTAGAACGAACGCTACAATTGACATACAGATTTTCACAGTCTTCTTATTTTAGTAAAATCCACATTTCTACAAGCTATATTAATCCAAGCGATATGTTACTGTCTACTGTTACTAAGATAATTGTTTTCTTCATCATTACAATAGAGATTTCTAAATAAAATAACCGAAACTAAATCCTCTGTAAAATACGATATCTTCTCACTTCATTCAATATCCTAATAGTGTCCTTCGGGGAAAACGTAATTCATAAGCACTGGCAAATCTTATTCTGTGACTCAGATTAGGGTTATTTATTATTCTACGAAGACTTTCTCTTTGATTTCATCATAATCTTTTATTTCGCTTTCGTTCACGTATAACAAAACCGTCGACATTTCTCTCCTAACAAATTTAGAAAGACTTCGGCTTTGTATTCAGTTTTAACCTGTTTTGTTTCGAAAGCACGTTCCAAAATATTGAAAAACAAATTGTAATTTTCCGATTTAGTTGGTATTGTCAATGTGCGGATACTTTTAATTATTTGCGCATTGGACTCCGCATGACTTTCTGGAGGAGGTCCATTAGGACTACTTATTCCGGTCGCTTGAACGTTTCTCATACTTTCTTCATGAACTAAAGTTAGTTAGAAAAATTAAAATTCAAACTGTCTTTCCTTTTCACGCGCTTGTCCTGTCTCTATTTTTCCGCGTTCCTCTGCTTCTATTTTTTCGCTTTCCTCTACAGTTGAGATGATAATGTCTTTAAAAAATTCCAAATCATCTTTAGCCGCTTGGCTATTTTCTATTTGTTTAAGCTGCACAATATTTGTTTTTTTTCAAAACTACCTCACCTATTACTTCAGCGACAATAATTAAATCTTTCTTTTTTGCATTTTTAAACATTTTGAAATGCCTTCATTTTTCCTAATAATAAATGCTAATACAATAACTATAATAATAATAATGCTAATATTTCTTCAAAACAGAAATTTCTAAAATAAACATTTTTAAAAAGTTTTTTTTTTCTTGAAAAAGTCATTCTCAAATATACAAATCTTAAAATAAATGCTTGCAAGATTCTTTATTCAAAATGATATAGAAAATTCTGTTACCTGTTCTTCTTCAATTACATCCGTTGAGATAATATTCTACAGGAACTTCACAATTTGCCGGCCACTGCCGAACCGAAGATTTACTTGAACAATTTTGTCGCTCACTGCCGATCCGAAGATAATTTGACGAAAACTAATGGTGAAATTTCCGGATTCTTACCGGATCGAGGATTATTTTTCTATTTCCGAGGTCATTGCATCCAGGACCGAACCCCCACATGTAGAGACATGTTAATTCTGGCTCGAAAAACAGGTCTCTACTAACCGGATTATATATCAAATCAAATATCTTTCACGGGTCCTAGGGGAAAACCCGGTTGAGATTGATGCTTAGAGATGGCTCATATTACAAGAATCACACACTCATTTAACATAAACGTATTTAATGAACTGAACGAACGGCTAGGCCGAATTACATCGATGAACGCTATTACAGTACTGAACACAGTTTTAATGGCGGGAATCGGATAGCTTCTTATTGGCTGTTGAGTGACGACGCGAGCGCCGCCAGGATGACGCTCCATACACCACATTTATATGTTTGAATGAAAATGAACTACACGTTGAAGATTACATGATTTCACAGGCAGTCCTCAGTGCATACATGGGCGAACTCAAAATGCCATGTTAGAAATTAGATTTATTTATTACCTTTACATGCAATTGAAGATTATTGTAGGACAAAAAGCTATGATAGGCATAATTATTTAGTATATAGTGTGAAATTGAGATCCCTCCCTATTCGTATAAACAGATGGAAAATATTTGGGATCATAAGATGCTTCATATATACAATTAAATTGCAAAAGCGTACACTTTCTCCTGCACACATCTTTCTACTATTGAAAGATAAAGTTCATGTCCATAAAATAAGTGCTTTAATTAACAATTGCCAAGTCTTGAAACACATCCTATGTTATATAATGTTATTAAGACACGAATGATATATCGACTATGTGGAAGCATTAATCCTCAATCACCATATATGAAGGATAAAAAAATGTACAAAACAGGACCCAAAAGATTCTTTGAAAGAAACACAGCCAAGTCATGACGGAAATACATGTTACTGGAAATGGGAACAAGAAGACGGAAGTCATGTAACAACAAAAAAGCGCGTAGATCTGATGTTGTAAGAAATAATCGATAGATTGCCCATTATTGTCAAGAACATTCATGTTAAAGGCAGTTTAAATTAACTACTCAATATATTATGTGTATAAACTAATCGAATGGCACGTGTTTTAGTAATGGTAAGGGCGACAAACGCCTACATTGTCATTACTCTATCTTCTCACAACCGATTTTTCTGTTTACATTATTTTTCAAAGTAACATAAAAAGATATTACTCATGGTTTCAAATGACCCTTTTCGGATCAGTAGGAGAATTAAGGGGAAAAAGTTGTATGCCGATATTTAAAGTTCAGTTATAACTACAGCCAAATGAGGAACCGAAATTGTTTCAAATTAATTTCGTTGTTGACAAAGAAAAACTTCATTGTAGCGAAATGGCACATGCAAAATTACGAACAGTGTCTCAGTTACAAGATATTCTGTACCAGCATATTCATTATGTTTACAATTTTATATATGCAGTCATGACTGTTGGGTATCTACTAAGTGAATCAACGTGACGCATTTAACTGCCTGAGCGATGTACTATATCATAATCAAAATCGTCGAGGAATAAAACCCAATGCGCTGTTCTAGGAATTAATTCTTTCTTAGTAATAGTCTGTTTGAACGCATAGCAGTCAGTGATAATTTTAATTTTAGTTCCTAAAATGTAAGTGCGGAATTTTGTTAATGCTTTAATAACAGCTAAAACTTCTAGTTCATGGCTCGATAAGTTTTCTTCTGAGGTGTTATTTTTTTACTCATAGAACCTATGGAATGGAAATTATTAGAATTTGGAAGCATCAGTATGTTTGGAACCTTGTTTGTATAGATATAAAACTGGATCTTCCGATAAAGCTCATTTAAGGGTATAAAACTCAGTTATTTAAGGGGGACCGAATGCAAATGTTACATTATTTATTTCTAAGTAAATCGCTTAGAGGTCTAGCTAATAAAGCATAGTCTTTAATATACTTCCGAAAATATCCTGTTAAACCCAAGAAACTTTGGATTTGTTTTTCATTACGTGGTTGAGGAACATTTAGTACTGCTGAAGTTTTTTCAATTGATGGCCTAATTTATCCATTTTCGATGACTTGACCAAGAAAGTTAATTTTTTCTTTCAGAAACTGACATTGTTTTTAGATTTAACTGTAAGCCAAAATGAGAGGCTATGTGCAAGACACGTTCCAATTTTTGAATACCTTCAAAAATGGCTTGAGAGGGGATGATAATCCAAGTAAACAATTAAAGTTCCGTCATGTATTCACTCTTGAAAAATTACTTAATGTAACGTTGAAACATAGCAGGTGCATTCGTAAGTCCGAAACAACATTTTTTAAACTGAAATAATCCTTCATGGCTAATAAAAGCCGTGTACTTTCTGCTGCCAGGAGTCAAATCAATATGAAAGTAAGCATTTTTGAGATCTAATGTGGAGAAAATTTTACCTGAGTAACTTATCAAAAATATCTTCTATATTTGGTAGAGGAAATTGATCTTTGATTGTTTTTTGTTCAAAGAACGGAAATCAATACACAGTCTGGGTTGGAGGAGCATAATTGGAGAAGCATAAACAGAATAGCTTTTTTCAATGATACCCTGGGCAAGCCATTCCTCGCTTTGTTTTGTAATTTGTTGTTTTTCTATGGGAGCAAGTCTGTGAACCGGTGAGGTCTTAGGGATGTCATCAGTTAAAATAATAGACATTTGCAAATCTATAGTACGACTTTTATTAGGAGAGTAATTTCAAATTAAATTAATTAAATGAGCTTTCATATTTTTATCAGATAAATACCCTATATCAAAATCATTTTCAGAGTAAACATTTAAAACATTTTTGCATATTTTCTTCACTAACCGTTCAGAATTTACATCAGAAAAACTCTTTTCAAAACAAGTATCAGTTATTAAATTAGCATCAACAAAATTATCTTTATTCAAAGATATATCATCATTCTGTAAATAAAATTCAGAGTCACCATTTCTTTTCGGACAAGTAGTAATACTTTTATTTTCATTTAGAAGAGAAGTTGAATTATTATCATTTTTTATACAACTAGCAGAATGAGAAGAAATATGTTTTGTTTCTTTTTTATTCTCACTGATTAATTTATTATTTTTTTGTAACTTCTCCAAAGATTTATTGATCCGTCGGCATTAACGACAATGCACTCTTTCAAATTACTTATTTCGCCTGAAAGCGGGGCGTTTGTGTTCAGAAATTTCTAGAGTTCTAAATAAATTTTGCAAAGGTAATCGGCAAGTTCTTTTCTAAGTTTGTTCGAGATGCTGCCATTCTTTAGTTTATTCATAGCCTGCAACTGAAGACGTTTTAGATCATTCTCATTAATTTTCGGTGACGAAAAGAAAAAAGGAATCTCTGTATCTTGATGTGCGACTGTGTAGGTCTTCACAGAGGTGCTTCGTTTTATCAAAGTCTGCAATAAAAACTTCCCCGGAAACTATTGTCTTTTTTCTGAGTGCTGCGACTTTCTTTGAAAACTTCTTCTGACATCAGTTAGCTGACATATTCCTTATTTTTGATTTTTTTCTAATCTGGTTTCACAAGTAAAAAATAGGCCTATAATTGAATATAGGTTTATAACAATATAATCTAGTGAGCGTCTTCACAATGAGGTGCAATACACTCGGTGAAATTCTTGCATAATAGCCAATCCTCTTTTCCATCTAGGGGAATATCTCGCCACAACTTCATAAATGGAGGTTTAATTTTGTCTTTATAGATATTCGATGTTCTATATGAGTACACTTCATCTTCTGTCACATTATCCCATACGTTTAAGAAGAATCTCTTCGGAATATAAAACGCAAGCAATGGAGAACTTGTGACATTTTATTTTGTTTTTTGATCCATCTAGGTTAAGAACGATGCATGCTTTTAAATCAATGGGTGTATTGTTTATGTTAATAAATTTGCACATTTGTGAATAAAGAGTTAATAGATGATCCATAATTTTAACTGTAAGCTTCCTCAAGACGATAAGCGCCGAGTCTTTATAGAGCATCTGATTTCAAATCTTGCTATTATCATATGATTTTCCCATGCCGTATGAGGGGATGATACACAATTGTCTAGATTGACATACAAATTTTCACATAGTCTTCTTATTTTAGTAAAATCTACATTTCTGCAAGCTATATTAATCCAAGCGATATGTTCTTCATCTTGTTACTGTCTTCTGTTATTAAGATAATTGTTTTCCTCATCATTACAATAGAGATTTCAGAAATGAGTTCTGAATAAATTTTGCAAAGGTAATCGGCAAGTTCTTTTCTAAGTTTGTTCGAGATGCTGCCATTCTTTAGTTTATTCATAGCCTGCAACTGAAGACGTTTTAGATCATTCTCATTAATTTTCGGTGACGAAAAGAAAAAAGGAATGTCTCTGTATCTTGATGTGCGACTGTGTAGGTCTTCACAGAGGTGCTTCGTTTTATCAAAGTCTGCAATAAAAACTTCCCCGGAAACTATTGTCTTTTTTCTGAGTTCTGCGACTTTCTTTGAAAACTTCTTCTGACATCCGTCAGTTGACATGTTCCTTATTTTTAACTTTTTTGGATTCTGGTTTCACAAGTAAAAAAATAGTCCTATAATCGAATATAGGTTTATAACAATATAATATAGTGAGCGTCTTCTCAATGAGGTGCAATTCACTCGGTGAAATTCTTGCATAATAGCCAATCCTCTTTTCAAAAATTATTTATTTTGCGCTTTATATGCTATTACATAAATTTATATTTAAAAAATATTTCCTCTTCACTTTATATTATATTTCAGAAAATATACACTTTTATGCAAGAAAAAGGCATCGATCTCATACGATTCGTATTAAAATATATTGCATATTCTTTCAATCCTTTGGATTTACTACACCAGTAATGGATTTGTCAAGGAATTACAAGATCTTTATAGTCATGAACATTTTACCATCTTTTTAAAAAAGACATTATAGTGATATATCATAATTGATTGGATCAAGGACAGAAATTACCTCAAATTTGTTTTAATTTTGTAATTTTATTGAATATTTTTAATTATTCTTTTCCATGATTATAATAATTGAAATGTAAATACATTTCCGATGAATAATTTATCAATCTGTATTGTTGCTTTGTAAAGGAATCCGCCATTTTTTATGAATCATTTCATAATTATAATTAAGTAATATATTATGTAAATCGTTTGATAATAAGAAGGAACCGATAAGAATGTTGAAGTTTTATTTTGCAAGAAAACAAGGAAATATAGCTGAAAAATCCATAAAATATAAAAGCAGATCGTTAAATATAAAAGAGCTTTGTGCAAAAATGTAGAGAACTAATTCCTTGATCAACAGTTCAAAGTGAGAATCTATCACTCACTTTATACTCTGGGTTTTTACAATTTTGACGACAAGATATCAAATATTTGACCGCTAAATTGTTACCAAGATCAAGCATCATTGACTTGACCTTCTTTCAGCATTCATTAAAATATGTAAATCTCTCATTCTTATTATCAAACTAGCAGTGCAGGCAAGCGATATTACAGATTCGTAACAATATAACGCAACTGCAATGCCAGTAATTTAAGAAGCTCATAATCACGTATACCAAGCAATGTAATTGATCGGTAGTATAACATGTTCAAGAAGTCAGATATTAGAGACCAAGGGAAAGTTGGTAATCGCTTCGCTCACATTAACTGCAACAGACTATTTCATATAGCAAAAGAAGCGCCGTCTGCAGTTGAAAAGCTTCAGTAAAGGCCAAATAAGCAATGAACATGCTACTATTGAATATCCTTCTATGTTTATGATTAACGTTTTAAACTTGTCCCAGTTCCTAATAAGTGATTGTTACAATAATTATCCTCATAAATAAATCTTACAATAATTGGATTCATCAATTCATCCAAAACAATACAATCTATAGATAACTTCCTCCTTGAAAATAACTCGGTGGACATTTAAGAACAAATTAGCAGGAAACAACTGAAGCATATATATATATATATATATATATATAGGTGTGAGTGCTTGAATTCTAGACAATCTTAATTGCTACTTTAGCCCGAACAGACAGACACATCAGAGATACAAAGTTTAGAAAGGTGATGAATAAAGGGAGAAAAGAAAATATCAGACAGAAAAAATAAGCAATATATAAAAATATAATTGTGGAAATATGGAAATATAATTGTGAGTTATATGTATTTGGCCGAGATTTTAATGGTCTATGATGGAAATCCGTCTGGCATTGGGAAATAGTTAATATTAAAGTGACTTGACAGGGAGAGAATATTTTGTGGTTTTGTGTAGGGTAACTGTACATAGCATAGTGAGCAAACAGAAGCCGAGAGCAAATGAGTGGATTTAGATGAACAGAAAGGGCCATAAAAGGGTAAAATATATCTCATCTGTTGAACTATATCGAAACGGAAAACTATTACGAAAGAAGAAGTAGAAATGTCTCGCCCACTTAGCTATATCGAGCAGGAAAACAAATGAAAGAAGTAGAAGGCAATGAAATAAATCATCAACAAGAATGAAATGTGATGTTTTTATAGAAGGCTGGCTATTTTATTCGGAAGGTACATATTGTATCCATCATACAAGATTAATAGGCAATGATAATTCAAATATTTTAAGCAAATGAAAGGAAAGTGTTTATGCTGGAATGTAGAGTACTACAACTACACTGAAATTCTCTAATTATGGAATTTGAAGACACAGAAAGCTTTTCAAAATATATAATTTAATGTATAATTTGAATTTATGAGTTGATAGGTATGTTAATCAGGTTTCAAAGTTTAGAAACAGAGAATAGTAGTGTAAAGTGCATCATAAATATATATATCTCGTTTAGAAACATTTTTAAGGCAATGCAATACAATTTATCAAAAAACATTATACGGCAATAATATTAAAATTAATTGATGATTTATTGTGGATTGTAAAATTAATGTGATTTTTACTGTAAAAGTCAATTTAACAAGCACCATTATTTAAAAAATTCAATTTAAAAAATACTGAAAATTATTCTTATTGCATTGCATCACCAAACCTCTCTTTCCTTATTTAAATTATTTTTTCCAAATGCCCAGTAGGCTAATTGCCTTCATACTCGTCTTTTGTACCTTTTCGAAAAGAATATATTCTGTGGATTACTTCTATCAGGAATTGCGCTCAAAACTGACAGATATCATGGATCGTTTTTCAATCAATAGCCACAACTTTTCTGTGGAAGCTACTGTTTACCACTCACCCGCAGGGAGAACTCTGCTAGGAAAATTTTGATTCGGCTCTTTTAGCTCAGCACTTTCGTTTCTGCTTGTTTCGGTTGAAATCATCCACCTTAATGAGTTATTTAATAATGGATATCATTATCAAAGTTATTATTCTAGATTCATTTGCTGAATCAACGGGCCTTCGGGGCAATCGGGGAGTGAAGGCAATATTTCTGGATAATAAAGTGGTAAGTCTGTATAACAAAAGTATTTAAAATATATACAAAGGGAATTTCATGAAAAATGAAAAATTAGGATTTCTGCAAGGCGGTCTCATGGAAGAACACTTAATATACTCTGATAAGTCAGATTAATATAAGGTCCATGCATTATTATTGGAAGATGTCGATTTCAGATGATCTAATTGTTGATGTGTTAATGCTTGACTAACTGTTAGAGCATGAAATTATTCTAACAACCGCTTTTTACCAGCAATGGTGGAAAACAGATTTTTTCCTGCGGTTGTTTTTCGAAAATATTCATATTGAAACTACTTTTTGTACTGACATAGAAACCAATGGAAGTTGCTTCTTCAAAATCTTTTTAGCATACTCTCTAAAGATGTTATTTTCAGAGCTTTGCATGGAATTGGCTTAAAATATTATTTTGACATGAATTTAGAATTTTTACTGAATCTATCGAGTGATCCTTGGCGATTTTTTTGGCAATTAATCTCTAGCATCCGATTAATAGTATCCGAAAATCGAGTTTGTGTTTCTGATGCTTTATTAACAACTGATTGAAATTAAAATTTCATTAAGAACTGCAATTGTAGTCATGAAATCAAATACCAAATTTGATATATTTAAGTTTTTGCTTTTTTCATTTATCTCTCTTACATGCTTCTGAAGTTACAGGCCAACAAGGGGTACAAGGAGTCAATCTTATTGAATTTGTATCAAAATTTGATAGGTGCCTGCACTATACATGTTAAATCTGCATTCCGAATTTTATCCATCTAGTTCTCTTTGTTTTGTTTGAATATGTTTGAACAACCGTATAGATTGATTTTCTTAGAATAGATTTTGTTCTAAATTTTATAAAAATCCACAAATTTGATGTAAAGACCGTACACGAATTTTAATTTATAACTCAAAGAGTTTTTGAATTTTCTTTGTCACAGAGAAACGTAATGCCAAAAATGTGTTTTTCTAGCTCTAGGGGAGTCTGAAAAACAGGGAATTTCGTCGAAATCTTTAATTCGAATCTTTTGATGATTACAAGACTTTCTCTACACGAGAAAAATTATACTTTCTCTATACGTAAACGAAAAAATAAAAAATAGTGTTAATGATGTTAGTTGCTTGAAAAGTGAATATAATACTTTAAAAAAAATAATTTTTAACTGTTTCACAGATTTTACTAAATATTATCTTTATATTGATTAATATTATTTTTATATAATATAATAATATACATATAATAATTTTATATTGATTAATATTATTTACTTCTGAATAACTTTTTTTATATAAAAATTTCAAGTTTCACAGAAAGGCGTTCTTGACAGACATAAGAGAGATCATGGATATATCTTGCTCCCCACTTTATTGATCCTTTCTCTAAGTAATCGATTTCTTGAAAATCGTCCAGAAATCCCAATTTAGAATTTATTTCTTTGAAGAAAACAAGATTTCCGTTGTACACAATGATTTCCGTTTTTTAAAAGTCCCAAGATCCGTTTTAGTTTAAACCACTGACATTGATTTTTAAACCTCTTTTCTTTTTCATTTTATTGATAATCAATTCCAATAAGTGTTCATTCTTTGTATTATTGCCGAGTTGCAAGATTTTCTGTCACAAATTGATTCTTCAGATCACCTTAAACACTGGAAACTCCATAAAGAATAATTGAAGGATCCTTTTGTTGTAATGAGATATATAGACATATCGCACAGCAAGATATAGAAAATATAACTTGATACGCAGACTAAAGGCCTTAAACAAAAATATGAGCTGTAAAGCTTTCAGATTTTGTCTAAAAAGAATATATATATTCTGCTGACTTTAAAAGATCAGGTTTGAATTTCAAATAGCGAAATAAGGTTAAAAAATATGACTAGATTCTGCCCCGATTACAAACAAATCGATTTAGGGAAAATTCGAAAATCCTAAAGCATCTCTAAGATGCAACAAGCAAAAATGATCGCACTGTTCTGGTTTTATCACAGTTAAGATTCAAACAGATGATTGAAAAAGCGCAAAATTTATATAATTCATTCAAATTAACTAAAAAATTATAGAAGCTATTTAATTAAAACATAATTCAGAAAAGAAATGAGAGTAAATTTTTCATTCAATTTGTGAAGTTAGCTACAGAATTTACAGCAAATTCGTGTCAAAAAATAATAAACTGATATGTGATACGCTAATTAAATTTTTAGCATGATGGCTTTTGAAGATTTGATTTAATTTAGTTGTGCTGAATTAAAACCCCGTTTTCCCGTGTTCCAAACGAAGGGTACTGTAAGATTTATCTTGCAGTCCTGAATCGTGATTTGATAAAGAAGCGGATACCTGAGAAGGCATCACCCTCTCCAAACTTCTATATTACACAAGCACAGTATTTTTAACTATAGAAATCTAATTCCGTATTCACCAGGACCACAAATATGGTGTAACCAGACGTTCAATCTGGAAAAGTCTAGTCCTAAAACCTGACTGCCAGTTAAGCACACAAACTTACTCAGTTTTTTTTTTTTTTTCACGAAATTAACCAATAGAAACAGCATACACTTTTTTAACTTTGCAATTTATTTGTTTTCAACAAAATGAAACATTAATATAAAGAGAGAGTTTCATTATTAAGTTCCCAAACTTAGAGAAGGGCTACTTGTTCCACAAACTCGGGTTCAAATGGCAATGCAAGAATTAAAATGATATGTGCATGCGCTAGGTATTAAATACAAAAACGCCAGAAATGCAAAGGCAATACATCGATAAATATGCGTTTTAATGATAATTAAAGAACTATGTAGGTAATATAATGTATTTCTAATTGTCACTGATGAGCTGCTATTCAATTCCCATATCTTTAATTCAAGAAATTCCGAATTTTCTGGAAGATATCGAGTATGTACTGAAAACTCTCCAATAGCTACAGCGATGAGTTTCAACTAATATCCGTTATTGGGAGTTTTACATATCATTGTTTTGATATATCCTTAGATGAAGCTATCAAAACATTATAGGTCAAGTAGCTCATGAATTGTACTACAACGCTCAATCTATTATTGAAGAGATATGATGTTGAAATATCGGTGAAAGTTGGGGTAGAAGATGGAAACAGAACCATCAAGTTAAAAGTATTTCTAATGTATTAAAGCAGAATTTTTTTTTACACAAATGTTGCCTTCGTTGGCAAAAAGATCAAACAGCTGTTACTGGTTAGACTGAAAGGCAATAGCGTTGAGGAGGTAATACCTGACAATACCAGTCAGTAATATATTCAAAAATAATTCGTTCCCAAATGGATGCTTCCGCCTGCATTATGAATTGAATCATTCCTGGAGAACATTGAGAATTATTACATTCTGAATCTGTCGAAGCACGCTAGAATTTCGATCCTGTATTATTATATGACTCCGTGTCAACTTTATTCATTTTATTCATTAACAATACAAAATTATTTATTAATCTGCCATAGAACTTGTACTAATGTGACTTATCCAAAAGGTTATTTAGAGAAAAAAAAATATGAAATTTTGTCTCGAGTTTTTCAAACAGAATTGTTCACATTTAATTCTTCTCAAACTGCTGCAGCGTTTGAGCCGTCTATTTCCAACGACGCCTTGGTTGTTTCAATACCTTAAATTGAGAAAACTGTAAAGAGAGAAACACTATCACACACACACAAAACACGCTTTGAATGAAGTATTTTACATCAGAAAACGACAGAAAGCATTTCATCGCACAAACAAATCTTAAACTTGTGAACATAAAAGTATCTAAATTCTTGTGTGATTCCAAATACGTTTCCGATATTTTTCGCAATAAATTCCTTTGGTAATTACAGAAAATTCTGCATAAATCCTCATAACAGCAAAATTAAAAAAAATTCGCGGCAACAGATTTTAGAAAATTAATGAACCTTTCTCTAAACTTTACTCAGAATTTCCTCTAAAAATTTATAGTATGATTTCTTACTCACATTGATAATAATGCAATTATTTATATTACTTTTTTTTGTAAATTATTTTCGAGGTCAATAGGAATATGTTCCAACAATGTAAAAAATATTGGAAAAAACAGATTGAAATAATTAAGTATATTCTTTCAACTTATTGTGTATTCTATGAATACATAAAACTTACAATAAAGAGAATACATACAATTCTGATTTAATATATTTCAAAACAACAATATATAAATTTGCTCAAGAAACACATTTGGGTTTCCCCGCCATAAACAAGATGGTGCTTTTGTCCTTCGATTAGTATATAAGAAAATTAATAATTTTCATTATTTATCTGAATTATAATATTCATTCCATAATTAAACTTGAAAGTAAAATATATCATTTTAATATTAAGATAATTGCACTTAATAGAGAGCCATCATCTGTAATCTTTTTAATTAAAAGTGACGGTCAGTATTTTGGACAAAGAATCAGAAAAAATTCAATTAATATTCTCACGCTAATCATATCTTAAACGGGAAATAATTTTAATTTCTCATTATGAACAAAACCCAAGGCACTGTCCAAGTGGAAGAAAGGATAATGAAATAGAAAAATAAGAAAATTCTTTAAAAATGCTTATTCAAGTGAATTTTTTGAAATTTAAAAGCAATTTTTTTTTATCTTTTTCCAGAAATCTTTTTTTTCCACGAAGAAGCAAGTTTCCTTTCAGAAACCTGTCAGAGTGAACCCGGAATCGTATCTGATGAATGACAAGATCTTAGCAAGATGGAAAGAATCATATTTCTATTCAACAAATTTCCTAAACCGCGTAGGTTTACTCCGTGAGATATCTGATATCGGAAAACAGGTAGCTCCTTTTTTTTTTGACAAAAAAAAAGTGTTCAACGCAGAAAAACTATTTGTTTTCCAAACATACTTCTGAGTTTCTGATTTTTAAGGGACAAAAGATGTTTTTTTAATAAACATGTAACGAAAAAACGCGCATATTTATTTACTGACTGACTAGCAAATATGTTTATTCTCCTTAAAAAAGGTTCATTGTTTTAGTCGAGTAAGCAAAGAGCCTTAAATATTAATCCCAGCTTTAAATAGTTTTGTTTTCAAATAAAATTACACATTATAAAAATAACATGAAAAAAATAGTTTTCTTTTCTTAAAATTGTGAAAAGAAAATGATAATTCAAGAAGTGTTTCGGCGCTATAAAAATAAACCTTATTTAGTCTCGTTAAAGATATTTTAACTGAAAACAACTATGGAAAAATTTTAATAATATAGATGTCAAAGAAAAGTGCATATAATAATTCAGTGTCTGTTGCTCTTTTCATGTGCAAATCATAAGAAAAATAATCAAAATTCAAGAATTTCAGCATTTTCAAAAAGATTATTCGTAGTGGCCAAGTTACAAATTAGCAAATCGTGCGAGTACACATTTTTAATATGCAAACGCATCCATTTTTATTTTCTAAATGTGCTTGATGTGGTAACTAGCCACTGCAACATGTGGAAAAAAAGTACTTCAGCCCTCTTTATTCTACACAAAGGTATGAACACGCAGGCAACAAAGTCAAAGTGTACACAAGAACAACGCAATAAACATCAGAATACAAGCAATAAATACTAGACAGTATGAAGTGCTCAGAAACAATTCCCACGGAAATTAGTTTGAACTCAACAGACTTGCTACTCAGCACACGACTGACTGCGGCTTTATCTCCTGACTTTTTAGAGTTTCTGTATCAGAAGAATGAAGGTTTTACAAAGGTCATTATAATACCTGCCCTAATGGATCTATCCCCAAGATTCTTGTAGATTCTGGAATCTTGGTTTTGTCATCAAATTCGTCATCCTCAAGTTTGCCATGAAAACTAGGCGTCATTGGCTGAACTCGAATGGGTGTAATCTGGTAGCCCATCCAGGGGAAATTCGCAATATGTTTATCAGTCAGTCACATGGTCAATAAAAAAAATTCATTGGGATTGACATGAGGAAGAGGAATCAGCTTAAATAAAATACTTCATGAAGATGAAATTTTTCATCACTCATTCACTTAATACGTACATGCTCTAAACAATGCTTGCTTTAAATAAAAGGTTTTTATTCCCTCATTCAATTTATTGCACTTTTAGCAAACTTTCATTAATTATTATAATCTAGTATATTAATTTATTTAGAATTATAATTATCGAATCAATATTCTACAATGTATTACTAATTTAGCGAAGAAAATTAGATGGAAAACCATGCTTTTAAATATTCGAAGCCAAACCAAGATATCTTAAAAATCACGTATCAAACGGCAATAATTTCAGAAGCTTTTTACAATCGATATTATTAATAAAGAAAAGAATAGTGAAAAAGATTTTTTTTCATGAAGAAAATATGACTTGTAACGTAATGCATTGTACGTGAATATTTAATATTTTTATCTTGCTGAAAACCATTACGCAATTTCCTTGCCAATTATGCATTGTAAAAGTAAATTTAATATTTTCAAAGAAAATTAAATAATTTTTAATGACGATGATGAAAGAGGATCAGCACTATTTCACATTATTTGATGACATTATTGACATTGAATGGCATTATTTGATATCACTATAATAGTTCATAGAGATAATGACAACATTTGGCCAGGCATCGTCAAATACATGACAACAATTAGAAAGTATTTAGAGATGCAAGTGAATATAAAAACAAATAAAATTTTATATAAAACAGAAATGCTTACAGAGTTTAAGGCTTTTTACAATTTTAAAAAAGTCTCATAAGAAGTAACATGAATTAAATAAAGATCTTAAATCAGATAAAGTTTGAGAACATCTGAATTTTTCGTTAAAAGAAAAGAAAAAGAACCGAAGAATGTTCATTTTTTTCTTTTTCTCTTAATAAAATAAATGTTGTATAACGTTGAATGTCTGAAACTTAGCAATTTTATGCTGCTGAAAATAATAATGCAAATTCCATACAGATTATTAGTTAATCATTTCAGGACAACCTCATTCAGCCTTACTTGCTACATAACATATATGAAGGAATGCTGAATTTAAATAGTTTGTAAATGTTTCGTCAGTTTTAAATTCATATGTTTCATGTCATCCAAAATTGACATTTTGATGTTGAATTTTTGACCACTTTGCTTTATTTAGTCTCAGAATGGAATAGATTAAAAAAATGCCCACGAGACAAGCCAAAATGCAATACGAAAAATTCGTAAATCACCGAATATATCTTATGCTTTTACCATAAGTAATCATCTTGAGATAGATTGACTAAGTGCACTGAATCAAATTTTCTCTAGTATCGTATATCTAATATTGCTGCTAGATAGAAAATGGGGTGGAATTTTAGTTTTTAAAATGATATTTCGGTTTACCATTGATGTGTAATCTATATTCTGATGCAGATAAAATCACCTGAAACCAGTGGGATTTGTCTGTGTAACGAAATATCATTTTTTTTCATTCAACTCTCGTTTCAAATTGGTACTTGAATTATTTTTTTACTTTTGAGATGTCACTTAAAAATTAAAATACTTTATATTGAAAATTCTGGAATTCTTTGAGTTACTAAGGTTGAGATTGGAATGAAAGTTCAACTTAAGAAACGATAAAAAGAATCTAAAATTTGCAAAATATTTAGAAGGATTATGTTTATTAGCATATTTAAAAAAATACACATTTTAAAGAGAAAAATAATGTTCCAGTTATAAATTTAAAATCTTACCATTTGAAATTAAAATTCTACACTACGACCGACACTGGGATCCATTGTGGACAAATAAAAAGGGAGTTTTATGATAATTATGTTAGTTTATTTGATTTAAATATTATTATTTAATTTGAATTAATAACAACAAACAATTACATCTTATGTTCAATATTAACTTAACTTAATCAATAAAATTTATTATCCTGTGCAGTTAAAAAAAATTATATTTTAAAAGAATTGTTGAAAAAGAGTGTGGCAACGGTCCTAACTGCATGTTTTTGCACCTACTCATTGGAATAAAGTAAGTATTATAAAAAGCTGAATTGTTATACACTGGAATTTCTGCCATTCACAGAACTTAGTATCAATGTTTTTCGTTTCAAGGTTTAATGAAGTGTAAGCCAGCATCATATTAACACTCAAATTTCTTGTTTTAAACTATTTATTTAAGTTATGTTGAAGTAGGTTTTGTTTATTAGCATACCGTTCGTTATGTCTATTTGAGGCCAATATAAACATTGGTGTTCTTTAAAATGTAGATAGTAATGAAGTTACTATAGGAACCTCATAAAATAGCCCAAAATCAACCCGTTGCATTGGTGAATTAAGTAACCCTAGATAGTAAAGAATACACTAGTAACCATAGATAGTAATGAACACACTAGTAACCCTAGATAGTAATGAACACACTAGTAACCCTAGATAGTAATGAACACACGAGTAACCCTAGATACTAATGAATACACTAGTAACCCTAAATAGTAATGAATACACTAGTAACCTTAAATAGTAATGAATACACTAGTAACCCTAGATAGTAATGAATACACTAGTAATCCTAGATAGTAATGAATACACTAGTAGTCCTAGATATAATGAAGTTACTATAGGAACCTAATAAAATAGCCCAAAATCAACCATCCGTATCAGGGACTTGCACCACCTGCATTCTACAAGAGTAAAATATAATTTCATAATTGAAAGAAAAATCCCATTAAACTTGTTAAATTATATATCAAGTCTTCCAAATTATTGATAAATCATAAAATGCGATTGATTCATTGAATTATAAAATACTATTTTCAAGTATTAAATTATGTTCCATGTTTACTTTTAATTTTCGTATTAAAGAAAATTACTTATATTAGAAAAATGTTCTTCAAAAATTTACTACATGGTTTGGGCTGAAATATTAACAACTACGTATTTGTAGGAAATTATCCACATGTTTTATAATATTCTTCGAAAAACTGGATTTAAAAATTTTGAAATGGCTTATCGGATATTAAGTTGATTTAATTTCTTCTACCTCAAAAGGACGAATTTAGGGTTTAGTTTTCCCAAGAAGGATGACGCCATGATCTATGTGATATGCAATGTTAAGGACTTGTCATTAGTGTCTATGAGAGTGAAACCTCTCTTTCCTTTTCTCTATGGGACTTAGTTAAGATTAATTCTACTGATCTTGCAATACAAATGCTACTGCTAAAGTGCAGAAATCAGTTAATGTGCAGATCAGCTAGTTAATCTGCACATTAGCTAGAATAATCCATTAAAGTGCGGAAAATTGTTTCATTTCTCAAATTACCTAGATAATCGAATTACCTACTAAACATTCGTTAATCTGCACATTACCTACTAGGCACTCGTTAAAGAGAAATTAATCTTTGCTGGAACAACAGCAACGTTTCTGTACTCTAAATATTGTTTATTTATTTTTTGATATCTAAGGAATCAAGTTAAGACAGTCAAAAAATCATTATATGTTAGAATCAATCAACTGAAAAATTTTAATAACACAGTATCAAACGGTTTAACATATTATTACAATCAAGGAAATGAATTTGCGAAACATATGATAAAACTATGCTTATTTATTGGCGCAATCTAAAGATTAGCGACATTTTGAATTGCATAGTAATTGGTTTTTGCGACAAACACACCTATTTGTGGTGCATTTACATTTGCAGTCTCATTTTTTGAAACTAGACTCGGTACCAAGATATTGTTTTATTGCTATTTGACGTAAATATATTGTCACGTAGATACTATGATATAGAACTCAATGACACACACAAGAGGTAGAGCTAAACCAATTTATTAACTGAACTCAGAACTGAGAATACAGGAACTGACAAACCTTCTGCTTTTATACAAGCAGAGAAAGTTCCAGAATACTCTTCTGGAGACGGTAAGAAAAGTCCAGAACACTTGTCTGGTAAACTAAAGAAATGTCCAGTATCTTCTGGAACATGAAATAAAGGAAAGCATAAAATCGAGGAATTAAGTATTTACATATACTATTAATCGCATTTTCTCTAACGGAATTCGAACCCAGGTCTCTTGATCATGAGACCAGTGCCATGACCATTCGGCCATGGATATTCGACTGTCTTTCTTCAATGCGGCAATATCTACAGCAGGAACATCTTCTTTCGCTACCAAAAATAAAAGCAACCGGCGACGATTAGACGCTGGTCAAACCAAACTAAAAGTGGAGGGTTAGGACGAAGGAGTAGGGAAACGAAATGACAGAAACTTTTGAAATTTAAATATATGGAAGCCGCTAATGTACACATTACCTAATTAAAATATTAAATCTCTTGATTTCGCACTTTAACGGAGGAAATCAATATGCAGGTTAGTTAGGTAATATACACATTAACGGTTTTCGAGCTTTAACGGTAATATACATAATATATCTGCAATGTACGAAATCAAAATTCCTTACAACGCTCAGAAGTGCAATTAGGCTGCATATAATATAATTAGTATTGTTTGTTTGCAATACTACAGCTACTTTAAGAGCACTTCACTAAAGATTTTACCTTATCGAGAATTTAAAAAATTGTAATTATCTTTTAAGGCATCCAAAATTAAAAATCAATACTATTAATTAAACAATATTTTTAAATAGTTAAATGAAAAAAAAGAATAGCTTTCAGAAACATAGAAAAGTATACTTTGGCCAACTTTCAAAATGTCACTCCAAGCACAATATTTTATTCTCCCCCTTTCCTTCCGCATATGAATATCTGCCCAACCTCCAAACTACAAAATCGAAAGCGACCTCCCGCCTCGGAAGGTAATGCGAGTGACATTATTTCCTGCCAGGTGACTCTTCCGAGTGGCGGCATTCAGCATAAGAGACAGTCGTTTTAGAAATTTATCCAATCGATATTTCCAGATATCACGATTGCCTGCTGTGTAAATCTTCCGAACTGACAGCTAAAGGAGTCAAAGCTCAGAATTCAATTTCCTCTGCTACACTTCCGAAGGACGATTGAGGCATTAGTGGCAATGATTTCCCTGGATGGTTTTATTGATGGATTCGATCACAAATTCTCTATTGCCACGAAAACCGCATATTAAAGCTAGTCTGTATGTGTCATTGCGTTAGCTTGGTAGACAAACAATCCATTAGATGGTTATTTTTGTCCGGATTCCCATAATAATGTTTGATTTTTGTGTAACTGATAAGCATCTATCGAATGAAGCTCATATATATTCTCAATTTTAAATTTAAAAAAGGAAAGATTTGTTATTAATTTATAAAGGTACAATTCTTTTCTGCCATCTATTGTTCTTTCCTATTTTAATTCACTTGAGTTGTTTAGGTCATGATGGTTCCGTATCAAGGTTTTATTTCAGAAACGAAGGGTTGCTGCCTCGAAACGCAATCATACCAACGATTCAATGAATATGGTGAAGCAATGTATATTCTATGAATTCGGTTGGGTTTCAAAGTCATAGAGATAAAGGATTCGAAAAGTGACACTGACGTTCAAATTCCTGAGATTCTTTAATGAATTTCAGGATAACGGTTAAACGAGCTATATTGCGTTATGAAGTGGTGAATTCCTTTCACAACCTATGTGTCAACATGCCCGCTCGAAACGCGACATCTTATTCCGTGTTCTGCTGTCGGTATAAGCTGTACGCCGCAAGAAATTGCAACTGTACAAATATCCACCTATAAAAATTGTTAATATTTTTTATGTTATGGCAGCAGTTTTGCATCAGTACAATATTGATTGATTGAATATATAAACAGTGCCATTGCAATCTTTTGAGTATAGGTTTTGTATTGGTTCTTCATGCATATGTATATTAAGGTTTTTAGTAAATGTTCTCTGATATGTATGTAGTCTTTGCATTAGTAGTAATATATTTAACTGTGTATGTAATAAATTAGTGTAATGTAATTTAGTTGCATTATTATTAATAATATTTAAGTGACTAAGGACAGATTTTGTATTGAACTAACTTATATAAAATTTTTGAAAGAAATTCTCGGTGCTTCAAAAGTTTTCTCATTTAAAAAATGAAATTATGCAGATTTCAATGAAATTTTTATTAGAATGAATACGGAATGTGAAAGAAAACCGCAGAGTGAGAATATTTCGAATAATGAGCCATAATATTGAACAATATGATAGATTTCTTTTGTACTATTATTCCTTAATTTCTATGCGCTAGCCATCTGTGAAACATTCATGCATGACAGTATCGCTACCTGCCTCTGAAAAAAATTGTAACTCCTCTTAATTTTTTATCAATTCAACATAATGTTAGAGTAAATTCTTTGCTTCGCAAATAATTCTGCAACAAAAATTGCTGACACATGCAATTTCGAAAACAGTTTTGCAATCTCTCAATCAGCAATATTGAAACAATGTTATATCTTGGACTTACATTCCCAACAACTACGTATGTCGTTTCTATTCTCCCACCACATGGATACCGAAATAACTAAAGATTTAAATAAACGAATATCAAATTAAATAATTGCATTTGTGTAGATATCGAGAATATATACTATATAAAGCTATATGAAAGTAAGAAAAAAATCTGACGTTTGTTTCTTTTCTTTATATTGAATAGCTTGTGTCAAATTAGATTAGTCGAAATTTATTCCAAAAATTACATGTAAAAGATACGCATATACACTATGCGCTGAAAAAGAAATGGCATAGATTTCGATATGTAGTTGAATGTATTTCAAAAGAAGGAATTTTTAACACAACAGCTATTGCTCCCGCCATTTGAATCATGTCTGTGATTCGCATTTACCATCAACTAAGATATACTATATGAAAGTAAGGAAATAAAAATCTGAAGTTCATTTCTTCATTTTGAATTGAACAAATATGAATAGAACTTCATTGGTCTCTTTTGATCTGCTTTAAACTTTTGAGCGATAGTAATGAGTCATTTAATTAGATAGATGGAAAGTCCAATCACAGTCATCAGCCATCAGATATGACAGCAAATGTTCTACACCACCACTGACTGTATGTTAAAGAATAGAAATTTAAAGTCATATAGTTCACTAACTATGTTAAAGAATAGAAATTTAAAGTCATATAGTTATCTCTTGTAATACAATGAATTAAGTTACAATATCAAAGTATGATTTAATGAAAAATAAAATTAAAATCAAATTTTTCAATCACATATGTTTAGAGTTTTAAACGATTTTGAAACGAAAATCAGAACTTCCTGTTGTACAGTTTCTGTAGAAATTTTTGTCAACAGATCATGTAGAAGTTAAGTTGGACATAAAACAAATGGACTGAATAACAGAATATTAAAAATTCGAAAGTTTCAGCATCAACAATTTGAAGTTAAAGAGAAATTCCATTGCATCTAATATGCATTATGTGTACTCTACTTTATTAATATTTATTTATACAGAATGGATCTAAATATCTGGAAAAACATTCAAATTACTTGTATTTTAAAGCTTTGATTATATTAGAAATTTATGTCCTTTTTAAATTAATTGATACATTGATTTATAATTATTGATGTCTAAAATTATATATCCTAATAAATGTCAATCAATATAAGTATACCAATATTTCAACACATATAGAAATTTATATTCCCTATTAAAATTTATTGATATATTTGTTGAAAATCCTTCTATTTTTTTTCAATACGTTGTTGTATCTTAGAAAATAGACAACGGCTTTTGCAGAATTAAATGTTTCACTTTCTTCGCCATGTCATTTAATAAAACCTCCCATTTGTTGTTTTATTTTATGAAACTAATACAACTTTCACGAGTCAAAACGACTATAATTTGAATAATACCAAAAATATTAATAAATGAGAATACCCTAACATTTTATTTATATTTAAATTAATAAAAAATAGTCTAAGGTTTTATGTACATTTCCATGTTCACTAATTTTAAAAGCACTGTTCAACTCCATGCTTACCAATGAACCGAATTTCTAAACACGAAATTAATAAAATAATACTGATTTTTGCTTTCAGTAAAAAATAGAAATTACCTTACCTCAATACATAGAATTCTTTCCTTTAAAAGGACAGAGCCACAATCATGAATTCTGAAGAAACAATTTTCGGTAAAAGTGTAGTTTAGAGTGTCCCTTGCTGCGCCAAAAATGACAAGTCGCCATTAAAGATGGCGGACAAAATAAACCAACACTTCTGCAAATCAGTTATGGTTACCACTTTCTACATTAAAATTATGATGTTTATTGATGTCAATTAAGTGTTTCTTTTTACCTTTGGGATCATTATCATTGCTTTGCAAGGAATTTCCATTGCAGACGATTTCTTAAATTAATAATTTAGACGATTTATAAAACTCATGCCGCGAGTTAAGCATTGCAAAAGGATAAATATTTTTTGTTCGTATTCACATTAAAAATAACATTAAAGTGTTTTATTAGCAATAAAAAATATTTTAATTATAATACAAAACTAAACTAAAATATTTGGTATATCTTTTATTATTTTTAATTTAAAATTTTTCATAAAATAGTTGTCGTTCATATACAACTCATCCACTGTAAAAAGTAGTAAACAAAACAGCATAAGGGTTGCTATAAGATCGTTTCGTTGGGCTACCATATTGCAACAAACTCGACTAAACACTAAACTACACTTCAACCCAATTTTCTTCAGAAGGCGTCAACCAGAAATGCATTGGCTCATCCTTTTGCCGTAAGATATAAAATGATTTTTTAATCAGATCATATGCATTCTTAGTTCAACAGTCCGCAATTCCATCTGTTCGCACTACTGGACATGATGACGGATAACGGAGATATTGATCAAAAATAGGTTATCGGCCTCCGTTTTTTTTTTTTTTTTTTTTTTTTTTTTTTTACTTTTTTTGTATACGAGGTATCGAGGAATTATTGCAATCGTCAAAAAGTTTGAACTCGAGATTTTGACGAATTTTCACATATCACACCGCCATGGTTGATTGGGTGGTTGTTCATGTTTTTTTGGCACAAAAGCCATATCTGGCTATGCAGCGTTAATCAATTGATAAAAAAAAATTTCAGTGATATTAAAAGGTTCTTTAAATTAGGTAAAGAGTAAAATTCCAATAGCAAGCAGATGTATTAAAACGGCATTGTAAAAACATTCAAGAAAAAAAATCTAAAGTTCATTAATTACTGACATTTGAAAAAGCATTTCAAATGGATAAAAAAAATCCTACATAAAACGCAACAAACCAATGATCTATAAAAATTTAAAAACATTAGGGTGAGGTTTATCACCCACTAGTTCACGTATGTCTATGGAAAATGCATTACAAGACTATAACCGATAATTATTAAAAATAGGACAATCAAATAAACATGACGTACGTTAAAAACTGTATGTCATGTCGTACATGCTGGACATAGTTCCCAAAATAATAGACGTTTATAGCTGAAGCGTGTATGACCAATGCGGAGCCGAGTTAATTCTACATCGAGCCCACGAACTGCGATCGTAGGCCATAAGCGAATCATTGGTTGGAGAGCATGCAGCTGATAGGAAATCTGCTGAATCCAGGATTGTTGCCACAACATGTGAACGTTCCGAGAAAAATATGTCTTTGACTAGCATGCGGAAGAGTTCGCTGATGTAAAGTACCTGACGCTGCAGCATCTGCTATTTCATTTCCAGGTATTCCGACATTGGTCGGAACCCAGAAGAATAGAATTTTGAACCTTATGTCTTAGAGGGATCGAAGAAAAACCAGGATTTCCAAAGCAACCGGATGCATCAGATTATTAAAATTACCCATTAATATTTCGTAACTATTGTACGCCAATGGCATGTAAGGCGTTCTCTGGCATGACAAATTTATTAGAGTATGCGAGAATGTTTTGGGGAGACCACTGATTTAAATTTCACTTCAACAAATTTAGTAAAATATTTTTTTCTTTAATCGTACGATTTAAATTAAAGTATTGAGAAGAAGCTGAAAAAAAGGGAGAACTCTAAAGATAATTTTTCTGAAAAATATTCAGTACCAACAAAAATGAATGATTTTTTGATATAATGCTACAGATATTAAATAATTCCTTATACAGAAATTATTGATTCCTTTTCACATTGTGAAATTACGGGGAAATCGTACACTACTTCAACTCCATTTTAAACATTTAGACATTACCTGTAATGAACAACGAGCATTTATGTTTCCATTACCAATTACATAACACAATTCAAATAAATTTCCAGATTTAAGTACATTTTACAAATAATTAAGTGATCAAAAATGCAAGAATTATCAATTACGATAGATAAATTTTAATTCCACCGCCATCTCATTTATTAAATCACAAAGAAATAATCGAGATTTTAGCTGTTCAAATACCTCTCAATATTCTTATGATTTAAACAACAATCCAACACAATCCTAAAATGAGTACCTGTCAAAATAAATGCATTGCAAGCTTTCACACAACCCGAATATAAAAGGCCCAAAACAAATAAGCGGAGAGAAACGTCATCGACAAATAAGTGCCCTCCTTAATCCTGCTTATCGACGAAAGTATTTGCAACTCCGCTAAAACTGAACAAGAATTTGGCGTAATCCTCTTAAGACGTGCTTTTAATTACGACGTCTTCAGTCTTATGACGTCCCCTATCCAGATGATTCCTGTTTCGTCCAATTAAATTAATATAGGACTAACTAGTCTTCTGTTTTATTAAACATTCTATCTGTGAAGAGGAAAAATATTTCGAACTGTTTCCTATGCTATAAAATCCTATGTTATTACTACTGTTCAATGATGTTTCTGTTTCTCATATCAGACTAAATGTGTTTCCTTTAAACAATATTCGTATCCAATCCATCACTTGTAAATTATCGACTAATAAAATTGTATTTTCAATTCCGTATGTCCAAAGGCATTTTCCGATTAAAACAGGACAAATATTTTATTGTGAATAATAATTAAAGAATATGTCGCAAAAACGATTTAATTTAAACAACCCAACTTAACAATTTCTTGTAAAAACGCAAACTATAATTTAAAAAAATTCTTTCAGAAGTCTTTTTTTTTGTAAATATTAGTTTCATTAAAATTCTTTTCTTGCAAATGTCAGCGTTATTTTGTCACACAAGCAAATTTGCCAAGTTCCATATCAATTTTACGTATTAAAAGAATCTGATGTTCTAGTATTTTGGTAATTAGAGAAACTTTATTTATAATATTTTGTTGATACTCAATGCTGATGCAACAGAATGAAACAATATTGTGGCCATCAAACTTCTTTGGATTTTAACCTATTCAACTAAGTGTTGGGAATCGAACTCGCTATGTTTACTAATAGATTGAATCTACATTTATAATTCATCAGTATAGCAATCGGCAACATTAGAAATGTATTAGTATTTAGTTTGTCAATATTTGATTTCTAACGTATCAAACGTATAACAACACCGTCGGTTAATCTTGGTGACAGCTCACAACCTAGCTCAGAGAAAATATCGAATGAAGTACCATCTCTGCCTCCACATAAAAACAACTGGTTCTGGTAGATTGGTACGCTTTAATCCTCGCTACTTGTGATGTGTCCAGTGCCTCGAGTAGGACTTGTAGAGGAAATACTATAGTGGATTGGCAACAACAAAATTGGAAAAAAAATTTTTAACTCATTATTTGTTTGATCAGGTGTTCATATCATACTTTCAATGTTTTTTCTTACCCTCAATGTTTTTCGGCACTTGATTTTAAAAATATTTTGTTATAGTTAACACGATGCTAGGCAATCTTCTTAAACAAATTTATTCCTCATTACGAACTAAATTTTAAGAAGTTAACGTCTACATTTTATATGGAGATCATAAATACTTAAATTCCATACTTGCTTAACAAGCTTTAACTATAATTTTCGTTTCAAGTCTTTTTGAAAATTTTGTGTAGTTTACACGTTTAGTAATAATTTCTATTGTAACTTTTGCTTCAGATAATTTTGGAAGTTTCATATAATTTACATGTTTGTTTTCCTTTGTTTTTTCTTCCTCCAGAACATCCATCTTGTCATTCGTTGTGTAACGTGACTTTAATACATGTAACTCTTCCTCTCATGTTTTTCCTGCAAGCGCATCATATTTTTATGTGAATTTAGTCATTTTCAGATAATTCTTGTTTTGATCTCTACTACATAAGCTGCATTTTTTGGGGTGTCTTTATGCGTTGGAATTTCAAATAAAGTTTACTATATTTATTTAAAATTACTTTACAATTCAGAAGTGAAATTAGCTAACCTAAACAGCTTTAAAATAATGTCGTTTATATCAAGATTATGTAAAACAGACTTCCAATATATTGCATTTTAACTTGGAGAAGAGATTCCGGAGATCTGAATCGCCATTTGAAAAACTTGATTTTAAAAAGTAACAACTACGATGAGGAATTAGTACTCGGAATTTTATCTAATTTAAAGGATGAAAGAAAAGCTGCTGCAGAAATGAAAAGATTTGCCGTTGAAAAAGCTACATGATAGCATGAACTAGCTATGAAAAAGCAAGAAGTTGACGCTCAAATTTTAGCAAATAATAATTCATCGCCCAAACCAAAGTTGAATGGCAAGCACAAATGCGACATTTTGATCCCAAAATTGAAGATATTGGTTTATTTTTAGCACATTTCGCAATAGTAATGAATATGGAATCTTCTGTTGTGGAATCTGTTAATATGGAATCTTCGTTGTGGATGGCGTGTTTGATCGGAGCGCTTCCGAGCGAAATAGTAGAGCTCATCATAAGAGAACCAGAAGAATTAGCTGAAAATTATTCATATGTCAAGGAATTACTACTTAAACGCTGAAAAGTTTAGACAATTGTTTTATTCTCATAAAACTAAGGACAGAAAAACTTGGCGGAAATATGTTTATGAATTCGAAACTTACTTCATTGGCTTTGTAAACGGACTGAAAATAGTTGTTGTTGGCATAGCATTAGTTGGAAACTTGAATTATCTTGAATTACAAGATCAATTCGGAAATAAAAATGGATTATTTTCTTCTCAATTGCTAACTAACTATAAAAAGACAGATTCTGCTCAAACTAATTACAGGGTATTCGAATTAAATATGTTACAATTGCTGTGAAAAAGGACAATTTTCACGTGATTGCCGCAACTTGAAGGTCTGAAAGACATAGAACCAGAAGAATATTAAAAAGTCTTGTAGTAAATATTTCGTCATCACCACATCTAGAGATACAGCTACGAAAACTGTGACTGTCAATGGAATTACATTTTCAGAGCTAAGAAAACTGTGACTGTCAATGGAATTACAGCAGAAGGTTTGTAGGATACAGCTGTTGATATTTCTATGATCAAATATGCAAAAGCAAAAAAAAAAAAAATGCAACCATTCTTGATTACGATGTGATTATCATTACGAGAAATTGGAGGAATGACAAAATCTTTTGGAAACTGTATAGCAATTATCTTTATTGGCAAATTAGCCTTAAAAGGACTAAAACTGCACGTTGTTTCCGATGAGACATATCAGGGATCTAATCTGCTTATAAGAAAAGATGTAATCGATTTTTCCGATTTTGTAATAATTAGAAAAGAGAGCAAGTCAAATATGCTCCATATAAATAAATTTCAAGGTTTTGGAGAATTTGATGAAATACCTCAACATGTATTGCCCTCAAAACTTCAGATTCAGTACTTATTCAGCAACATACAGCTTAAATGATACATGTTGTAAGCAGTACTGAAAGTAAAGATTCAATCATGTTGTTCAGTAATCATAGTAAAGAATCTTTATTATTAGAAGGAGGGGAAACAACGAAACAAACTGCCAATTTTAACAATGATATCCACCATCTTAAAAGAAATCGTGCGATTTTTAGAGGAACTTTAAACACTGATTGATTAACCTTGCTGATATCAATGAAATCGACAGCATTGCCACTGAAATTAAAGATATAAACGTTTTAATTGTGAAGTATGTTTATAAAGAGGTAATAAGACGCTGGCACACTCAACATCAGAAGCCGGATTTCGCTGACAACAAATGCATGAGTCCCATGTGACCAATTCTTAATCGGGTGAGAATTGATCCAGCCTTCTGTCAGATTAAGTGTTAAATGGCGAGTAGTTCATTTGCTTCCCTAAGATTACACTGATATTGCCATTTTGAATGAAGGCTCCGTTTTACATGTTTTTTGATATCCTTGCATAGAACAGGAGAGTTTAAAGTGTTAGTAGCAGAGATCGATGAATTATCCGTCAATTTATTACCTTAATATCAATGTGAGAAGGAACTCAACAGATGAGAATTGTGAAACCCTAGCAATGAAGATGATGATGTAAAGAAGCTTGTAAAATAGCGCAATACAATGATTCATGGTTTTCTGGACTGACAGTTTCTCTAGACAATCTAGGATTGATTAAAAAGAAGACGAAACATTAATTTTGAGTATTGGAACAACTTATTAAAATAGAATTCATCAGAAAAGAAGAAAACGAAGTGACTTTATATAATTAATGCTGCATTATTCGGATAAACTATGAATAAATTTTGAAACTATAAAAAAAAACTGAACGGTCTAATTTTTTTCAAATTCTATAATTTGGAGATGAGAGTAAAATGAGAATAATCACTAGTAAATGCTTTAATAACATGATTTTTTACTAAGTTTCATTTGCTGTATATTTTCCTATCTATTAAATATTACAAAGGAAAGCATATTTTTACCAACACTTTCATCTCAAAAAGCATGTTGCTTTGAGAAAAAATCAAATAACAATTTCAATAACAAGAATATAGTTTCTTTCCTTTATTATTCAAGGCGAATAAACATCCTTTCCAAATGAAAAGGCGAAAAGCCTCGAAAAGGGGCAATTCTTACTATCTTAAGATAAATATAAGCAATTTTTTTTTTCAAATATCATTAAACTACCTGCTCAACTGCATCCAAAATTGGCTATACCCTGGTGATAATTTGAATCCCAACCGACAACCATTTTATGCGATAAAACAAAAAATACGTGATCCTTTATCTGTTACAGCTAGAGAAAATCTCCGTGCGATATAAATATATATAGAAAGGCGATGTACCGGAAGGTTAAAATATGAAACTACTAAAAGAAATGCATTCTAGGAAAAAATTTCAAACACGCCGCTGAGTTGAAAGAGGATTTTGTGCCTTATCTGCTAGATAGATGATGCGATTAGTTCCACTTTCAACTGGATATAAAAAAACTATTGAGCGGTGGCAAGTGTATTGGAAAAATTGATTATGTATTTATCTGTTAGATATTTTTCAATACTGTTGTTCCAATATTTCTTTACTATAAACATAACAAATTTTTCAAGAAGCTTTTGAAAATCAAATAATATTTTTAAAGTAATTTGTTGACTTTTAATTCACATTATTTAAGAAGTTTTTTTTTTTGTTTAATGCAATTCAATTAATACAGAACCACAAGACATTATCAAAAATGTATTCTGTTTAAAAGTTCGTTTCTTTTAAAAATAATAAATTTCGTATGAAACCATATTTTAATAACTTTTACTGAAATTAATAAAAAAACAGATTTTCTGTATGGTTTTAAAAATTATTCAAAAATGGATTTCAATGAAAGCTAATCTCCAGACATAATAGTTTTGCAGAGTAAAACATTTCCCAAAGCAAACACAAAAGTTTTGAAGCACATTGTCTTGTTATCAATAAATTCTAACAAGCTTGAACTCTTAATTTAGAATTTTTGTTTGAATTTCATTCTATTCTTTCGACAATCGTTACTGACACTACAAATTAATTGTCACATTAGAAAAAAAAATTGCTTCCCATTCATATCTGAAGTAATTTACTGATTATAGGGCCTCTATTTACATCGTATTGGTTTTAGGGAGGGAGGTTCGTGAGATCGAGACCGCATTCGACCAGAAATCTATTGCTTTTATTTCACTAAGGAGTTCAAACGGTTCTGCATTCGTGTGGTGTAGTAATTTAAGGAGGGGTTGCAGATTTAGATAATGCCCACTATATATGAAAATATAAAAACAAACTAGCTTTTGTGTAGCTTCGAAACAGGATATGACAGTGTCAGAAAAAATTTATAATCAACAATATATTCTTCACAAAAACAAAAAAAAAATGACAAAGTATTTTTCTTGATTGAATAATTTAAATAATTATTGAAATAATCTGACTTCCACTAAATGTAGATATTATTAACATTTTATTACAGTTAAACTTTTGTCGTAATTATAATAATCAAATGGAATGTTAACATTCATTCCACATTTTTTTGCACAATTCTATGATGCAAAATGAAAAAATAGTATAAACAAATTTATAAATAAGCAGTTTTCGATTATTTATTTTAATAAAAAAAATTCTACATTTAATATTTTACATCTTTTCTTCCTTGTTCAATTCTTAGTTCGTTTCTGCGGAAATAAATACACGTTAGAAAATTGGTGTCAGTTAATTAAAGAGGTTTTCTTTAGAAACACAACAATTTCAATATGACAGAATAATTTAAATAATTATTCAAATATTTTGATTTCCGTAAAATCGAGACATCTTTTGTGTCTGATTATAGTGAAACATTTTGTCGTATTTACAATAATTAATTGGGATGCTGCCATTCATTTTTTTTTTCTCAAACTAGCATAAAGTTACAGTACAGAATGAAAAATAATGTAACAAAGATATCAAGAGGCAATTTTCGATTATGCGTTTTGTTTTTTAATACACCGAACATTCTCATCTCGTCCTTTTCTGATAAACTCTTAACTCGTTTAAACCGAAAGAAATTTGCGTCAGGAAACTGGAATCAGTTAATTAAACTGAACGCAATGTCCTTTGAAGTACTATCAATTTCCTCCAGTGTCACTAACAGAGTAAAGTATTCATTTAAAAGAACTTTTCGAAACATTGAAATTTCTATTTCCAAAGGCTTAAGTTTATAAATATTAGAACCTGGAAGGTATTTTAAGCTCTAATAATAGTTGCTTTCAAATGAATAGATTAATAAAATGTTTCTCTAATTATTTACGAATTTTCAAGGAATCTAAAGACGAGTTGATTTTATTTGCACTTGAAATAATTAATTACTTTATTTAATTACGTCTTGCTCCAATTGAGAACAAGATTCTCTCGAAATGCAATGCTATTTATTACTCAATTTAAACAGGAAATGTTGATATTACTTTTATTTATTCACTTTAGACTGAAATCATGAAATGGCAGATTCAAAATAGTTTGGAAATTTAATAAATGAGAAATAATGAATGACCTATTTTAAAGAATTTACATATAAATAACATTCAAATTCACTGAATTTTGAATAGTATTAACTATATAATTGGCACCTTATAATGATTCGTTTAGGATTATTACTAGTACTAATAATTACTAATTATAAATTTGAAAGTTATAGATTAAATACTAGTATCATATCCATAACATTCAAATTTGTATGTTCGAGATATATTTGATACAAAATAAAATATTATTTTAATCTTGAATTCAAAAAGCAGGTAATTCATTTTGAAGCTACCTATTATCAATTTGTATTTTTCCTAATACAGGACCCAGAAGAGATAAAAGTTCAGCGAAAGCGCTTGATAATGCAAGGATTTACTGGAATATGTATTTGGTTTAATGGAATTAATCGAAAGGTTAGATAAAACGGTAAGTTAGATAATAGTAGTTATAGTAGACAATCATAGTGATAAGTATTATATATATATTATAAAGAAGAGGAATGAAATTGCAAAATTCATTTATGACACATAATAATGATAATAAAATGTTATGATCTTATTGTCTATAAACGAGTATACTTTTCGTATTTCGATCGATAATGCAACTACTTAGAAAGATGCTTCTAACACAAAATTCTATAAACAAATGGCTAAATTGTTTCGACCTTATGTGCGATATTTTTTTTGTATTTTGTCTAATTTTATAATAAACTATTAATTAATAAAAATTTGATTAGATGATTCATTTGTTTTTGAGAATTTATCATTTATAGACATTAATCAATTTTGTAAATATTAGAAACAATAGACAAAAAAATATAAAAAGAAAATTACTGTAAACTTACTATAGTTAATAGTTTTTACTTAACAGTCATTTTAAAAATTGATAATAATTAAAATAATTTTCTTTGCCATTTTAAATATTGTTCGAATTATTTAATCCTACCTAATTTGTTTCATTTCAAATGTTGTTTCATCAAGTGTAAATCAACTTTTAAAATTCTAAAGTACTCATAAGTAATACTTTGCTAACTATTATCCATATTTCCAGAAAGTTACATCCTTGGCATGAAAACTCATGTCATGGTTTTTCAGTCTAAAGTGCGAAACCTTAACAAGAAACCTTAACAAGAAAATACTTTTTTAAAAAATGACAAATTCATATTTATAATGCTTGCAAAGTTTTTTGAAATCGGCTAATATTAATATTTTGTTTTTCATCTAGTACCTGGCGTATTTAACAGTGGCGATTTTCTGCATAAAAAGAAAGTGTAAAATCTTTTCTGTATAACTGATTTCTTTACTCATACTTTTAGAAGAAAATCATAATTCCTATGGAAATAAAAAATTAAATCATTAATCTAAGCGTCATACTAGTTGCAACTCAACTCCACTCCAATGTAATTAATTCAGATTTCGTTTTTCCAGATGTAAATATGCTTTCGAAACTTTCTATGAAAATAATCGCCAATAAAGCTTTCTCTCATATCACATCCGTAGTAATTATTGAAGATATTTTACAATTAAAATGCATATCTGTATACATAAAATGTTAATATATATGGTACAGAAATCGCTCTTATTATCTATTGTCAAATGTAAATAGATCATCTTACCAATTTTAGATTGCTTTATTGTTCCTTTATTATTACAGCTGTATTGATTCAACGCCTGGGGTAAGTAATTAAGGAGCTTCAAAATATTATTAGAAATGTTCTGGAGATGATTCTCCGTGTCCTCACAAAATACATGCAGACATATAAAAGAAATTAATAAATAGGCTCATGGAACAGAAAGTTTAATCAAACGTAAAAATGTAACAGTTGTGAATTATCAACGAAAATACCTTCATTCTGTGCATACCTTCCAAAAGAATTACAAAAATATTCTTACAAATTATCTTAAGCTAAAAAAAATGACCTTTTTAATGATGTCAGTTTTAGTTGTGTAGAATTCCCTTCTTTATTTTAATAATATTTTAAGTCAATTTCAGGCACTATTTGTAGCAATGTTTTTAAATGATATGATGAATTTCAATCTAATCCGTTAAAACATTCAATGGCATGTTCTTTCAAATTAATTCTGTGGTAGGAATTTCACATCTACTTTAATTTCTCAACATAAATACTTTTAATTTGCTGTAAGCTGATTCAATTGAATTCATGTTTTCTAATCGTATGAAATAACAAAGCGAAACGTTTTTTAAATGCATTCCATAAATTATTTCGCAGTCTAAAACGCCAATAATCTGTGAGAACAAACTGATAGCAAAAAGGTCTCTAGTTTATATAAAAAAACTCAATACTACTGCAAAAAATGCATCATATCTTCTTTTTCTTTTCAGGTATAAACACTTTTGAAGTACTTGTATTTTCCATTCTTTGCAATCATATAGTTTAAATAAACAGACAATAATAAATTCGCGATGCATAGTTAATTGACATTCCAGTACGTTTAAAATGTTTTCTCAAAACCATAATTCTTCATCGTTGCATTCTAAGTCAAGCAAACGAATATTGATTTCTTATCTAATCTTCTTTTCTGGTATCCAAAGGATTTTCATCATATCGTCACACATCACGACGCTCGTAAGGATAAAAAAAAGCATGATAACTCAAGTTTCAGGGCTGACAAGGAAAACAATAAATGTAGACCGGCGTCGATCATTAAACGATACACCATGTCAGATAACCATCAGTCTTATGCAGCAACATCATTAGTTATGTTGGCTTGCGAAAGAATACCATCACCTCGAGCAGAAAAATGTGTCAAGGGAGTAGAGGCTTCAGTTGACACAACATAGAATATTCAATTTATATAGGGTTTATTTAATGAACTGCAAAATAGCGTTCTACATTAAATAAAATATTTAAAGATTTTATCATGGTGCCAAATTGCAGTCAGGCAACCATATATAATTCGAAAAAGATATGTTATGAAAATCAATATTATAAGAAATGCTCCACATAACGAATGAAAATGTAATATTTATCTATTATCTTTAATTTCATTTTGTATAATAAATGTATAGGAATTTTTTTCTCTTTTGCTTCTTAATAAATTTAAAATCTACCAATGATATTCGTTAAAATGCATATTTTGCATAATGTATAAATGTATACGATTCTTTTTTGCGTCTTAATAAATTTAAAATCTACATTAATGATCCACATTAAAATGCATATTTTGGGGCAAATGTATAAAATTTGGAGGAAAAAAAGAGAATGTCATTAAAGCTAAAACTGGAAAATGAAATGAATGAATGAAAAATGGAAAATGAATTGGAGAATCAAATGAAATGACCAAACAATGGAATTTGTCAAATATTGAATCTAATAAATTTTGTCTTATTCAAACACTAACTTTTAAATGGGAGACTTTAACGCCAACATTTATTAAATTATTGGAAAATGCAACAATTGTTTGCGATCTTCATTAAAATCAGACGACTATAAACTCTAGCACGAACAGTAGTATAGTGCGTTGTAAACTATGACGGATCAATTCTATGTATCCAAAATCACGAGACTATAATTTTCATTGATTAATTAATAATCTACATTTTTACTTATTTAAGAATTCTGCGTTCATGTCTCGCAAAATTACAATATTAATGTAAATATTTTAAGCATATTTACACTAAGATATGCAAGAATTCAGAACGAATATTAAGCCTTTCACAAAAGAGAATACGAAACATAAGAATTCTGGAAGAACACCAAAATTATTAATAAAGGTCATTATTAAAGTTTCAGTTTTTTTTTTTTTTTTAATAATACGCATTATTATCAAAATACATTATTCTAAAATTTACAAATCAAAATTATCAAATTTTACATTATTCTAAGTTATAAATTATATTAAATTACTAAAAGGTTAGAAACAGCAGAATGTATTCATTTTTTTTTTCGTGAATTTTACAGCAAATAAGAGAAATACATATAAATTGAACAGAAAGGCTTAAGGTTTCTAAAATAGTATTCGTTATATATTTATCAAAATTTGAAGTTTAAAAATATTTTCCTAAAAAAGCCATTAAGACTAAGCTACATAAATTGTTTAATTCAAAATTTTAGTGATCATTAATTTCGGCTTAGCAGTTGATCACCAAAAGTGGCTTATAAAAAATATGTATAGTATATACTATCACTGCAGTCTTAAATGATCCCTTTTTCTTAACGTGTTTCATAAAAGTAAAACAAAAGACAAAAACATTTATTCACGTCACGTGCTAGGAGCATTGATGGGATAAAATACAAATATTAAAAGATGTCTCACGCATGATTTTTCTGAACAAACAAAATATTTATTCCTCTGATGCGAAAAGTAATATGCTGATGGGATAAAATACAAATATAAAATGATGTTTGAAACAACAATGACCGTCTCCAGTCTTCAATCTGTTAAGAAATAATAACAGAAGCTAATTTAACATCTCAAATCAAAATCTATCAATGAGAAATCTTTCTTGAAAATTAGAAGCATTCCAAACTCTGAAAGTTTACAGTTTCTTAAACATTTACTGTCGCCAATTAGGAATAGATAAATAAACCTAATTATTTTTCAAAATCCACTATATTTTAGATATTTTATCACTATTAAACGTAAAGAAGTTGACCATTAAAATTCCAAAGTTGTTAAATTGCTATTATAACTTACAATATTAGATATGTTTGTAATACTCCCTGATTAATGTACTTTTCCAATACAGGTTTTTTTCAGAAACATTTCTTATGAACCTCAAAAACTCTGAACTGTAATCGCCATCACTACACTTTATATCCAATCTTTTCAATAAAAATAAGATAAGTAAACGAAAAAATAATGCAAGACGAATCCTTTTAGAATAAAAAATAAATGCTTTATTTATAGCCATTGTTCTTAAAAATTCATAATAGTTTTCATATATGTAGAGGATATAAATAATATTAAGAAAGGAGAACGCCTATCGTAACTAAACTCCATGGAAAATAAAAGCATTCCATGAAGTTAAGATCAGAAATGGTGACTAAATTCTCTCAGTGATTGAAGGTAATGGACAATGGAGAGCAATTTTTCATTTAATAGATCTGGAGTCTTATTTTCCGGAAGACCTATTTCGTAAATAGAATCTGTCACGAAATGCTACACTTCAGTACCAAATTCTTGCAATTTACCTTCCTTTTTTCAACAATTGCCTTTTTTCCTATTTATCGATAAAAATATTAATTCAGCATAATTGCAGATATGTCCGTTCACTTAATAGTCAATCAATTACTTTTACTATTTTTCAAAAAGCTTACGTGTAATTGTTTTAAAAATAATATAATTTCAGCATTTGAAAATAACGCATTACTGCATATTTATATTTAATTCAAATAAAATCAGGTGAAAATAAAAACATTCAAAGAAACAAATGAATAAAATGGCAATAAAACATCTCAGGAGGCTCTGGATTGATGATCGTACGGGTAAATTTATGTATCAAGTATAAATACACTCAGGTAATTTTGATGATTTCAAATGTAAATATGGTGTTTCTATTCCAGCGTGTTAAGAACTGATGATACTGTAGAGCTGATGAATTAAAAGATATATCAGAAATGAAGGAAGATATCGAGGAAGACTATCTACATGTAGATGCGATAATGGGCAATGTGCATGGACAAATAACATTATATTCTGTCGAATTCCATAACTCTTGAAGAATCAAGACTGTACTGTTATTACATATAATCATGAAGAATCACGATTGTGTATGATTGCATATGATTACAAATTAACGCATGAATGAAATGCCCTTTTTTATGATTGGAATAATGAAAGAAAAGTGTTTTAATTCAACACATTTGATGATAACTGCAGTTATGCCACTCCTAAAGACTGCAATTATCTTTAAAAATAGCATTTGTTTGACACGAATTAAGGCTAAAAACTGAAAATTATCATTTTACATTCAGAAAAACTTCAAAAGTGATAGGTGTGCATCTGAATAATCATCTCCTTTTATAAGCAAATGTATATGGCATGATCATGCATTCATCCCACAAATCCTCTACTTCGATGAAAATGAATGTGATAAAAAAGAAATGATAAAAAGTGTATTGACATAGATAAAAATATAAGTCTTATTTAAAATATTAGCTAGACACTTCTGTAGGTATTCCATTTATTATCAGTCATCATAATTTAATTTCCCATTTATCTCTTTTAATAGGCAACAAAATCTTGGCATTTGCCAATAAAAAACACAATAATTCAAATTCCGATATCGCCTTTACAACCGGTATAAAAATAAACTTTTAGCGATTTGAATCGAGTGGCCTTCAAATGTATAGAAAAAAGAATTCGGTGAAAATCAAAAATTTACGAGTCTGATTACTTTCTTTAGAGAAAATTATGGATCGAAAGAGATCTCTGATTTTAAAAGTTTAAATGAATTGTTCTGAATGTTTTAAAATCAAAGAGACCCTCTTTGATTTTAAAACATTCAATCACAATGTAAAACATTATATGTATAGTTATTTAATATCGAAGAAAAGTTTCAAGCTCAGTATCAGAAATCAACGAAAAGATACATATTTACAGAAAGAAGAAGAAGAAGAAAAAAAAAAAAAAAACATGATCACAATTAAAAATAATAACCAAGAAAAATAATCAATACATTCAGTATAGTAGATAAAAAATAGCTTACTTAAAAAAATAGCTTAAGCTTAAAAAAAAATAGCTTAAGCTTAAAAAATGACTTAAACTCATCCAATTTGCAAAGCAACAAATGCATAGCAAAGATCACAGAAATAACTTTAACCATAGAACTAACCCAGTGTTTGCATCAACAAATAAGTAATGACAACTACAAAAATAATCAGCCAGCGAAAACCTAAATATAAACTTGCTGCGTTAGTCGCATAATTAAGATGAGTTAATAAGATTAAAATCAAAAGAACATTTCAGTAAAAATTATATCATTTATTGTAGTACAGTATTAATCAATAGCAATCTTTTAAGAGAATTATACTGAAAATATACAAAATATAATAAACCTCTACTTATCTTAGCACAGACAAAATTTTGATTAAGCGAAAATAGCAAAAAACAACATCTTTGATTCTTAAAACTTGCACATTCACTAACAAGTATAAAGATTTGATTTCAATTTTCTATAAAACCCATTTCAATATTTTTCCCCCAACAGACATTGATTTTTAAAATTTGAGAAATTCAGCCAGAATCCAGGGGGAATTCAAAGAATATTTTATACCACAAGATTACATCAGCTACATTCTTTCGATTCAGAAATCTGCACCATCAGACGCCGAAAACACCAATGATTTGTTTTTAAATTACAATTACATGATTGGTTTGCAATAAAAATTAATTTAGAATAGGAATAGTTTGCAATACAAAATAAAAACACAATTTCCAAAGTCCATATCTTTTTTTTTCAAGAAAATTTTTTATCATTACGCAATATCTTTTCTTCTCAACTATCATTACAAGTTTAATTTGTGTGCAATTAATTGCATTATTTCTGAAGAAATAATCATTTCCGTGTTGCAATGAGGTACGAGTCATTACATCATAAACATTCCATTATCACCAACCCTTAGTCCTTACTTATCATTTCGAGAGGCTTAATATTAATCCATAACCATCGCTAAAATTGCACAGTTTAAAGATGAAAACGGAATCCTTCGTCCAGATACAGTGGCTCAAAAAATTGAGAGTACACCTTACTTTTACTTCATAAATCCAACGCAACATAAATAACACATTACCGGGAAGTTCAAACATGTTTTTATTTTTACACATAACAAATGGTTTAATTTAGAGTAAAAATAAAGAAAAATCAACGAAAAATTTCTAAATTGAAAAGTTTCAGAAGCATTTTAAATAAACATACGCAGAATTTTGCCTCAAAAAATTGAGAATACACCAATGAAATTTTGGCAATATCACGCATAGAAATAAAGTGTAACTATTAAATTGCACGTCTTTTGGCTCTTCTAATGTCCTCTAAACGTCATGGTACCGATTCGACCCATTTTTGGTGGTATCTGAAGATATTTTACCCCATTCTTCTTGCACCACTTGTTTTAAATGGGTTTTGTTTCTAATTTTGTGTTTTCGAATCACTTTTTCGGGTATGTCCCACGAATATTCAATGGCATTGATGTCGGGGTACTGTGGTGATGTGTGTAACTACTATTTACAATGAAAAAGACACCATATTTTGAAGTTACGTGTATTCTGTTTGGGGTCGTTGTCTTACTGGAAAATGAAATTTCCATCTAAACCCAAATTTTTAGCACTTTCCTTTAGATTGGTGCGAAGTATATCCAAGTAAACCGTATCATTTATAATGCCATCTATAAAAATTAAATTTCCTACCCCGGATGAAGCCCTGAAACCTCAAATCATCATGTAGTCACCGTCATGTTTAACTGTAGGACGTAAATTTTTTTGGATACAAAGCAGTATTAAGCTTTCTCCATACAGTAAGATGGTTGTCACTGCCAAAAATGTTGAGGTTTCTTTCATTCCTAATATAGATTTCTTCCAAAGGTTATTGGTCTTCAATTGATGAGTTTTTGCAAACTTCAAATGCTTTTTCTGAATTTGCAAGCTGATGAACGGTTTCTCTCTAACAATGCGACTTTTATATCCAGCTTATCTAATGGCATTAAGCACAGTTTCAGCACTTACACTTCTGCCTATGATTTGAAAAGTTTCTGCAACAAGTTGGATGAACCATATGGTAGCAGCAATCTAAAGGAAAGTGTTAAAAATCTGGGTTTAGATGGAAATTCCGTTTTCCATCAGGACAGTGACCCCAAACAGAATGCACGTAACGTCAAAATATGATGTCTTTTCATTGTAAACAACAGTTATACACCCCACCACAGTACCCTGACATCAATGCCATTGAATATTCGTGGGCCATACTCGAAAAAGTGGTTCAAAAATACAAAATTATAAACAAAACCCATTTAAAACAAGTGGTGCAAGAAAAATGGGGTAAAATATCTTCAGGTACCACCAAAAATTGGTCGAATCGGTACCATGACGTTTAGTGACCATTACAAGAGCTAAAAGACATGCAATTTAATAGTGACACTTTTTTTCTATGCGTGATATTGTCAAAATTTCATTGGTGTATTCTCAATTTTTTGAGGCAAAATTCTGCGTATGTTTATTTAAAATGCTTCTGAAACTTTTCAATTTAGAAATTTTTCGTTGATTTTTCTTTATTTTTACTCTAAATTAAACCATTTGCTATGTGTAAAAATAAAAACAAGTTTGCACTTCCCGGTAATGTGTTATTTATATTGAAAGTCGCATTTATCAAGTAAACGTAAGGTGTACTCTCAATTTTTTGAGCCACTGTATCTCGATATCATTCCTCATTCATGTAATTTCTTTAGACTTTTAACATGAGTTGTTTCAGGTTAAAATTCAGTTCAGTTGTTTGAATTTAAAATTCAGTTTCAATCAGTAAAAAGTTTTATCCGCTATTTTCGAAGATGGAATAATCTCAAATTATTTAGGAAACAACTTTCAGATAGAACAATAAAACAAGGCGATTAGAAAAGAAACATGACTCATTCGCGTGAATTCAATATAATAATACGAATGAGTTCAGCTTTGCAGTTATCGTTTTCTGTTTTGCTTTATTCAGAACTTCGCAAACGAATACAAAAAAGAAAACCATCTGCCTGTCAAATGATTGACGTTTAACCGTTTTTATTAATAAGAACAATTTTGTTTGAACTAATTTGTTTCTTTTCTTTTCTTTCCTAGCAGCTCATCTATTTTTGATTAAAATTATGAATTATTTTTATTAGTTTTAGATAATTTTAAAAGCGCATTTTCTTTTATAACTGCCAATCAATTGAAAAATTGTTTTTTCCATAGCATGAATAGAAATATAATAAAAATATAAAATTATTTTCATAATTTTTTCAGAAGTATTAAATATGTGTAATTTTGAGAAACTTAAATTAAATAAGGAAATTATTATTTCAAGTATTTTTCGAGATTATTGGAAATGTTAATTTCTTTTACCTAATATAAAGGAATCAAGTCAAATAATCGTGAGATCAAAATTTGGACTCATATCTGTTTTCAGTCATAATTTTTATGAATTTTTCATTTTTTTAAAGATTTACTTAAGTTTCTATTTTTCAAAGTGCTTTTTAATCTAAGGAAAACTATTGAAATGCATACAAAAATTTTGAAATTTCTCTTCCCTTAATTGTTTAAACGAATAATATGGAACATTGGAAAGTTCTTTAATAAAAATGATCGGAATTTTAGAGTTCAAAAAATTAGCTGATTTTTTTTAATTCGGAGTCAGTAAGTTTACAGAAATTATTTCAACTAATTTTAGGCACCTGGTCACTTTAGATACACTGATGTAATCTCTTAACTTTTACGAACAGTGGCGGATATAATTATTTGGCTGCTCCAGGTTATGCATATTATAAGGCTACTAATTTATAAATTAATCAAATTAATTTCAAATATATAAATTTTCTATACATTTTTAATTAATCAAAGAATTAATGATTTATTTTAGCTTTTTTTTATTTTAGTAATTTTTCAAATATATGGTGCAATTAATTTATTCTTTTAATACGCATATATCATGAAACGATTAATGAAATTGTATACTTCTTTAAAAAAATAACTGTAATAATTAACTAACGATTTCTTTATTTAGATAAAAAGAAGTGTTTAATAGTGATAAATTTTAAATAAATAATAACTTTAAGCCTATACAGCGATAAAATCCTAATTTTACAAAACCTGTAGAATAGAATATAACTTAGCCAGTTACAGAATAATTAATATTATTATGGCTAAAAAAATTTCAATATTATAACCAAAGAAAATGTGTACTTTTGATAAATTTATTAATTTGACAGCTAGGCTTATGATATTTTTAAATCGATTTCCCTGTAGAAGCTCTGAGCCTTGCAGCCTTAGGCACCTATGAAAAGTTCGGCATTGTTTATAAAATCAATAGTTTTGTCAAAAAAGAATTTTGAAATCTACATCGTGTCCCTCTCACAATTTTCTCTTGAAATAATCCTTCTATGAAGTTCGGCAATCTGCGATGAAATTATAAAGATAAAACTCCGACTTGATCCGATTTTAAACGTGATATTATAAATATCAGAAATTTACACTACATAACGAAAAAAAATATGCAGAACGCTCTATAGAAGAAGTCGTTGAACAACCCTATAGAAGCTACCGAATTTGGTAGGCAGTTAATTCTTAGGTATTAGATGCTCACTAAAAAGAATTTTTAAAATTGTTTATTGGCCTTTTAATTACTTATAATTCGACTTTTAATTAAAAATAAACAATTATTAATATACTTTTAATTATAAATAATAATTTTTTAATGTTTTTTCTAACTTCGGATATATTTTTGCATCAAAACTATTTTTACGCTTTCCTAAAATTCAATTAATAAGCTTTTAAATGATATTAATTTTATTTCCTCCTAGTTTTTAATTTATTTTTAATAAATTTTTCAAAATATTTTAAGTGAGTTTGACAATAATACTTTTCACTACTTTAGTTATTGGATTTACACTCACGCGAGTTGCGGTAATATTAAAATTTTATGTGAGCACATTACCGTTGCTATAAAACTAAAAATTAATTTTTAAATTGAACTAAGATGAACGAATAAATGAAGGAATAAATTGAATTAGTTTTGAAACCGTATCAAATTATAGTACTTTGAAATAGGGAATCGAATAACTTTTTTTCTAATAATATCGTACAGCTGAACAAATCCACTGAGAGACATTAACATTTTTAAAAAAATAAAAATAAGATAATTGTAAAGAAGATCTGATTTTTTTTGTGGGTGGGTTACGATAATTAGAGATAATTAAAGGAACGTCCTAAAATTGAACTTGGAAATCTTAAAATTAAACCTCTCAATTTTCTTTCATTTAAAAGGTGTCACTGAAATGCTGCTTTAAACTTGATTTTCACCTTTCTCTGCAATATTTTGTTACCATGTTCTTTTTCTTGTGTTGCCACCATAATCGTTACTTTTAATGGATTTGAAAATAATTTTTAATGGATTATCCGTTATTACAGATAGAATTTTGAAGTTCGTATTAAATAATCTTTTTTTTTCATATCTGAAATAGAAAACAAGTTGATTTAAAATTGCTTGAAATATCATAAAATCTATTTTCTGAAAACAAATGAATAAGAGTCTTTTCTAGAATACGACTTTTGAAGCCTTATAAAAATATTGAAATCAATCATGATAATTAATCATATGATTTATTAATAATTTGATTAAATTATCACATTTCGTAGTGAAATTTGGAAATATCTGAGTAAATAAGTATTTACGGTCTGTGGATATATCTCAATAACCATTTATTGTTTGTTTTGATGTAGGATATCCTGGATTATTTAATCAAAACAATTTCTAACGGAACAGCAAGTGCATTAAATTAGTAAGAAAATAAATATAAAAACTAACTCTTTAAATGCACATATCCAAATAAAATGTCCTCCAAAATTAGAAGAAATTGCATACAACCTAATCAACAATTATATTTCTATTTCTTCTTTTTTTCTGTAACTAATGAATATGGAAATGTAAAAATTCAAATGATATGCAATTTAATTATATATCGTCTCTTTTTTTTTTTTTCGTTTTTCCATTATTCTTATTTATTTATTATTTTTTTTTTGAACAATTTGTAACTTTCCTCTTTCATTGTTTTTAGAATCATCAGAATTTGATAGAACAAAAAAATTTAAAAAGATTAAAATAGCGATTAAAAGAACTAAATTATTTATAGATATTCATAAAATTGAAAGATCGGAGGAAAAATGAGAACTTAATGCCTCATTTTTGAAAAATAAAAGATCTTTTATATTCTTAGCAATAAAAATTTTGAAAGTATGAATTTGCATTCGTTTTGCAAACAGGAAGCAATTCATTTACATTACATCTTTTAAAATATTCATAGAAAATCTATTAAATTTTATGTTTTTTTCGGATTCAAAATACAGACGATATTCCAAAAAAAGAATTTGCTTCCATATATTTTGCCCAGAAAATTATCGGTGAAATGGCATGCTGCATAAAATGCACTTAACACATTTTATTTTTTTAGCTTCCTGTTTCATTTATATTTTTTTTTTATTTTTCGTCATTTTAGAATGAATTTAAAAAAAACGCTTTCATAACAAATTTAGATATTCCTATGAGGTTATGCACAGTTACAGTAAAAAAAAATTCCCCTTATGTTCAACCACTTACTAAGTAGTTTCAGAGCTATATTACTATCTTAATCATTTATAATGTCCGGAGGTTAAGAATATAGCCACGCCTCAAATCGGCAAATTCCTATGAACTCAGAATTTTGAAATAAATAAATAATAGCAGATAGAAAATACCTGCTTATATCCTCAAAATTTGCAAATCATTTCGTTAGCAAGTAAACAAATATGGCAATCAAACTTTCATTAAAGAAAGATTAAGAATTAATTTTAAAAAAATGAAAAATAACTGCAATAGTTCCAATAATAATCAGCTATAAAGTGAATTCCTTCATTTTTTTCTATATTATTTTATTTTCCTTTCTTTACATAGTATAATAAATAAAAATGCAACAGTTCAAAATACTCAATTGATAGAGTAGCATATTTAAAATTTAATATTATGTTTATTTGGATTAATGTATTTATTTGTATTCATTAATTCGTATTAATAATTTTAAAAAACTTTTTTTAAATTATTAATTTAGCTATCATGAAACTTAACTTTAACTATAAAACATCCTATAAATTTGTATTTTATTTATGAAGAACGAACCAAATTTTATTTCGTTTGAATATTGACAGTCAAAATGAATATTCGTAGCAAAAATTTCAAATTTATATATATGTATTGATTTGTTTAGGTAATTTAACATTTCAGATAAATTGTAAATTAATATTTTTGTCAAAAATAATGACAGACAACGGTATTAAATTTTTTTGCTTTAAATCTGAATAGGCATTCGAATGCTGTGGTTGCTTGCAGTAGTTCCTTCATCGATCTACACTTCAACACAATCACTAGGAGGTATGTCACGTCATAGGAAATACGGCCAAACACAAGTACATCCCATTAATCTACTCACCAGGGAAGCGAAAACACTCTTACCTTCCATATTTTAATTACTCCCAAATCAGTAGGAGGATGATATATTCTTAGATTAGATAAATCTATACATTTCCCAGTGTAAGAGTTTCCCCGTGTTCTTTGCAGGTTCTGGAAAATCACATATCTATCATATCATATCACATATCTAATAACTACGGCAATCTACAAACTGTCTTTGTATTTTGGAAGAGAAGATTTTATGATTTGTAAGATGTTAAATAAAATATTTTTTTCAAAAATGCAATTCAAGATTACTTTTTACTTTTTTTTTATCATTTTACATATTTACGAGTTTCTCTCAAAAATGTACATATATGATTTCCAAACTCTTAGCGTGTTTTTTTTTTTTTTTTGACATAGTTATTAGAACAAATGTTTTGAAGCATAAGCCTTTACAATCTTTAAATTGAATTCCTTTTTCCAGTTTAGATTTCAATTTTTGGTGAATTTTTTTTAAAAATTCGTTATATATCCAGACAATTCAAGAGAAATTACAGAAATAATAGGAAAAAATCAAATTTGATCAAATTACTTGTTTTAACTAAATATTTTAATGAGTTACTTCATAATTTTTTTCTGAAAATTCAAATAATAACTGTATATTCTTTGTTAAAAGAGCGAACGACTCAGAGCTACCTATAAATACCTACAAAATTCTTATAAAGAATATTTCAAAATACATTTCATATTTTAAAAGTATAGTTTTGAAGGCTTTATTGCCAGGTTAAGTATTCAGTTATGAGATGAAAAGTTTTAAATAAAATCTTTAAGTGAAACTCTATGATAACATTTTTTATTTGATATAATTATTTGAAATATTCATTTGAAACTAGGTAATCTTTATCTGTTCCTAAATATCATTATAATTTAATTATTATCGTCCATTTAGAGGACTGCTATTCATACATATGCATTCATAGAAGCAATTATTTTGTCTACAAATATCCTGTTAAAGTTTTTTTTCTGTTCAGAAAAATCAAAAAAATTCAGAAAATTTCATTGGCTTTTGACTTGATTTTGAAGCAACAGCATAACGACAATTATATATCTATAACTGTCACATCTATAATAATCGGAAATACTTGAAATTACCTAACTTGGTGAGTGATGAAATAAAAGTTCCTATAAATCTTAGTTATGGAAAAGAGTCTTTTTTATTATACAGATTAACGATGGTTATAACAATGTTTTATTAAAAATTAATTTTAATTGAATTAGTGGCATATTTTAGATTATTTATTAGGCCATAATGATAGAAAATACATTGTTCTATACGATTACTATTGTCACTAACTGCAATGCGAATTTTCTTCAAACGATATTTTTTTTTCAGAAAATGGTGCCGTGCCTTTTAATACGAAATTCTTGTCGCTTTTTCTTTCTTTTATTCTTTTTCGTTATTTTTGTTTTTCTGAAAAGGAAAAAAACGATAGCGATTGAAGTTCCTGGTTATCAAAGAATCGAGTTTGTAAAATCAATGCAAATGGAAAGGCATTTACATAGAAAAACAGTTAATGTCCAAGATTTACTGATAGAACAAAGAAGCTCACACATTTCTCGAAGACAAAAGTGTTTTGTTCCTCGACAATTTTTTCTGCCAAAAATAATCTTTCTAGGAAAGAGACTTTTTTATTCGATTCTGAGTAAAATGAAAATCCTATTTACGTTCGCTAATTGTTGTATACAGTTAACTTTTATACTGAAAAATTAATTATGAGTACAAATTAATAATTGCCACTTAATATACTTGAAAAAGAATAGGAAATCGATAAAATTTGTATTAGTGTTATGCTTTGTTTCGACCATTTGAATCTAAATTAATTTGACAGAGATTTAATGGATTAGGTTGTGTTTTGAAAATTATAAGTTAGTCCAATTAACATTCCATTTAGAAACAACATGAATGCGATTCCTTTCCAAATTGCTAAATTTTGAAAGCAAGCCAAAGGTTGCTTGAAAAAGCACTAAACTTCCAAAGTTCCAAATCACATTACTAGCTCTAAAAAGCAATTGATCATTCAGCATATCTTTAGAAGACCCAAATCAAAAACAATCTTACGGAATTAAAAAGCATATTTTTGTGAGATGGGATAAAATTTGGCAAAGTTAATTGCACATTATTTAGATTACTATAAACAGAAATCTTCTGATGGAAAATGGTGCACAGACGTTAAGAATTCGATCGAATTCATTTATACAGGGTGTTGCCGAATTCGACCGACAAATTCAGAGGGGTGATAGTAGGCATCAAAAGGATAAAGAATCACTATGCAACATGGGGTTCCAAATGACGTTTAGTAGGTGAAAATTTCAACTATTAATTTTATTTTAAGTGAAAGCACTTTCTTAAAAGTTCTTTCTTTCATGCTGGTAACATGTGAATTTAATGATCTAGTGGGTCGTAAATTACTGAAAACGAAAAAGTAGTTTAGGACCCATATTTGCAAAACTATTAAAACTTACAGAAAAATAATAGCTTGATTCTATAATTTGATATAAGCGTGTAGTGTAAGAACTGCGTAATTTTAAAGATATTCAAGAAAAACTTAAATGGGAACCAGAAAACATTGCTGCAACATCAGTACCGATGTTCGCAGAGAACGCTCTCAAATTCGAAAGATAAATTCAGCGCGGAGATGGTAGGCATTAAGGAGATTAAAATTTACCTGAAAACATAGGGTCGCAGGTAACGTTTATTCAATGAAAATCGCAAAAACAGACGTCGAAAAGACAATGAGTCTGGCGAAGAAAATGGCCCTATGAATGCGAGGATTAGGAACAAGGTAATTGAGAAGATACATTCTCGTATGTAAATTTTTCATGCGTTCGAGAAAAATAAAAGGAGCGAGTAAATATTCATTAATGAACATCGCAGAATTGATGGTCGTTAAACTTCATTCGCAAGCAATAAGTCAGATTTCACGAATGTAATTAAAATGTGCTGGTGCTCCACCATGCATTAACCAAATGTTCTGGCGTACTTGTCGGTGTTCCCTGCAGTACATCTGGAGGAATGTACGGGAAGAAAACAAGATACTTTGTGCCGCTGAGGCATTCGAGCAGAAGATGCAGTCCAAATAAATGACTCTGCCCAGATGTTAATATCAAACTTGTGTTGTACGTTCGACGATATAGTGATGTGGGGATTTTCGAATGACCAAATATTCGCATTGTCCGCGTCGAAGACACCTTCTCTCGTAAAACAGGCTTCATCTGAGAATAAATCTAGCAGAAAAATGTGCATCTTTTTGTGTGGCATCAAGAATCCAGCGTGCGAGCTCCACCCGATTTGCGATTTTCATTGTAAAACGTTACTTGCGACTCTACATTTCTGGAACTTCTACTTAATGCCTATTATCCTTGCTCTGAATTTATCTTCCGAATTTGACAACGCTCTCTGCGAACGTTTGTACTGATGTTGCAGCGATGTTTTCTGGTTCCCATTTTACTTGAATATCTTTAAAACTCCCCAGTTCTCACATCACACGCTTATATCAAATTATAAAATATAAAATTTCTTACATTTCAAGCTTTGTTTTTTCTTCAAGTTTTAATATTTTTGCAAATATGAATTCTAAACCACTTTTTTTGTTTTCTGTAATTTACTACCCCCTAGATCCTCAAATCCACATGTTACCAGCATGAAAAAATACTTTTAAGAATTTACTTTCGCTTAAAATAAAATTGATAGTTGAAACACCATTTTTGTATTACTTTTTTACAGTTCTCCGACTCCCTATATTTTTGCGATTTTTCACCTACTAAACTTCGTTTGGAACCCCATGTTGTATGGTAATTCTTTATCCTCCTGATGCCTTCTATCACCCCTCTGAATTTGTCGGTCGAATTCGGCAACACCCTGCATAAGAAAAACTCCAGGAAAATCGTTTCCAAACATATTGCTCTTTTTTGTTTCAAAGATTTCAAAGAGTCCCTTTTCACCATGGTAAAATGAGCGAAGAAATTCAAAAAGATTCGAAACCAAAACAAAAACCAGACCGATGACATTCTAGACATATTTACAAATTTGGTTGCGATACATTCGCCGATTACAGTCATAAATTTATGGCGATGAAATTTAATCACTACACATTTTAATTATTATTAAAACTGTAACAGGTGACGATGACTGCTATAAAGACCAAAACTAATTTAATTAATGTAGTTAAAATAAAGAGTAATTCCACTCTTAACCATTAAACCACCTATCTCAGTTTTACAAGCAAAAAAATAAATCGAAATTTAATTTTTCGGAAGCAAGAACGTGGATTTCTGAATATTTTTCCCATCTCATATGGCCATGGAGTCTCCTAATTTTTCCGCTACATGCGAGAAAAGTTCAGAATTATTCATTAATAAAAGGCTCAATTTTTGTTTCTCGTTCAAACATTTTGAAAAGTGAGGCGATGATATATATATTTATTGATTTGGAATTAACTGTACTTAAAATAATTCTTAAAAATGTTAAATTCAATAGCGTTCTTTATGCAAAAAACGCGAGCATCTAATACACCTATTGTTATTTACAAAGTGTTTCATTAACTATATTTTTGAAATTTAATAGATTATGATTACTTACTCGTAATAAACCAAAGCAATTTATATGAAAAAAATTTAAAAGTAAACATTTTGATTAAATTAAAGCAATTTTTATGAATTTTCGAATCAAAACTATTAATAGAAAGATACAATATATTTAGAGTGCGTTAATGCCTCTACATCTAAAACACAAATGAATTTATCGAAATTCAAAATAAATAAATATTAAGTTTAAAGTCAAAAATGATTTAAATGAATTAAGTTGGAAAAAAAGAAGGAAATAAAGAATAAGGCTTGAAGACTTTGTCAAGGTGTCAACCCTCGAGGCAGGGATTTAAACCAGAAATTTTTTTCTGTGAGGAGTCTGACTTTCGTCCAAGTATTGACCCCTCGTGACCCGAAAATTCCCAAGAATTTGAAGTTTTTGAGGACAAGAATTTATATCAATAAAGCAGTGACAATATATTACACAATAATTATAATAATAAGCAAAATATGATTTCAAAATTCACATCTAAGCAAGATCACTGCAAAATTCAATCTAATCAAACCATTACAAGACCATTATCAAATTATAAAACCAAAAAACATCAATAAAATATAAAAGTAAAGAATATACCAGTTGAAAGTAAAGATAATCCCAAACGCTTATATAATTAAAATTAAACTTATCATTGCAGACAATTATAACAAACTAAATTCAACTTTCCAGCGTTAAACTGGACGCACCTACAACGCCTTGTCACCAAATGAAATAAATTGAGAAATCTCAGCGCCATCTATTGAATTGAAGAAAAAAAAACTAGAAAGCATATCTTTAGTTGTGAAATCATTAGAATGTAGGTTAGAAAATAGATAAACCTTCTCTTATTAAAACTTCTATATTACAATAGGTGTTACTCGCAAAAGGTCATTTTCGAAGTCTACACACATAAAAATATCCATATTAATGTGGATAAAATGTTTCCTTTAAAAATAAAACAAAGAAACGTGAAAAAGAAATTGTTTTCGCATCTTTTTCCAGACTGCCGGGGTCCAATGACGTTGGGCTGTTCAAAAGTTCTTGCCGATAAAGAATATTAATGTTATTTTTTCAAATTGTTTCGCATGAAAAACTCTGTAAGAGGAGAGATATTGAATGATCTATTTAATTATTAATTTATTTAACCGATTAGAATGTTACAGATTTATTCTTTTTGGTCTGTTTTAAAAACTTTAAATCTGTTTCTGAAATAAGAGATATACTTAAGGAATTTCAAAATTGAAAGAAGTAAATTCTAGTTCTCATAAATGAATTTTCGGATTATCAGAACCAGTTTAATTTCGATTTAGCGATCCAGAAGTAAATTTTAGTTCTGATAAATGAGTTTTCGCATTATAAGAACCAGTTTAACTTTGATTTAGCGATCCATACTTGATTATATATATTTTTTGCCAAGTACGCATGTGGTAAATTCTTTTTTTTAATATTTAAAATACAAATTTAAACTGTTTTTCCCTAAAACCTTTTGAAATTGTAGTTTTTCATTTCCTATCCAGTCTTTTAATTTATGAAAATTCTTTTTCAATCGTTTTTTATTAAACATATTAAATGGCTGTTCTACTCCGAAATTTTATCTTTCTATTGTGTTTATAACATTAAATGTAAAGTTTCGCTTTGATCACTAAATATAATATATTAAGCTCAATTCAGATAGAATAAAGAGTAAGCCTAAAACAGAGAAAAAGAGAATAAACGAATGAATTCTGACGGAATTGCGTTTATACATTATATGACAAACTGATTTCTCGATAAGTTTTCTCGTAAATTAGTCGTGACTATTGAAATTATACATAACAAATAATGTATGAAGATATATCTATGTCCATGAAACCAGAAACTCGTAAATCGTATCTGGGACAAAGAAATCCTAAGTATTAAAATTAACATATTTTTTTTCAGATCTTGTTCGTAAAAGAAATGTAAAGTTTGATAACCGTTTCGTGATAATGAATTAAATAGGCGTTTTTTATTAAATGAAATTGCGTTTTCGTAAATAGAAAGGATTATTTTATCTTCATTCTCATTTTTACCTTCTCGTGTATACAGTATAGAGAAAATATAGTAATCGCCAGAAAATTCGAGCTTGTGATTTTGATAAATCTCTGCGTTTTATACCTCCCTGTTTTGGAAAAACACATTTTTGGAAAATGTTTGTCTGTCTGTGGTAATGATAATATAATAGACTTACTCCTCTATGAATAAATAATTTTTTACTTTCATTAATAATTTAAGAACGGGGGCTAAGGGGAGGGCTTTATATGAAGGAGTTTTGGGGTATATTTAGATATTTTGATGAGATGCATGTATCGATAATTTTTCTTCTTCATTTCTCAGTTTATTCTAGAATTTTTTGTAACATACTGTAAATATTTTACATTGCCGAATTTACATGATTTCAAATCTAGATTTTATACTCTTATCCTTAAATACTTTTACTAATGCAAGTTATTGCATTTCGGAATTTAAATGATTTCAAATCTAAATTTTGTACTCTTATCCTTAAATACTTTTACTAATGTAAGTATTTTACATTGCAGAATTTAAATGGTTTGAAATCTAGATATTATATTCTTATCATTAAATATTTTTACTAATGTAAGTATTTTACATTGCAGAATTTAAATGGTTTCAAATCTAGATTTTGTACTCTTATCCTTAAATACTTTTATTCATGTAAATATTTTATATTGCAGAATTTAAATAGTTTCAAATCTAGATTTTGTACTCTTATCCTTAAATACTTTTATTCATGTAATTATTTTACATTGCAGAATTTAAATGGTTTCAAATCTAGATTTTGTACTCTTATCCTTAAATACTTTTATTCATCTAAATATTTTATATCGCAGAATTTAAATGGTTTCAAATCTAAATTTTGTACTCTTATCATTAAATATTTTTACTAATGTAAGTATTTTATGAAGAATTTAAATAGTTTCAAAACTAGATTTTGTACTCTTATCCTTAAATACTTTTACTAATGCAAGTATTTTACAATGCAGAATTTATATGATTTCAAATCTAGATTTTGTAAAAGTATGTAAGAATTTATATTTAAATAGTTTTAATAAAACTAAATAAAATAATTTTAATAAAATGAATAAAAAATTAATGAAATACTTTTCGAATAATGCAAAAATTTTATATTGAGATTATTTTCTGAATTCTTTCAGGTAATTTTGGTTTAATCTGAATCATGTCCTGAATGGAATATACTACCAAAAAACGAAATTTATTAAAATTCTTATTCTACTTGAAACCAGTAAACCTAGTTACTGACTGAAAAGAAGTTCCGTCATTTTGATTCCAAACTTCATCTCATCATCTGCTTAAAAATAAAATAAATCAAAATTCCTCTTTCAATCTTTTCAACTCTGGCGAACTGCTGAAATTTTTTCCATCAACTGCATGCTCGAATCTTCCATTATATCGTCTTTGTGAGCATATTACACTGAATCTCTGGATTTAATACTTAAGAGAAGGCGCTTCCTATTCTGTCGGATAAGGTGACGACGAGATTGCTTCCTGGATGCAAGAATACTTACAAGACATTTATGCGAAACTTAACGATATTTGGAAGGAGATCTTTCCTGTTCATTTAAAAGAGTTGACTGAGAATAGAGGTTTCAAGTACTGTAGTACGGATGAAATTGTTTTATGGATTTTTGACACAAGCTCAGGATTTCAATTTCACAGCATCAATACCTTTTCTTCTATTCCATTTTCCCGCATTTATAAAAATAGTTCGCCTAAAAAAATGACAATAGAATATATAAAATCTATACACATGCCACTATAAATATTTCTATGCAACGAAAATTTATTCGGGAGCGTTTATACCGAAATTTTACTATACAATCTCTAATGCGTGTATTATTAACAACATTTCATTGGCGAATAGTGTTGCGAAAAAATGTATTATTTCTGTCTTTGGCGATTTTTTTTGTCACTAGTCGTTGGGAAATAACGAAAGTTTACTCGTTACCAACAAGAGCGTTTTCCCCGAAACTTTACTACACACTCTCTAGTAATTATACTTGTGGATTATTAACAGCGTGTCACTGGCGAATAATGTCGCTAAAAATTCTATTATCTCTATCTTTGGCGATTTTTTTGTCACTATTCGCTGGAAAATAACGAAAATTTACCCATCACCAATAGGATCGTTTTCACCTAAACTTACTATGTTGTTTCTAATGGCACTTGTCATAGATAAGCTCACTGACTTTAGAAATCAGTCATTTTAAGCCAAGGGTGCATCTCTAGTATTTACAGTAGCGCCATCTAGGTCCAAGAGTACGACTTAGCTACGCACACGTCACAACCCTTTTTACGGGGCGGACTGTATTCATGCATCTCATTTACTCATCCACAGATCGTAATTTAGACCTGAATCAGCGAACGATCATCCCTGCTCCAATACCCCAGTGGTATTGCTCTCGACATGGAGGATTTTGTGACCAAGACAGATTTAAGCGTGCGCCAGCCATCACACAGACGGAGAGTTTTCGGCCGGCGAGGTTCGAACTCACAAGCTAAGGGAATCGAATCCAACGTCCTACCGATCAGGCTATCTCGGCCATCCACTTACGGTATACTCTCTAATAAAAGTACTTAGGCAATATTAGCAGCATGTCATTCACGAGCATTGTTGCTAAAAACTCTATTAGTGTGCTATCTTTAGAGGTTTTTTTTTTTAGGAGCTGGGAAGCGGCGGTTAATATATAAGGACCAAACACTAAGAGTATATTTGGGATGCCTTTCAACCGATCGATTGGAGCCAAAATTTAATACAGAATTACAATTTTAGTCACAAAATCGCATACCAAGTTTCATATATTTAAGTTACTGCATTCTTTTTGAGCTATGGTGTTTACATGCTTGTGAAAGCATAGATCGACCAGTGATCAACCCCTTGATCAATCTGATGCCAAATTTGGTAAGCATCGACATCTTAGATGCTAAGTCTATGTTTCGAATTCAATAGGTACTTGCATTTCAGATGCTAAATCTATGCTTCGAATTTGATAGGTATATACACTTTAGATGCTAAATCTATGTACCAAATTTATAGGTATTTGCATTTTAGGTAGATATATACACTTTAGGTAGGTATCTACACTTAGGTAAGTATCTACACTTAGTATTCGAAACATAGATGCTTAGTGTGTTAATTAGTAATTAGTATTATTAGTTAATAGTTAGTAGTTAAAATGTGTTTCGAATTTGATAGGTATATACACTTTAGATGCTAAATCTATGTACCAAATTTTAGGTAGATATCTACACTTTAGGTAGGTATCTATACTTAGGTAAGTATCTACAGTTAGGTAAATATCTTCACTTAGGTAGGTATCTATACTTAGGTAAGTATCTACAGTTAGGTAAGTATCTTCACTTAGGTAGGTATCTACACTTAGTATTCGAAACATAGATGCTAAATATATGTTTCAAATTCGATAGGTACATGCACTTTAGGTGCTAAAGCTATGTAACAAATTTACAGGTATCTGCATTTTAGGTAGAAATCTACACTTAAGGTAGGTATCTACACTTAGGTAGGTATCTACACTTAATATTCGAAACATATTTACACTTTAGATGCTAAATCTATGTTTCCAAATTTGATAGGTACATACATTTTAGATGCTAAATCCATGTTCTAAATTTAATAAATATATACATTTAAAATGCTAAATCTATGTTTCCAAATTTGATAGGTAGATACATTTGAGATGCTAAATCCATGTTCTAAATTTAATAAGTATATACATTTAAGATGCTAAACCTATGTTCGAGATTTGATAGATATATACATTTTAGAAATTAAATCTATTTGTAAAATTTGGTAATTGTCTACATCTAAGATGCTAAATCTGTGTTTAAAATTTGATAGGTACCTAAACTTTAAATGTTAAATCTATGTTTCCAAATTTTATTCATTTGGTATTTTTCGTTATGTAATTATTTTGTTAATTTATATTCGAACAGCCGGACGAATGGATTTCCTGCGATTTAATTTGTTTAAAATTTCATTAAAAAAATCTGCAGATTTGGTTCAAAAATCACGTACGAAATTTCATACATTTATCTCAAATAGTTTTTGAGTTATTGTAGTTACAGATTGACAAATAAACATGTTTTAAAAATATCATTTGCTAATTCAACGGAAGGTGGGGACCTGAAACGCGAAGATTCGTTAAAATCTGGATTTTGAATTTTTCGGCATTTGAATTTTATATATATTGGCATCTGGATATTATTTGGCATCTGGATTTTGAATTTTATGTATATTGCATATAAGATAAATTTTTATAATTTTTTTTTAAGTAATGCTTACCTATAGTGAAATTTCCATGCTTTGTTATCTAAGATTGATCAAAGCGTTTCAAATGATTTTGTTACTATTTAGGTATAAAATGTCTCTTTTTCCTATACTGAGAACTTTAAGCTTTGATTTATCAAATTCCATGGCATTTCGAATTGATGCCATTATTGACATATAATACTTTAAGAACAAGAATTTACATTACTCTTCTCTATTATATTCTTTTATTCTACGAATTTAGTGGCCTGATGATAAGGTCTCAGCTTCGGAATCGAAGGGTTTCAGTTCGTGACCCGATTCCACCGAAGAACCGTCGTGTAAGGGGGCCTTTTGCACGTTAAATCCGTCATGACCAAACGTCCTCCCGCTGGTGTGGTGTGGAGAGGGGGGTGCCAGCTCAGTTGTTGCCCTCGTCATCTGACCGCGGTTCAAAATTACGAGGTCCGTCCCCAAATAGCCCTAGTGTTGCTTCAAACGGGACGTTAATATAACTAAACCAAACCAAATCTTCGAATTTAATAGAAAAGCAATAAGCGTTATTAGTTAATGTCTTTGTTTCATGATATCAAATATCACTGGTTAAGTATAAAACCACTCTCAATGCAAAATGTTGAGTAAAATTTAAAATGCAACTAACTGAAATTTTAAAATTTATTTTCCACAATAATTTAGGAACAAGTTTATTATTATACATTTTTATGCCATTTTAGTTTTTCGATGATACTATAATTACATTCAGTAGAATTTTTTTCTCTAATGTTGGTAAACTGACAAAATATTTAGTTTATGTGACAGCAGTGCGCTTCATTACTCTAATTCAAGACGAATGATATGTAATATAATAATAATATATGTAAAATAGTAATGTCACATTTTACCTATTATTTATACTGTTGCTATTAAAAATTTGTATCGTTGAAGAATAATTTAAAGTAGAAAAATCTTAAATAATCTTATAATTTGAAACGAGCAATGCTTGTATATATATCATAAATTTATTTATTTCGTGTATGTTGAAAAGGACTCTAACGATTTGGATCAAATTTTATATTTAAATAAGGTTTTGCTTTTTAAGTTTATCGATGTGAAAAACGCAATTTTACACACACAAACTTTTTTTATAATTTACTATTAGAATAAGTATATTCAACTTCCGCTTCGAAGTATGGCCAGTGTAGTATAGTAGTCAGAACAACATAATGCGCGTGTGTTGCGGGGTCCTCTGTTGGAGTCAGTTTTGTTTCTTTTGCTTTATTTTTTAACTTATGTACTTTATTTAATACTTTTGCTTTTTAAGTTTATCGATATAGGAGAACCCCCGGGGGAGGCACCTCGAAATGAGGATGAGATGCTTCCGGAATGGTGGTTGGATCTCGCCACCCTGGAGGGTGCATTAATAATTGGGGGATCTGACTCCTCCCATCGATGACGGGACATACTTCCTTCGGGGAGGGTTGTACCGTGGCCGATGATGGCCCTTAGGACTCAACCACAGTTCCCGCCAATGTTGCTGTTGCGGCGGTCCGGTCATTGTTTTTATGGTTTAAATCCGTGTGCCTTCGTGGCGAGTCAGATGGCTGACTTATCTATATAGGCGTCGTTCTTGAAAAACGCAATTTTACACAAAAAAAAAATTACAATTTATTATTTGAACCTTTTTTTATCTGCTCTCATGTTGACCCCATTTCATGGTAAAACTGAGTGCAAGTTCAGAAATGTGAGTAATGATAAATAAACTGTTAAATGAATACTGTAATATAGCAGTTGTTTCGAATAACATGTTAAACTAAGTGCATTCATGATTTTTTTTTATTTAAATGACCAGTTTATATGTAGGTAAGATTAAAGAATATTCATATGTAATCAGTATGTGAATCGTTTCTAAATATCCCTCACCCCCCTAAAAAAACGTTTACAAAAAAAAAGTGAGAGAGAGAGCGAGAAAAACCTGCCGAGCGAAGCTTAGTTTTTCAGATATATTAAGATCTCACATTTTTTTTTCCAAATCAGTTTCCTATTATTCTTGTATTATTTCTCCTCTTCCCCGATAGAATGTATTTTCAAACGCTATCAATTCATTCTTGCCGCGTAAACCTAACACGTTTCCGAAAACTGCTACTCCAAAAATATCGTTCTTCACCTGTGCAAAATACCTGCCGGAATAATTTACCACGTACATTATTCCCCTTCCGACCCTTTTCCGAGAGAACAAATTTTCGGAATTACTCTTATTGGAAGGTGCACTCAAAATTGACAGTCTCTGAGTCGTTCCCCAATCAATAGGCGGAACTTTTCTATGGAGATTGCCATTAACCAATGCCCCCCAGGGATGCCGTAAGGAAAATTTTGATTCGTCGCTTTTGGCTCAGCAGTTTCGATTCAACTCTGCTTCGGTTTAAATCTTCCACCCTAATGAGTCATTTGGTAATGGGCATCATTACCTTAGTTATTATTCCGGATTCGTTTGCCGAATCAGCAGGACTTGAGGGCAATAGAGCGTCACGGGGCAATTTGAATGGATAATAGTGGCAAATGTGGTTGAGATAACTCATGTATATGGGGATTTGCGCATAAAATGAAAGGTTCAAATCCAGTGAGTTATCTTTTGCAGAGAGATATATCGATGAGTGCTTTGTATTTCATCGATAAATAAGATTGATAGGATCGCCGTACTGGAATCGAGGAAATTATCGATTCAGATGTCTGTTGTTTAAAGGTAGATGATTGCGTTGAAAAGTCGATGATTTTGCGGAAGCATGAATTCTTTTTAATTCTTCTTATTATTGTTATATTCTTAATCTTGGAAAATCTTTCTTTATAAAACCGTTAGAATTTTGTTTCTTAGTCTATTTTTGAGAAAATTGCACTGATTTTTTTTATTTGGATTCCCATACGATTTAATGATATTTTAGATCCCCAAATGCTGTTTTCACAGATATAGAATGTGATAGACTTTTCATACGAAAAACCTCATAAACTAAGTTTAATGCATATTTCTTATTCAAAATAAGAGTAATAAATTTTCAATATTTTTGCAGTTCCTGAACTAGAAAATAATGAATCTATCTATTTAGAAATATTTTAGAGTTGTTCCGGTGCTTCACAATGTGAAAAAAAAAATTGAAAATTTCGTGTTTTTAAAATTTATTTAACTGACTGGTGTTAGTGCTACAAAAGTACAGTTCCACGATTCCAAGCATGTGAAACTTGAATGCACCAAATTTATTCCCAAAAGACGTATAGTTAAGAATTCCCTACTAATGTACAATGTAAATTGGCCTCCTCATTTTTCTGCCTTTGAACAAAACAAATAATCTTTTCTTTTGTACATATATTAATAGTACTTTTCTCATATCATTTAGGCTATATTTCTGTATGCTTGCATATATATTTATTCTATATGTATTTATATTTTGAATATTTTATTTTTATTCGATCATGCTTCTTCTTATTTAATCTTATTTACTGCATGTTTTCTTTAGTATGTGAGCAATTTTGTTTTATTTTTTGTTTGCGTATTTTTTTGCTTTCCCCTCCCTCTCCCCTCTTTTTGCATTTATGTCTGTGTCATTTATATTTCATATTTCTTCCACTATCACTTGAGTACTGACTTAATTTTGTAAGACTTGTTGGATACTTGTTGGCACACAAGGAGTTACACCTAGAGACAAAATAACCCTATATCTAAAGAATGGATAGAGATACAGCTTACTTTTTTAATTCAGGAACTAGATAATGTATTTCTTAAGCTATTTGCAAAATGTTAAGCAAATCATTTGATAAACCTCTAAACTAGAAGAGTTTTACTTTATACTCATTATGAGCGGATAAAAAGCCCTTTTCCATTTTTTTTTAAATTGCCACTTAACAGATTTCATAGATGTTTTTTCAACCTTTTTCATGCAAATATTAAAAAATATAACTATTTTCGATCGTCTTTCAAACAGTTCGTCCCGAACGAAATAACGTACCTTTAAGTACACGAATGTAAATTTAATTAATAGCTTTCATTTATTATAAATAAGCATAATGAAAAAGCTTCTCGTAGTCCAGAAATTATTCCATTGCGTTATTAAGTTTTTATTTTATTGTGGCCATTTTTTATAGTTATAAAAACTTTTTTTAATATTTCTGATCGTTTCTTTAATATACACCATGATAAAATTATGATGGTGTTATCAAAAATTAATTTGTTTTATATGTAAAAACTTTTAAAAAATATTTAGTCGTATTACAATTAATTTCTATGCTATATCTAAAAATATAGATAGAAAATAAGGATACATTTTTTGACATTTACAGTCAGCTGTGTCGTCGTTGTTACTTACTAAACTCCTTGAGATAGCCAGATGGCATCTGTGCATTAGCTACTACAGTGAAAGACCACATATGGGAATTCCTCGTCCAAGAGATATTGATAGTACCTTCAAAGAGAAAGGGATGTAAAAACATCTGGATGCTAAATGTTTCTCATTGTGAAAGGACTATGATAACTCCGTGTTCCAGAATAGTCCGTTATGAAAGGTGCATCACACAAAGGACCTTCCCACGACCGACTGGCGCCGCTGAGAGAGCATATTGCTGAACCCCGTTTGGTCGAAAGACAGCTCAAATAACCAATGTAAATTAAGAGACGGAGATTGTCGCCGAAATAAAGTGCGGAGAGGTTTTTTCATGAGAGGAGAAGAAACGAATTGCAGGAGACTGTTGGACTACGCCCACTAGTTCGGAGTCCGGAGAACTACCCCTGGAGTGGTCTTTTTGGCTAACAACCTGCGAGTTCCCTGTGGTGTTGTTTCTCCGTATTGATGGAGAATTGAGTTTCAAGAAAGCCTTCGACTTCGACTGTTGTGTCTCCTACTACAGGTGTAAATAACTATTTAATCAAGATTAGAACATGTTGTTCTTTTGTATATATAGGGCTGTAAAATAAAGAATTGTTTGGAAATTCTGCTTCATTATTTGATCAGTCTAGATCAAGACATTACAATATGAATAATATTTTTAAAAAATTTGCAGTGATGTTTAAAATATATTTAATGATTGAAAAGATTAGAACTCTAATGGAATAATTTAAATATTTAAGAATATTGGTCTGATTAGATAAGATCTAAAATATTCAGATTTTACCATCGCTTTGTAGTTAATCAATCTGATAAATTACATTTTCTTTACAATGTTGGACAATTTCTTTTTTTATACAATTTTTCAACTTCTTTTTTCTTTTTTTATGCTCTACATAGCTCATTACCACAAAAGAATCCATTAGTTATTTCTTGTAGTATTACCGATAGTCAGAAGTTCAAAGGAATCAATTCATAACAAAAAATCTTGGAACTCAAAACGAAAACAAAGAATGGATACTTATTGGAATAGGATATCAATAAAATGTGAGATAAGAAATGGATCAGAATCGATGCCAGTGGCTTAAATCAAAATCCTTTTTTTTTTTTTTTGATATTTTTAAAAATGTAGCAAAGTTGTCAAAAGCGTACTGCAAAACGCTGGTACGTTCGAATTGGAATAAATTTTAAATTGAGGTTCAGGCCGATTTTTAAGAGATCGATTGCTCTGTATGAGAATCAATAAAATGGTGAGTGAGGTTTCTTGAGAGAAAATTCTTCATTATGTCAAGAGAATTTTTTTTATTTAACAGAATAATATTTTTTATTTTATAAATATTCAGATATCATCTCAGAGAAAATATATTACTTTATATTATTTTCTTAACGTAAATTAATTTCTAAATGCCATCTTTAAAACGTAGGAAAGTATAAATAATATGTCAGATATAAAAAAATAAATAACTATAAAATTTTGACCGTATTTTTTAAATATATATCTCCAACTTTCTTTAAGAATGTTGTGTGATTTAATCTGTAGTAGTTAATGATTACTCTTAACTAATAATTTCCAACTTTAACCCTCCAATTAATTTTTTTCAAAATTGTTAAGGAGCCTTCAAATATTAATTACACAAATGATTATGTTTAATAGATTACGCAGATTATTATTAAGTATTCTGTACTTTTCATTATTCTTTAATTGCATTTTTCTTTAATACATTTTTATATATCACTTTTTACAGATATCCTATTCCAAAAAGTTTTTATTTTATGTTTTCGTTTTGAATTTCAAGATTTTTTTGTCATAAATTGATTCTTGCAAATAAAAAAAATGCAAAATACAGAAAATAAAAGTTTTATGATTATTTAAAGAGAACTTTGAAAACAAATAATTTATATTTAATGATAAAGAACTCATCGTGTTACATCTTAGAACAATTACAAAAAAAAACAGTTTTGTGAATTAAATAAATTATTTATTAAAATAAATTTTAAGTATTTCAAATTACATGAGCTGCTAACATTAATTTTACTGCAATTATTAAAAACTAACATAACATTTTCTGGTAACGGACATATATATATGTAAATTTTAGATGGGGGGGGAATATGTAATTCGGAGATTACATATTTAATTCATACAATATTAATAAAATTGAAACAACAACAGAAGATGGCGAGTATTAATAAGATTTATTTATTCATGTTAACCAACTTTGGTGAATACATCTTATCACAACACGATTCCATATCACCGTACTATTTTTATCATATTATTGTACCGAAACTGTTCTAAGTTAGCGCGGCATGAATGGCAAAATGATATGAACTGACAGCTACAATTCGCAAGTTCGTATCTGACTACAGGCAAGTTTCCGAAAAAATTCTTCTGCTTTTGATTTACTTTCTCTTATTTTTTGTTGGTTCCAGAATGTTCTTATAATTTCTGTATCTTTCTAAATCAGGAAGATTCGAGTTATTTCGTCTTTTGGATAAAAACAGATGTAAAGTTTAATTGTGGTAATAAAGTATCGAGTGGAGAAAAGCGAGTGTTATCTTTGTCTTTAGTTAACACACGGTTTATCTGCGTAACTTCATCTACACGACAATATTTTAAATTATACGCGAGCAATAATTATAGAGCACGTTGAGTAGTTAGTTTAAAAAAAACCACTCTGCATGCTTTATCCAAATCCAAAGCCATGCCAAAGTAGAGAAATTAATTGCTGATGTTTAGTAGTTCGAAAACTTCGATCACTGAAATAAAAAGTCTCTTTATTTCGTTTATTCCGAATAAATTCTCTTGAATTCGCCTTCTTGTTTCGATAATATTTCGGCTTAGATAGATATTTAAGTAAGGCCATACAGGAGAATCGGGTACATGGTGGGAAATCACATGATCACCTGCAGTGTTACCAAATCCAACAGCTAAATAACTCGTTTTTTGAGAGCCGTATACGAGAAATAGTTATTTAGGTTAGAGTATTAAGCAGCTGAGTTTTTTTTATTTTAAATATTTTCTACTTTTTCAACCATAATATATATTCTTTGTCACAGATCGTTAGTTAGAGCTGTAAGTTTATTTTTTAAGTGAGTTAGTCACGTGGTATAATTAATCATGTGTGTTAATTAAAATAAGATAGACAAAGTTTGAAAATATTCAAATAATATATTGCCATTGAAAATGACATGTAAATAAAATTTCATATTTTAAACATTCCGGAAAATAATAAATCCCTCATAAAGTTTTGTCTTCACAAACTTGAAACAGAGTCAAGTTAAATGAAAGTGTTTAAAGAAATGAAATCACAATACTCATACTTGAAAAACAAAATAATCACGTGTTGATGAAAAGACAAAAAATTATTATATTTTATTGTTATTCATAACCATTTATTCATTAAAATGCTACAAAAAAAATACATTCTTTTTACAAATAGCATTTCTTTTTTCTCGCGAAACATTTCTTTTGTTTCAAATATTTTTGCACTATTGGAGAATATTGTTACGAATCTGTGATGCGGCTTCCCAGTTGGTTCCATAGGAGGTCCCAGACCTTGGCGACAATTTGGCGACTTGGTGACGAATTCGGCAACTTTGGCACTAAAATAGATTATATCCGAAACATCGAGAATTTTCCCGATCCGTCCATTAGGAACCGAGATACGCCTCGAACGTTCCTGATTGGTTGAGAGGTTTCTAGTCCCACCTCCTGAGACCTATAAAAGGAGCTGCAGCTGCCGGGGAGTAGTCGTGAATTGAGTGGTAGTCGGAAGTGACAGAGAAGAGTAGTCGGAATCGACGGTGAAGAACTGGTCTTCCAGGGATAAGCGGAGCAGCGAGTGCTGAACTAAGCTGTGCGCTACTGTCTGCAGTACACCCTTGTTGTATGCTGCACGTCTCGGCTGAAGATAATCGTCTTCTGTGCTGTACATAGTTGTCGTCTTTGTGTAAATAAACGTCGTTGTTTCATTTTCTACTGCCGCCTGCTGATTGAGTGTTCTCCACACCATATAACTCCCACTATCCAAACGAACCTCGGAAACAGAATCAAGTTAAATGAAAGTGTTTAAAGAAATGAAATCACAATACTCATACATGAAAAGCAAAATAATCACGTGTTGATGACAAGACAAAAATTATTATACTTTATAATTATTCATAACCATTTATTCATTAAAATGCTACAACAAAACACATTTTTTTTACAAACAGCATTTCTTCTTGTGAAACATTTGTTTTGTTTCAAATATTTTTGCACTATTGGAGAATATTATAATGGAGAACAACAGTTCTTATCCATATTCAATCCATTTTTATATATGGTACAGTTACTTTCCATGAGTAACAAATCCAGAAAGCTTTAAATGTTTTCCCGAGAAAGATATTTTAGGATTCACTCAGAGCCAGTCTCATCTCTATCCATATATTTAGCAGTTGATTCTGAGTGAAAAATAAAATCATCCTTTTCATGGAAACATATTTCTAGCTGGCATAAGATAAAAGCATATAAACAAGGAACATAAAACGAATTCGGTCCGCAAATAGAAAATCTATTTTCGAATATACGTATTTCGAAGATATATATATCAGAAATCTATATATTTAAATAAAGCACGGAAAGAGGCTTTTGACTTTCTTATAAGCGAAAATGTAGTCGGCCTATTTTATTCAGATAATGGACAAACTCAGTTTCAAAGTCACAAAATGTGATGCTGAATCAGAATAAGGTTACTTCTTTTTCACTGAATAGCTATGCAAACTTCTTGATAAAGTTATAACATTAATTTTTTTAAATGCTTATGCGATCACAAAAAATTTGAGGATATTTCAAAATAAATAAGGAAAATAAAAAAATACATATTTTTACTTTCTTGTATACGTAATATAAAGAAAATATAGTATTCCATAAAAAATTCGGACTCTAGACATTTTTGGTTAAGTTTAGTTATATTAACGTCCCGTTGGAAGCAACACTAGGGCTATTTTGGGACAGACCTCGTAATTTTGAACCACGGTCAGATGACGAGGACGGCACCTGAGCTGGCACCTCCCTCCCCACACCAGCAGGAGGACGTTTGGTCATGACGTATTTAACGTGCAACAGACCCCCGTACACAACGGTTCTTCGGTGGAATCGGGTCTCGAACCTAAAACCCTCCGGTTCCGAGGCCGAGACCTTACCACCAGGCCACAGCGCCCCCACATCTTTGGAAAACGACCATTTGTCTGTCTGTGAAAAAATAATTCAAAACTGCTTTGAGCTGGACGGTTGAAATTTAATATACGGTCTTCATACCAAATTTGCAAAATTCTGTCAAATTTTGAGCAAAATCGTCATGAGGAAGTCCTTCGATCCATCTGTTCGAATGTAAGTTAACACGATCATTACAAAACGAAGAGAGTTAAATATAAAAAATTCGGTGCACAGATTTAATATCTATGAAAAATAAATATGGTAGATACCTGTCAAATTTTGAGCGAAATCCAAGTACGAGGTGATTGTTTTTCGGTCTGTATTTTCAGAAACATGTAAACACGATAATTTAAAAACTTAATATATCAAAGGCATAACTTCATGACTTAAATATATCAAGGACGGTATGGGAGTTTGTGACTACAATTACAGTTTTGTGTCAATAGGTTGAGAAAAACATGTCTAAAACACAGATTCGGTTTTTTCGTAAATGCATACCAGGGACTAATCGTTATATAATTCGCTAAAGATGATATTATAGATGCAGTAAAAATGTTAAATTCATGCTAAATGTTAAATTCAAGCAATGTTAAATTCATGCTTAATATTTCGTAACTTTTATACGCCAATGCCAAGTAAGTCGTCTGCAGCATGACAGATGTAAAGAGTATGTGAAAAAGTTTTGAGAAATGGTCTCCTCAAAACGTTTCCGCATTCCCGCTGATTTTTGTATTAAATCAGATCATCATAAATCAAAACAGTTGTTATTTTGTGATAGTTCAATTACCGTGACTGAATCGATGCAAAGGGTTGTAGTGGACATAAGCATGTCAAACTGGAAGAAAATATCTCACATTGACTGTTCAACTGTGTGTATCAAAACACATCAATGGGGGCACAAACATTAGAAGATTGCCCCGCAGGTTTTGCTGACACTTTTAGTTTAGGGTTATTTTCAGCTCAAGAATTCATATATATATATATAAAATGAGCAACTTTTGCAGATGCCGAAATAACAATTTAATCAATTTCCAAAAAAAAAGCATATAAAAAGTGGTATGAAGAGGGTTTACTTTAACAAATGGCGGACCTGTGCAGCAAAAATTACAAGTTACAAGTCTTCTGACAGATCTTTATATAACAAATATGTTTGATACAGGAACATATATATATTTAACCAAAAAAAATTTCAAAATACAGAAGAATTGAGTTCTGAATTCAAGTTGACGAAATAAATCCGAACAATCAACTTTGTATTATTTGACAATTGCAATAAAGTCTCAGGAACCAGTAAAAGTTTTTAGATTACAGATGATTTCGGATTCAAAACTTTTGTTTGTTTGTTTCTTATGGCACTTGCCACTGACAAGCCCGCTGTTACACAGCGATTTAAGCCTGAGGGGGACGTCTCTTATTTTTTATAGCAGCGCCAACTAGTGCCAAGAGTACGACTTTGCTACTCACGCATCACTCATTCGCTTGCACAACCCCTTTTTACAGGAGGGCACATTCACACATCTCACAGATAGAACAACAGAAGAACAACCATGCCCAAACCGGGACTCGAACCCGGGACGCCCAGATCACGGGGAAGACGCGCTACCCCTATGCCAGGACGCCGGCTCAAAACTTTTAAATTATCTAATTATTTTAAGTCATAATATTATTTTTAAAAAAGGCGACCGTTTTTACAACCATTTTAATTTATTAATCTTTTTATAGTCTTAAGCATAAGAAAAATTTATTGCCTTCACATGTCAGTTCCTTTTTAGTTTTTAAGCAACTATGTGTAATGAACTTACCCTTTTCACACTGACTAAGAAACCAGCCAATGAGGGTCAAATAACAGTCCGATGATCTTCGAATAATTAACAACAAAAAATTGACTTCCGTTTTTTAATCCAAATATTCACAACCAGCCTCTCTATTTAACTCCCTCTTCCTTTACTTTCTTATTATTTTCTGTGCTTTAATCCGACGTCATCAAGCGTTAATTAAAATAACAGTCAGTTTTTCTGGAGTAATGAACTGAAAACAAGCATTCGACGGATGATAAAAATAGAGGATTTTTTTTCTTCACAGGTTGAAAAAAAAAAATACTTTGAGAAAGAAAAAGAAATTCAGATTCTGAAGAGCAGCTAAAGCTTTCGCTTCTTTTTTTTTTCTATCCAATGTAAGATAACATTACTTTAAAGAAAAAAATTGAATGTTACTTCTCGAATTTCTTACATAACAACATAATATAGAGCTCTTCTTATATAACTTTATATATCTGTGGTCTTTTCATAATAGGACACTTCAGTTATATTTAAATTCTCGCGCGAAATCTCAAAAGTGCAAACAAAGAATCCAAGGTGCCAATATTTCGTCAACCATATAGGAGAAATCTTGTCATCTTATGTACAATGGAGCCTGACCATCTTTGCGTAATCTGAAAATCGTCAAATAACCCATGATTTTGGCATCTTATGTTATTAGCTTTGTCGATCTTGGCGTAATTTGGAAATCGTCAAGTAAAATCCACCAGTATGCGTATTTTGGAGCAATTTGAAAAACATCAGGCGAACACTTCATCTTGGCGAAATTTTAAGGTATTATGTATAGTTGAGTTTGGCGAGTATGCTTTATGAGTTAATGCATAGCATAGTTGAAGTTATTCATTCTAAATGAAAAGTAGAAACTCTTACCCATCTCCTTCCTTGAGAGTACTTCTATACCTCTTCTTTTACCTTCTCTTTCTAACCGCTTGTTTAAAGTTACCAATCGTAAACCGTTCAATCAATTATTATGTAAATGTGAAGGGATCGAAAATAGATAAATCAAACTCTTTTATTGTTAAAGATTTTGGACGACATGTCACTTAATAACAGATTATTGAACAGTCATTTGTTTCGTACTTTCTCGATATGCATTGGTTCTCAATAATTCCGATTAAATAGCGTTTATTCCATTCTTGAAATTCTTATCGATCTAGGCAATCGAATCTCATACAATTATTCTTTAAAGCATTTGTTATTAGTGAAATTCAATAAAAGCGAATATAAAGTGCATTCAGTTCCGTTTTGAAAAAAAAATAATACTTTGAAAATTCAGTTGTCGCACATTATTTTCAGTCTAAAATTCTTAATTTTAGTATAATTTTAAAGTTTACAAAAAAAGAATGTTATCATCATTAAACTAACTCTTGAATTACCATTTATCTTTTTTTTACATTATAAATAAGATTTTTCTAATGGATATTGCAATTCCAAATTCACTGAGAATGCTCTTTCAAAAATCTTCGTGAATATTGTTTAATAAAGGTGCTACGTCACTTCCTCCTCCGTATTTATTACCCACTTTCTGCAAAGCCATGATTGACAAGTGTGCTAGCACTTTTATTTTCAAAAAAAAAAAAAAAAAAAAAAAAAAAAACATTAAACATAAAATTTTATTTACATAATACATGCGAGTTGTGTGTTTGGAAGTTTAGTAAGCAAAATTTTTTTCTTGTATATCAATTGGAGGGTATAGCGCACTATATGTTGGCTTTATATAAAAATATCATCCTACGGATAATATTGTAATTTCTCATTTCAGAACTTATAGAAAGCACTTGGAAACATTTAACTGCCTTAAATAAAATTATATGAAGTTTTATTTATTTTGAAAAGATATTGAATTCGCAATTTCCTTTCTTTAAAGACTTAGAACAGACAATCATTTCCGTTACGAATCTATTTTAGAATAATCGATCGCATGTATTAAGCCTTGAATGATTCTAATAGCATACTCAAATTCTTCAACCCTCCCTAAATTTATATTTTTAAACAGTTCTTTATATTTTTATATCATGATAAATTTCCGTTTACAGTGCTGTTATTAGAATAATTCGTATTAATCATAATGAGTCTATTCGAAGATATTTAACTTCTTACGTTACAAACAAAAAGACATTTAAATTTATTTTTATTTATAAATAAATTTAAAATTTAATTTATAAAGAATAGAAAAGTTTATAAAAACAAAACGTCTTTTTATGCATTTATTAGTCTTCATTATTCACTTGCTGGAATTGAATTTTAAATATTTCTTGATAATGTCTGAGCACTTCTCGGTTTGAGTTGAAGAGATTTATTAGAGGTTATTATTAGAGGTTTCCACATTATTATATAATGTGGAAACTCTGTAACAAATCATTTCAATGTTCACAAAATCCAAAAATAAACACTTACGTCCATTTTACTAAGTCTCTGCTACAGAATATTTATACATTGTTCTTTATAATTTTAGTACATTTCATTAAAACTAGATGGCGGTGACTGATAGTAGATTCATTTGAAGTTCTCCAGTAAATAAATATTCGAAAGATGAAAAAATACATCTATTATATGTTTTTGTATAAACCTAGAGCCAATCAGGAACTAAAATTATTTTTATGTGCAGGGGCATGATTCAGCGTTCTTTATTAACTTGCAGGTCTGTTCATTGCTTTCAACATTACTTTTTTAGCTACATAAATTATTTAAGGACTTTGACGTATGAAGTAACTTATTATTTATGTCTTTTCTGTCATAATAAAGATTTCTGTTACATTAACGATCAACTGTGTTATTTCCATTATTTTTATAACGTTTTATTTCAATTATATTTCCTAATATTTATATTAATTTTGAAAATGAGATTTAAAAAAATTCCTTTTCTTTTCTTCATTTTCACAGCATTTGGAAGACATTTTAGAGGTAAAAGGATACTGTTGATAAAATTGCACCATGAAATTAATGAAATACATGTTTTAAAACAATAAAACTACCAAGTGTTATGGTTAATAAACTGCGAAATGTGTATAACTTCGAATAGAAATTTCTTTGAACATTCACTTTAGGTTCTCCAAAGATTTGTTCTTTGTATTGCATTCTACTTATTATTATTTTATTTGATAGATAGGATTTGTAACATTGTTATTTAAGCAGTTGTATTATTGTACCATTGTGTATTTGTATCCAGTGAAACCTGTGCCGCTCACTTCGTTTAATGCATCTGTTTCTTGTAATCAATTAACAAGCAAATAACTCCCTTTAATGATCGCCCAATTCATTTGGAATCGATGGTGTTTTTAAATATAAATATTATGTAAGCTAAAACTGAATTATGAATTTAAAAAGGAGCGATTCCATCTAAAAAAACTATTCCTCTTAAATTTTCTACATTTTAAAATTTTTATCTTTTTATGCATAAACTAATAAAGTTACTTATAAATATTTTGATAACATGCATTCAAAAACATTTTCAATTCTTTCATCCTCTTATACGTAAACTAACAATACTATTGTTTATAAATATTTTCATAAAGTGCATTCAAAAACATTTTTCCACATAAATCTCTTTTCAGATATTTCTCCCACATGTCGTAAATCGAATTCAGAGCTCCAAATTTCGTATAAATCTTCCCCCTCAAGAGCAATGCTCCTCCAAGAAAAAAAATCGAATTTCTGTTCACTTTTTTCGGATCCAACCCCTGGATTTATATTTACCTCCACCATCCAATAACCTCTCCTGACTGATCCCGTTTCAATCGCGAGTGAAATAAACCGTGATGAGGAACTCAAATTTAAACCGGATAGCTGTAGCCAATCCTGTTGTGGAACATGGTACATTCTGCATCTAATTCGACCAGAGATAAGACTAAGGACGGAACCAGTCAGTCGTAAATTCGTCGCAATTGCCCCAGTTCGTTTTTTTCACGTCTTATTTTCAGGAGAATCCGTGGAATTCGGTTTCGGGGCGAAAAGTCTTAACGAATAAAATCCTTGCAGATTCTATCGTCGGATGATAAGGGTTTCACCTTGTTATTTCTTTCTATAAACAGTTCCTTACGTTACCCTTAGTGGCATGATTTGCTACTTTCTTTTGTGTTGTTTCTAGTGGGAAAATTCGAAGCGTAAAAGTGATGGTAAACACGATCAAATAAGAAATTTGAAGTATTCCAAAACATGTATGTGTCGTTGAAAGCTTAACAAGCGAACGTAAAGTTTCAACTTACTATTTTTTTCTACAAATAGTTTCTTACATTTGTCTTAATGGCATGATTGGGGCTGTTTTGTGGTGTTCATAACAGCACAAATCATCGCAAAACTGACAATCAATAATCCCAAACGTATGCATAAATTTATAAATGTTGCCAATAAAAACCACAGGAAATTGAAACTATTTCGTAAATGTAGTCAATTCGTAAAATTTTTGGAGAAAAAAAAATCGCAGGCGGATTCATTTGTTATGAATTTATATTGTAACGAAACTTGTTCAAATTTGGCGCGGGCTGAATGGCTTAGTGGTAGAATGCTATGAACTGCAAACGACTATTCGCAAGTCCGTTTCCGATTACAGGTTTGTTCTACAATATTTTTATAATTTCTGTTTCTTTCTAAATGTGGAAAATTGGAGTCATTTCGTCTTGTGGATAAAACCAGATGAAAAGTTTAGTTCCTTGAATAAAGTCTCGAGTTGAGATTAGCGATCGTTATCTTTGTCTTTAGTTAACACACGGTTCATTTACTCGATAATATATTAGTCGGATTTTCAAGTCAAATTTAGTTTTCTTATTTCTAGTCTAAATACTTATAATTTTCTACTGTTTTCTTGTTGATCCAGAATTTTTTCATAGGTATTAATATAGTGTTGACTTATCTTTGCTGAAAAGGTTCAAGAAAATATTCGAAATCATTTAAGAATCTTAAGTAAAAAATCACGCAAATTGTTATATTTTTTAAGTGATAAAAATTTGAACCTGAATCCTGTCTGTCTGGCTTTCGAATATAATTTAACACGATAATTACAAAACAAAAAAAGCCAGACAGTAAAATTCGATACATAAAATTAATATCTATAGTCCAGACGCCTTTCAATTTTTGATCCAAATCCAATAACGGGTTTATCATCTGTCGGTCTGTATTTCAGAATCATATTAACGTGTGAACATAAAGACTGCAATTATAATTCTATGTCAAATTTTTCTTTCTATTGATTGGTAAAAATGCATATAAAACACAAATTCGATTTTTGGACACTATTAACCTCATACCTGGGATTAATCGCCAAGTAAGTCTCTTAGATTCCCATAGATTCAGTAAAAATGTTAAATTTGCGCCAAGGATTAATATTCATAACTATTGTACGCCAATTTCCTGCAAGGCGTTCTCTGGGATAACACCTTTATTAGAGAGGATACGAGAAAGTTTAGAGGAGACTATTCTCGCTGATTTGTTTTAGCCTAGAACTTGTTATAATATTTTATAATATTCTTTTATTTTAAAACGATTGAAGTAAAAGCAAATTTTTTTAATGGTGATGCTGAAAATTGCGTATGACGTCTTTGGAATGCATTTTTACTTGATATCTAATCAAACAAGCATATACTGTGTTGAATAAATGCCTAGAATCAAATAGTATCTAAATCGTTTGGCACTAATTAAAGAATTAAATTTAATTATTATTTCCTTAACATGACGTTTCTTAAAGTAATTCTACTTTCGACTGCATTTGGATCGAAAATAAAACACATGAATCTATTTTTTTATGAAAATTTTCTGTGCGATATATGAGAGAATTCAAGGTTCATATCCTCCATTAAGCTTATGAGAACTTTTAGATCGTTTGGGTAATTCAACAGAATCCTTTGGTAATCGTTTTTAATTCTTTTAACTGTCTTACTCCTTCGAGAAGATAATATTAACAAAATTTCAGTTTTAGTCTCTCTTCTCCAAAGGCCGTACATCACTATAGGAATTTCTCAAATTTTCGCGCCCCAATTTTGCATGTTATTTTGTTCCTTTTTATTGGCATTTTATAAATTGCATCCTTTAAGAATGGTTTAACACTAAGTGAATAAAACCACTCAGCAGGGTAAATGAACTTCCTCGAGAAATAGCGAACGCAAACGATTGCCTAAATGCGGTACAAAAAGTACCAGTACCTTTTTCTACTTTCAGGGTGGTCTAAAATTATTAAATAAGAGTACGATTTACAAGAAATCTGTAGGATAACCTTGTAATAATTGAGAAAAAAATAATATGTCCAAAAATAAATATTTTTTAGTTAATTTATAATAAAAGGCTAACACTTTTGTAATTACAAAATAGTTTATGTGATTTTATTATTTGTAATTTTTGTTTTCATTTAATTAATTTATTTGTATTTTTTAACTAACGCTTTTGTAATTACAAAATAGTTTATGTGATTTTATTATTTGTAATTTTTGTTTTCATTTAATTAATTTATTTGTATTTTTTAACTAACGCTTTTGTAATTACAAAATAGTTTATGTGATTTTATTATTTGTAATTTTTGTTTTCATTTAATTAATTTATTTGTATTTTTTAACTAACGCTTTTGTAATTACAAAATAGTTTATGTGATTTTATTATTTGTAATTTTTGTTTTCATTTAATTAATTTATTTGTATTTTTTAACTAACGCTTTTGTAATTACAAAATAGTTTATGTGATTTTATTATTTGTAATTTTTGTTTTCATTTAATTAATTTATTTGTATTTTTTAACTAACGCTTTTGTAATTACAAAATAGTTTATGTGATTTTATTATTTGTAATTTTTGTTTTCATTTAATTAATTTATTTGTATTTTTTATTCTTTGTATAGTTATTCATATAGTTAATATCAATTAATATTGAACATAGATGGCGCAGTATGCTTTAAGCCATATGTATATTTGGAATGTGGGTGAAGAGCATTTAAGCACCCTTTATTGTAAACACTACAACTTGAGAGTTGGTGTGAAACTGGTGCAAGCAGGCACCGCTCGCTCTCCGCTAGCGGCAAAAGGTATTATTCTTTCGCTCTTTGTGAGCGGCGTTTTCTGCATTTAAATATACATATTATGTATTTTCCTTATATATGTGTGATCATCGCCCATGTGTATTATTATTATATGTGTGTGAAAATAAATAAGAAAAAGACAAGAAAGCATCTTTCCTTGGATTAAGCACACACAACCAGCTACAAAAATCATACGCGATCTTGTGTCGCCTTCCTTTAAATAAGATATACAAAAAAAAAAAAAAAAAAAAAATCACGAAAAGGGAATTTTTAATGAAAGTAATTAAGGAAAATTTAACAATTAGTTGGTTTAAAAAATAAAATGTAATAAAATTTCTAACATTTAAATGTAATATGATTGTGATTTCTCTTTCATCTTTTAATGATCATGTCTATAAGTTATATATATATATGCACATCAAATAGTCACTTCGCAAACTTATAAGCTAAAATTAAGTAATTAATTATTAATAATTAGGAAGTTAACATAAAATTAATAATTCAACACATTTATTAATATCATGATTTACAAACTCAAGAAAGAAAGAAAAACGAAATTACGAAATTATTACAAAAATTATTAAATGAAATTAAATAATAATTTAAAAATTGCATTTAAAATATTAAATTGTTAAATTAATTTTAAAATTATGACATTAATTATTAAATTAATGGAAAATATTAAATTAATTACTGAAGAAAGAAAGCAAAACAGTTAAATAGATAATTTCTGACACCAAAGGAATCTAACAGAAGCACACAATCGAATTTTTTCCATCACGGAATTCTTGCAAGTCACCCACACAGGGGATCAACCCAGATTTCAAGAATATTTAGTTCAACTTATCTTCAAAAGTTAGCCTTCACGCACTTGATTTTCTTTATGACGGGCAAATATTTCCTCTAATTTATTGCGAACGAAAGCTACATTTAACTGTTGATTTACGAATCTTCAAATTAGATGATATATTACATTTGGGTAATTTATTTTTACATCAATACCTTTAAATATATTTGTATTATTTAATATTTACAAACAATTTTAGTTCTTTTACCAGATTACTTCTTTGATTTAATGGCAAATTTAAACGCCAAAAGTTCTCTAATCCGATGTACTTCTTAGAGGACGACATTGAAGACGAAGAGGCTAAAAAGCAAGTTCTTGGCGACAAATGATCTTGTTATCCTGGTCAGCAGTGACAAATCGCGGAGTGTCGATAGGACATTTGTAAACAGCATGTTGGCGTTGACTCTATTAATAGCTGCTGAATTTGAGCTATCCATTTAGGGCCTCTCATTAATCATGCTAGCATCCGATAATGCAAGCTGATAGCAACTTGGGTCGTGGGAGGCCGAAATCAATTCCTCGCAACCTACATGTGGGATGGAACGAGTGATTAAATGATTTATTTATCTCAGCAGACAAGGAACTGCGTTATAACATCTAGGATATAGAAAAAAGGAAAATCCGTGGAATAGAATCGAATAGTATTAATTTAAGATTAGTGAAAGTTAATTAGTTCTGATGTCAAAATTCACCTATCTTTTGCCTAAGAAATAAAAGGAATCAACTCATTATTATATGGACAAGTTCAGAAAAATTTGAATAATTGTAATTCCTTGAAAAAATTACTGAAATAGAATTGTAATACTCTCAGTTCCAAACAATATGTTTTTTTTATTTACTGAATTATTTTACCATCTATTTTTCAACTTTATTTTTGTATCATTAAATAAGTTTTGATGCAAATTAAGTCGAAGAAAAAGGAATTTTTAATTAATTAAAATAATTAATTGAATTAATAATGAAAGATTTTTAATTTCTTCCTTTAACTGATATCTTGTGCTTGATGTTGGCGCTCGATCTTTGCATTCAGTCTCTTTGAATATTTTCAAAAAAGATAATTATATTACGAAGTTATCAGTGTGATTTTGAGAATACTTCTAAGTACCGTTGGGAAAAAAAGGATTAAAAGAATGATTGCCAAAAATATCTCAATATTAGAAATAATCGTTTCTCATTAAGAACAAACAAAATGCTTTTTCTCTAATTTCAAATTAACTGAGATTATTTCTCATCAAAATTTTTGGAGTGAATAATTGCACAAAATCACTTTTAAAACTCTTTAAATTTAAAAAAAAAATTGGTGATATCAGTTTTGTTTTCAAGCAAATTTGCATTCATTTTAATAACTTTTTGAACATTTTTAAGATATATTCCACAACAATACTTTTTCATTGCTTTAGCAACATTGTTTATATACAAACACGATATATATGCAACGACAATAAATGCAGTTTTTATGCGCGCGAAATCATTGCTATAAATAAAAGTGCATTTTTAAAAGTTTTATAAATATAAACGAATCAGTCTTTAAACATTATCATTCTCTAATGTTTTGGGCTAGAGATGAAAACGTCCTTTTTTTTTCCCCAAAAAATTTCATTTGATTTTTTTTTGTCAACTCAAATAAAAGTGTAAAAGTGCAAGTTGACTTAGTAAAGCTGGATGTTAAAGTTATAAGTCAGTATTTAAAAATTTATTCTTCAAGTTACTCTTCAAACCTGTAGGAGTGATTTCCCTGACACTTTCTTATATTTGGCGATTAATCGATGAAATACGATTAATACGCCAGCACCAGGGCACCGAATGTGGGTCTTGAATTTTTTTAAGAGCGATTTAAACCAAAATTTTACACAAAATTACAATTGTAGGCACAAAATCATATATCGGATTCATAGATTAAAGTCATTGTGTTTTTGAATTATAGCGTTTGCATACTTGTGAAAGTACAGAATGACTAACAATCTACGGCTTTACGCATTTATATATACATTAATACGTATCTGCATCAGAATTTATTCATTTGGATTTCTTTTGTAATAACTAAATTAATTTATATTCGAACAACAACTATAACAATTTACATTTGGACAGGCAGATTTCCGTTAGCGTTTACATACTTATGAAAGTACAGAATGACTAACAATCTACGGCTTTACGTTTGGACAAGCAGATTTCCATCAAATGCGTTTACATACTTGTATATACATTGATACATATCTACATCAGAATTTATTAATTTGGATTTTTTTTTGTAATAACTAAATTAATTTGCATTCGAACAACAGTTATAACAATTTACATTTGGACAGGCAAATTTCCGCTAGCGTTTACATACTTGTGAAAGTACAGAATGACTAACAATCTACGGTTTTACGCATTTATATGTACATTTATACATATCTACATCAGAATTTATTAATTTGGATTTCTTTTGTAATAACTAAATTAATTTGCATTCGAACAACAGTTATAACAATTTACATTTGGACAGGCAAATTTCCGCTAGCGTTTACATACTTGTGAAAGTACAGAATGACTAACAATCTACGGTTTTACGCATTTATATATACATTTATACATATCTACATCAGAATTTATTAATTTGGATTTCTTTTGTAATAACTAAATTAATTTGCATTCGAACAACAGTTATAACAATTTACATTTGGACAGGCAAATTTCCGCTAGCGTTTACATACTTGTGAAAGTACAGAATGACTAACAATCTACGGTTTTACGCATTTATATGTACATTTATACATATCTACATCAGAATTTATTAATTTGGATTTCTTTTGTAATAACTAAATTAATTTGCATTCGAACAACAGTTATAACAATTTACATTTGGACAGGCAAATTTCCGCTAGCGTTTACATACTTGTGAAAGTACAGAATGACTAACAATCTACGGTTTTACGCATTTATATATACATTTATACATATCTACATCAGAATTTATTAATTTGGATTTCTTTTGTAATAACTAAATGAATTTACATTCGAACAAAAACTATAACAATTTACATTCGGACAGGCAGGTTTCCTCTAAATTGATTTCGTTCAAAATTTGACAGAAATTTACAGATATGGAGTGGAGACTGCACCATTCTCTGCTGTCCTTGTATGCTTAGAGAATTCCATTATTTATAAAGCATTTTGAATGCCCTGATTATTCAGAAGTAGTGATCACTTTTGATTAGACCCGAAATGATAACTACAAGTGGCCGGGTAATTTTTACATGAATATGAAATAAACTGCATATTTTAATTCGTAGATTCTCTAAGAGATTCTTTCAAAAAAATTTATTTACGTAGATTCTGTCTGTTGTCACTCTGTACTTCACTGACAATAAAGTAAAAGAAAAAGAAAAAAATAATTAAAAAAATAATGGGTGCAACAAATTAGCCTTTGACGATTTAAATTCCACTTTCTTCTATCTTTGAAACGTCCTCCTCTCCTCCCATTTTCTAAAAAAAAAAAAAAAAAAAAATATTTTTATCTTTATCTGTGTTATTGGTTTAGTGTTCATTACTTCAGAAACAATTGATTGTTACTTTAATTAACGGGTGGCAACATCATAATAAATGGCAGAATTTTTTTAAAAAACTGGAAGAAAGAAAAAGCAAAATTAAAAAAGAAGAGATATAAGCATCAAAGCTGGTAACGAATATTCGGGATATAAAAAATTCGGTATCAATTTTTAATACGAACTCGCAGATCATTGCACGATTATTTGACGCGCTTTTAATTAATTTTGCATCATTAAGAAAACAGCATAGTCATTACACAAAATTACTTAAAATTTGTAAAGGATATTTTAATAAAACTGTTTAGTAAGACTGAAAATAATTTTGTTTACTATATATATAAGTGATAGAAAATGTAAAAATATTACAATAGTGAAAAAAAGTAACTTAAACTGCCCTGATTTCACCAATTTTTGTCTAGCTTGTCTCTAGGTTGGTCATTAAAGGCCTCCTTCCCCTTGCTCTTCTTCATTTGCGAGATAAAACTCAAGCACCAATACCCTATACATTACCTACATGGAAAACCTTTGACAGAGATACCATCAACAATTTTTGTGGTTATTTCACAAATTTCAATTTATACTAGCCATCTCAAGTGACCAGCTTGTTCTAATGGAGTATTGGTTATTTTTTATTTTAGTTAAATCCTTCAAGTTCGTGATCCCGCAAAATTGTCTGACATTAAAATTGTGTTATTTTAATTGCCTCAGTTATGTGCTGTTTATAATATAAACGAATTTGTCTAACAGAGAAAGCTCCATAACATCATAGCGCTCTAAAAAATCTGTAAATATATTATTCATTTATTTTCTAAATTATGCGATATTGTAGCGTAACTTTTTTATTTCTGCTGTAAACTACATAGATATTAAATATCATATCTTTATCTTTTTCTATAGTTCCCAACAATGCAAGGGTTTGTATTTTAGAGCAATAATCTTATCTATTTTTGGAAAATAGGTAAGAAAATGTTTTTAAAAAAATTGTCCAAACTGAGTAAACCGCGTTACTATTTAAATTTTAAAATGGTGTCAATTTTATTTTTGTTCAATGTTATTTTTGCAAGTTATTGCGTGGAAACATCAATTTAATTAAACTTGATTTTTAATTAATAAAAATTCCCAAAAAATGCTCTGAGGTGCACATTTTCACCCTTCAAATTATACATATGTCAAATGGTTTGGATGTAGAACACCAACACACACACACGCATTCATCTTGTTGTTGTTGCTTATGGTACTTAACATAAACAAGCCCGCTGACATTCTCAGCGATTTTAAGCCGAGTTCTGACGTCTCTTGTTTCAGTAGCGCCACCTAGGGCCAAGAGTTAGCTACTCATGCGTCACAGTTCTTTTTACGGGGCGGACATCATTCGTCATTTCATTCACTCATCCACAGATCGAAATTTAGACCCGAGTCAGAGAACGATCACCTCTAACCCATTACCCCCAATGGTATTCATCTTTATTATTAGTATAGATAAAAACTTATATGTCACTAATGTTTACCTGGCTGTAAACAGTAGTACAGACAATAAGGAAAATTTTCAATGGAAGAATAAAATCACGATTAATTATTTTATGAAGATATGAAAACGGATCGAATTTCTTTGAGACAAGGACTATTGTTGAAAACTAATGCAAAAAATATTTTTACCAAAAAAATTCTAAGCGTTTGGAAAAATTTGCACAACAATTGAATTGGTACCATTAAAAATTTTTCTTTACCGCATTACGGTTACTGGCAACTGATAGTAAACTTTCGTTTTTTATCTTGTCCGTCACAAGTAAATAAGTTTGTATTTTTCATTCAATTTACATAAAATATTGACAATATAATTTTCTTTCAGGCTGTGTTGATCATTGCTGATGGAATGTATACATTTGAAAAATCGTAATCTCTTGATAAATTTTCAGCTGGAAATCATAAAATAATTCAGCTGAATGATTGTAACATTCTTGCATCTTTATATATATTTCTGGTTGTCAGGATATTAAAGATATCAGATATGCGGATTAAACGAAAAAATGTTGATTTAAAAATGGAAAGAAATCAGTTTTGTAAAATATTACAATTCAAGTGAAAAATACTGACATTTCTATTTATTTTTAATTACAATTCTAATAACAATTTCAAAAAAAATCTTCCAGGGGTACACATTCTCATCCTTGAAAGTAGATTTGTGCAAAACTTTACAGCTTTAGACGAAACGGTTCCTCCTATAGATAACAATGCATGCGTGTAGACATATTATTATGTTAGTTATTATACTTGCAATTGTTTGTTTTTTTTTCAAATATTTGATGTGATGTCAACAGGGGAAACATTGGTTAAGCTAGTTAGGGAAACATTTTAACTTAATGGGACAAATAAATTACCATCGCCCTATTTCTACAGCTTCGCTAAATTGGGAGGGGGGGGGGATCTTTCGAAGACCCATTTCAAATTACTATTGAAGTTTATTCAATCAGTCCACTGAAGAATATCATTAGTGTAATAGTAAAGAGCAACCGACATTTTCAGCTGACCATTCCGCCTTCCACCATCATTGATGAGAGGCAGTAATAGCAAAAGGAAGAAGAAAGGAAGAAATTACCTAAATGAGGTGCTTTGTGTTTTTGCTGGTTGTTAACTGCAACCGCAGAGACATTACGCTCTGTTGGAAGGAAAGGACCATCATTTGTGCTATCTGGTTCATGATAGGAATATATCAATGTAAACCTGCAAAACTTTGAACCGAAAAGACTGTTCGTTGAGATGGCTCAGTTTATTTTCCTCGTCTCTTAAAATGTAGTCTATCAGTAAGATACGTCTTACTCTAGCCGTGTTCATAGAATTATTGAAATTTCCAATTTCCATACGTTCATTGAGGCCCGTTTTCTGAGGCAGATGGAGTGTCAAATTCTTTCCTGTCTGAAAATATTATTTAATATTATTTTACTTATTATTACTAGAATATTATTATTGCTAATTTTTTTTCCTTTTAATAATTGTTTGTTTGTTGTTTGTTTGTTTCTTATGGCACTTGCCACTGACAAGCCCGCTGTTACAAAGACAGCGATTTAAGCCTGAGGGGGACGTCTCTTATTTTTTATAGCAGTGCCAACTAGGGCCAAGAGTACGACTTTGCTACTCACGCATCACTCATTCGCTTGCACAACCCCTTTTTACAGGAGGGCACATTCACACATTTCACAGATAGAACAACAGAAGAACAACCATGCCCAAACCGGGACTCGAACCCGGGACGCCCAGATCACGGGGAAGACGTGCTACCCCTATGCCAGGACGCCGGCTTAATAATTGTAATCAATTAATAAATAAATTAAATGAATTATTTTTTTAATTCATATGTTTTATTAATAACTTTAATTAACATTTTTTTTTACTTTTGCTTACATTTTTTGCTATTAAATATATTAATAAACATATATTATTTTATCGCATGAATATTAATAATAGCACGTGAATGTTTTGTATAACCTAATTTCCACGCGTTTATTGTGGTCCGTTTTTCCAAGCCAAATAGAGCGCCAAAATCTTTCTTATCCGCGAATTTTATTACTATATTTATGCTTTGCATTGTACAATTTTGATTAATAGCTTTAAATATTTAATTAATAAATTTCATTAATATTTCTTGCTTAATTTTTTTATTATGTACATGGATTTTTTTATCACACGGACAATAATGAAATGAATGCATTATAATTCGATTTCCTCGCGTTTATTGCTGTTTGTTTTTCAAGCCAAATAGAGTGCCCTACAAACCAGACTATCCTGGCCCAGCCATTTTTTAGTGAGATCTTTACTACTAAACAATTAAACTGTCCAAAATTAAAAAAAAAAAATTATAAATTGTTATTCATTTTTGTATATATTTACGTTATATTGGAAAAAAATATGTCCAAAATGCTAAACGTTATACACACCATACTATGTAAGTGAGAAGATAAAATATAACGAAAAATACTTGCCATGGCTGTTTAAAATATTATCATTGCAGTTTTTCCGAAAATAAGTTATTGCTAGAAAATTATGATATTTGTATTATGAATGTCGACTAACAAGCTGACTATTTAGAATCAATATTTTATTCCTTGAATATTCTAGAAAACGCGGAGCACAAGCAATCACAGAACAGACATGATATACACTATGAAAGAACTAGCAAAAATTTAAAAGAAATAAGGCAGCAAATCCCTAATTAAATAATAATAATAATAATAGCACTATCGCTCAACATCTATCAGCTTGTCAACTATCCAAATGAATAAAACTCAAAATAAGAGATTTCCGATATGACGTGGTATCATCACATGGTATGATCCAAAAGAATCTCTAGACCTCGGTAAGGTCATAATTCTTGCGTTAAATAGAACCTTCATTTTTTTTCTCCTGTGTCTCCAAATTAGTATCCAGCTAATCATCAAATTTGTCGCCAAGGTCAGAGGACACCGGGTCAACGTTTAGTAAGAATCTTTATAAATCGCTCTTCCAAATCATATGACTAATAAGGCAGGTAAACGATATCACAGATTTGGATTAATTATATTGATCCCAAATAATTTATGAATAGTGACGTTTATTCCTTATAAAATGAAGAAGCCATATTTTAAGAAAAATATATAAAGAACAGCAACACATTTTAAAATTGAGTACAGTACGTGGCACACACACAATAATATATAATTCTTACAAAATACTACTGTAGAAAATAATACTACACAAAACACGCTAATCCAGAGGTCGACCCATGTCTCGGTCTTTTTTTCAAATAAGCAGTCTTCAATTGCTGGAAGATACACCAAGCATCGCGTCAACCATTAGCCAAATATTACACATATTATGGGAGAAACGGTATTTTATTCATTTTATTCACTACTTTTATTCATTACTGCTTGATTCTTAATTCATGACACTGAGAAATGTTTTTTATTCATTATTTGTTATTTAAGATTGTTAACACTTTTATTCATAATTACATTATTCTATTCACTTTATTCATTACTTTCATTCGTTACTGCTTGATTCGTAACTCATGACACTGAGAAATGGTTTTTATTCATTATTGGCTATTACTTTAAGATTATTAATACTTTTATTTGTTATTATATTTATTTGATTCATAAAAGCGGTAAACGGTATTTACTCATTCTCATACTATCATTGTTCATTATTTTTTTAAATTCTTTTATTTGTTATTAGCTTACACATAAATTTAATATTGGGAATAAAGTATTTATTCGTTAATGCTTTTACTCGTTATTATTATTTATTTATTTTAATTTATTATTCCTTATTATTTATTGATTATTCGATATCGTTCATTTCTTTTTGACTCATGCAATAAACATGTCGTTCTATAATCTTTCGAATGAATTCGAAAAAATACTTTTAAATATACTTCAGTGATTCAAGGACAAATATTTAACCCTTAACTAGGGGGCTACGGTATCTTAGACCTCTAAGGAGGGACTTTCGGTCACTCCTATTCTATTTTTAGCTCAATCGAATGGATTGACCCTGTAGCTTCTTCTTTCTTTTTCAACCGGTTTCAGCGGATGCTTTTTTAAATTTTTCAGCTATTTCTTTGCTCGACGTCTGTGAGACCGCGTCTCCCTTTTAGTGTTCCAATATTATACAAGGCTTAGCAGATAGTTCTGAAACTTTGTCCTCGAAATATCATCCAATCTACTGAAACCCTTATGAAGCAGAGCTCAAGAAACTTTTAAATGAAGCAAAAAGTGATTTTAGTACTGAAGATAATTGAACAGAAGAATTTTTTGATGGAAGTTCGCATTTGACTGATTCAGATATGTATGTTCAGATATAATTAATTTTTCTAGTGATGGTGTATTTTTAAAAAATTCTAAAATATATTAATATACCAAGAGAGATATCTACAGAATTTACAGGTTGATTTTTATACTAGAACTTAACCTGTATGTTTAAAATGCCCTCAAAAACCATGCTACGAATGTTTTGCGTAGAAATGTTTTCGAATGTTTCTACGAAGTTTCTGCTTAAAAATGATTTCGATAAAAAAAAAGGGTATATTTTACCTGTTATAATGTTGTTGTTTTTAATTGTTGAATTTTTCATTATATTGTATTCTATATACCTTTGTATACTGAAAAAATAAATATTTCAAAAATAATAGGTAATATGTTTTTTCAAGAATATTATTTGTTGTAACATGCAATTTGAGAAGAAAATGCATGTTCAAACACAATTACTTTTTTCAAAGATAATATATTTTGAAAAATTATTATATATTTATATATCAAGAAAAATATGTGCAGAATACATCGGCTGATTTTCATACTTATGCTTTCATTAGAACATTTCATTTGAGTGCAAAGAAAATGAGGTCTCGTAGACCGCACCTCCCATTTAAGGGTTAAAATAAAATTTATGTTCAATATCTTTATAATTTTAAATTTATAAATTTGCCTATTTTTAAAAATATTCTCTATAGCAGAAAAATTCACCATCGAAACTTAATAATTTTGAAAAAGAATTTATTTATCCGCTATTCCACTGAAGAAAAGTTCGCCATATTTCCTTTTAAAGAAACCCTAAAGTCTTTTTACCTGTCTTATTTGAATATAGTTTTCTAGAAATGCATCAACCGAAAATAAATTTGCTATTTGCTCACTGGTTTCTCTTTTCTGTTCTGCGTGTTGTTTGCTCTTGCTTTAGCCCAGCGCGAAATATGTTTTAGTAAAAAGATAACTCTGTTTGTCATACGGGAAGCAACAGATAAAAATGCAGGTAAGATATCGGACTGGCTCCGAATGGATTCTAAAAATATCTTTTTACAGAAAGCATTAAAAGTGTTCTGTGTTTGTTATATAAGGAAAGTAGTAATGCTGCATCTGAAAATGGAATTTCACTGTTAAAAAAATTATGTGCTTTGTTATAAAAATATTCAAGAAGGGCGCAGTAACCTTTAAAAAAAAAGCAACATTTTATTTGTGAAAGGAGCACAATTATAAATTTTTTTAAAAAAAATAGTTTATGAATGTAATTAATATAAATTTAACAAAAATAGTTTATGAAAGTAATTAATATAAATTTAACAAAAGTAATTTATGAATGTAATTAATATAAATTTAACAAAATTAATTTATGAATGTAATTAATTTACATTAAACAAAAATAATTTATGAATGTAATTAATATAAATTTAAGAAAAAATAATTTATGAATGTAATTAATATAAATTTAAGAGAAAAGTAATTTACGAATGTAATTAATATAAATTTAATTAAAAGAATTTTAAACATACATTATTATTGATAAATTAAAAATATAATTATTTTTATTTTAATTATTTCCCACTAATTAGCTTTCAATACTTTAAATATGTAAAAAAAACCTAAAACCAATTTATTCTCAAATAAGTTCTCCAACAGATGGCGTCAATAAACTCAAAATTTAATTAATTGTTTAATTGATAATTAAAGATGTTCAATGAATTAGCGTAAGATCTCGCAATTTTATAAGTTAGTCATATTCAAATTTTCATAACTCTCCCATTTTTAGTCGCAACGGAATGGACCTTTTATTTTATTTAAAATTATAGAGTTTCAAAGTCTTTTTTCTAATTAGGACTAAAAAAAACCGAAGGATATGTAGAAAACTATAAAAGTTTTAATTCATCAGAGCGTAGATTGAAACAAATTATTATTTTGACTTTCTTGAATGAGATGTCATGCAAGGAGAAAACATTAGAATCGTCCAGAATTTCAAACTCGAGATTTTGACAGATCTTCACGAAAAACACATTTTTGGAAATGCGTCTGCCTGTCGTTCTGTTAATCTGTCTCAGAAAAATGATAAAAAGGATTTAAGAAAGAAGGATGAAATTTCGTATGAGGACTTAACACTACATTTTTAGATAGTTATAAAATTTTGAACTTAATCCCTTCAGAGGAAATGAGCCATTCCAGCTGCCCCGAGTGCAAACGAGCTCAATAGCAACTAAAGAGCAGAAAGAGCTAGATGTATAAAATTTGGTACACAGATTTAGCATCTAAAATGTTATATACCCAAATCTTTACCCAGATTTATACTCAAATCCTTCCAACGGTCGACTGTCCATTTCTATGTATTTTTGCACGTACGCGAGTGCAAAAATTAAGAGTGTGATATTTTGGTTACAAACGGTCAAAAAATAAATAAAATAATAACAAAAAAGGTGCCAAAAATACATCTCCCCGCATCATATTCAGTACAAATGTTAAATTAACACCAAAGATCTATGTTTCATTATTAAAATTTGTCAATGGCAGGCAAGTTATTTGTGGTCCCACTCAAGGTGCACGTAGTTATGCAAGGTGAGAGGAATATCAGCTTTATTAGAGAACGCGTGAGTATATTTTGCAGTGATCATTGTCTCTGCTGCAGGGGCATGGAGAGGTGTTACGTCTCTGCTTTTTATTCTGTCTGGTATTTCTGATAATCTGATACATGTAAGCCACAGCCCTAGAAGTATCTTTTTCGGAATTTTCCACATTGAAATGAAATATTCGAATAATGTTTAATGATGTACATATCACTCGAATTATATATAGAAAGTATACATAAACATTAACATGTTAAACATGCAGAAACTCATGTTCAAGTATTAATTATTGGTTTCCTATAAAAAAATTCAAGATAATGAAGAAAAAAATTTAAAAAAATTATGTCTAAGCAGTTTTAACGGACGAAATGAAACATCATAATTTCTATTTCACGTTTAAGTAGCCTCTTAGCCGTTGCAGTTCCAGTGAACTGCATCGTTGCCCGGGGAACACCACGTGGAGGTGAGCTACTCTTGTTCCCCACCCACCAACTCTCCCTTCATCGCTGCAACTGACAAAAGCTTTTTTTTTTTTTTTTTTAGTGCTGCTGCTGATGATGTTTTTGTTTTTGATGATGACAACATGCTTGTTTCATAATTTTATATGACAACCAACCACAGTTTGTGATGTTGAAAATAATATTAAACAGCTTCCAGAAGCACATGACAGTTTTTGAACTAGCATCCGGAGCAGATACGGTCTTTGAACACTTGCCAGCAGATAATCTTTGGATCAGTCATGAACAGTATTCGGAAACTGCCGACAGTTTCGATGTTAAACTGTCTATATCCGCTGTCGGTTTTCCGCCAGCAAATCCAGAGCCAAGCAAAACAGATAGATGTCATATGACTCCACAACTGGGACACCGATGGGAGCCAATCGGGCCGGCAAGTTCAATCCACAGCAGATTTTATAAACCGTGTATGATTTCACTACCGGAGCATCAGCTTTCTGGACTTGAGCAGCAGCCATTTTAGCTGGAATGTCCAATGCCTGGCAAAATCGAAACACTGCATACGAGTGCACCACGGCAACTCGCGGTTCAGGCGGTTGAGATGGTACTACCGCATTTGGATCCAAATCAGAATCAGAAACCAAATCCCCAGTAGATGTTAAACGGGGAAATAGGGAATATCTTATCAATTCCCAAATAGTCACAAAAACGATGAGTCCACCGACGGCCGTAGCCACAGTGAAACAGTCAAGAGATGCACTAAGCATTGCTCAGAACAAGAAAAAGTCACACAACGATCGGTTGCAGAACAGTAAATGAATTTTAGTAAAAAGCAACAGTGTATGCTTTCATTGTTCTTTCTGCTACATTGTTTGTATCTTACAATTTTGTTGAGTATTTAAACAGTTACATAGCTGTTGACAATAACAACAGAAGTGACTGTTGAAATATTTTTTTGTTCGATAACAATTGAAATGCGATGATAATTATTACCATCTTAACAATCGAAAATATGCCAATAATCAAGCATAGGAATTCCGATTGGGGAGTAAAAGTGAAAGTTTTTATCTAAAGGAATTATGTGAACATAAATATAAATATTTATTGCAAGTATGATTAGTCATTAGAGTTTCTATGGGCAGTTAAAATTAATCTAATTTATCGAAAATGCACGTAAAAAATGAAAAGAACATTTCTATTTCACTTAATATAAGTAGGAAAGTATACACCTTTCCCTGAGCCTCGGATGAACATAGGAAAAAACAAGAATTAGGTAGCGAAGAAGTGTGGGAAACAAATGAAGTGGAATTATTAATTGACAAAATTAATTAATAAAGCAGATTATATTTATCTAATAAGTGAATCTCTTTTCCTAGATCAATCTCAATTCTAAAAACATTTTGTCACAAACTAAATGTCATCTGTACGCATTAAAAATTTTTTAAATGCTAAGATAAGAGATAAAATTAGATCACGGAGTTAAAAAAATTGCAACAATTTAAAAAAAACGTAGTATAATTATTTCATTTTAATTAAATTAACAAAAAAATTCTCAATTTTAACTCATTCCTTCATTTACTTTCACGCGGATTAAATTACAGAACATTAAACGTAAAAGTAAAAATGTCAGTAGAATACAGTTTAACATTAACAAAACCGCTCGATTGAGCAGTGAAATAAGATTAATATTTCGATAAAAAAAGTGGAACCTATAAAAACTGCGCTTATATTAACTTTGAAAATATTATTAAAAACCAGAAAAAAATATAAAAACAATGAAACTTATATCTCTACATTGCTTACATTTTTGTTCGAGTTCGTCAAGAAGTGTGAAATTCCATAAGGTTTAAAGAATTAAACAAATATTCAATTTTCATATATAGATTATTACGTTATAAAAATAAGGATTTAATATAATGAATGCCAATCTTTCCCAAAAGTCCCACTGTAATATATTGGCTCTATATATCTCTCCGTTTTTAAATACACTTGTTAATGAAAAATAAAAAAATAAAAACTATTTCATTAAAAATTAAAAAGTTTCATTCGTTAAGTAAATTCTGTACATAGGTTTAGTGTCTTATTTTCAAAAATAAATTGCATAAGCAATCCTTAAATGAAAGCACGCTATAAAAGAGAAACTCGTAAATTTTAATTTATATATTGTTTATTTATTTTTTAGGTAAACTATTTTCTTATGCTAGAAAGCTTTAAGATCTTATTGATCAAATTATTATTAATAATACGTATATTTATTCATTCCAGGTATATATTTTCATACGTTCAATTTTATTCCCTTTATTTAAAATTCATTTTGGATACGTATTTATTATCAAAATCTCAAAAGTAACGGCTCAGAACGTAAGCGAGATTTTAAAATGCATAAAGTTTGTTTAGTTTAGTTTAGTTATATTAACGTCCCATTGTAAAGCAACACTAGGGCTATTTATTTAAAATGCATAAAAGGACAAGCAAGTGGAATCATATCTTCCACTGATAACGATTCACTTTTCCTTATCTCACATTCCCATCTCATTATCTCACAGCTTGAGATTGGGGGAAGAGAAAAACAGAAACCCGTAAAAATACGGGCAGTGACAGTTTTTGTTTCCGTCTATAGACGGGCCCGCCATTTTGAAGGCAGAAAAGATTCCGTCTTTTGATGGGTTTGCCACTTGGTGGGTTAAGTTCTAAGAATATTAAATAATGTATTGTCTAAGAGAATATACATGTATACAAATTTAAAAATCTAGCATATCGTAAAATGAGTTAAAATATTTTACCATTGCAAAAATGAAACAAACCAAAATTTTGGTGTTATTATATTTATGTCCGAGTTTTTAATCAACTCGAGAATTATTTTAGAACTGATATCGTACTTTTCAATGTGATCTGATGATAAGAATAAAACATGAACCGGTTCTTCTCTTTAAGAACTTCCTTGCTACATCATCAGGGGGATTCAGCTCGCAATAAACCACCTCACGTGATGTTGAAATTAGATTTTTAACTTAGAACTCTCCAGGCTTTTATTAGCTTTCTACTTATTAGTTTTCATTTCTTTAAATATGAAAAATCTTAAAACCAATTTATTCTCAAATAAATTTCCTACCAGATGGCCTCACTAATATGAACACAAAATCTAATTAATTGTTTAATTGATAATTAATTTCTAAGAATATTAAAATAATGTATTGTCTAAGAGAGCATGCATGTGTGCAAATTTAAAAGTCTAACATATCATAAAATGTGTTAAAATATTTCACCATTACAGATGTGAAACAAACCAAGATTTTGTCCCGAATTCCGAGTTTTTAACCAGCACGAGAATTATTTTGGAACTGATCTTGTACATTTGAATTTGGTCTGATGACGATGAACGGCATCTGAATCGATTCTTCTCTTTAAAAACTTTCATGTTACAGGCCTGCGATTTACCTTGCAACAGAACTAACTGCTTGGTAAAAATGAGAGTGAAATTGGGTTTTTAACTTTAAACTCTCTAGGTCCTTGAGAAAGCTTTTTCCACCAGTGCAGTGCTGGTAGTGTAAACATATCAAATCAAATATAAATATAAAATCAAATACAATTTTGTGACATTTTGAAGTACGGAGAAAATACTTTTCTGTTTTGTCTTCCAAACATGAGGATTCTGCATTTATCTTTTCAAATGATAACTTTTTGTATATCGTAATTTTCTCAATATTTGTATTTTCTAAATCAGACATTTGCGCTGCAACGAACTAATAAAAAGTGAATCTCTAGCAATTCACAACCTCACCGCATTCATTTAGTTTTTCTGGGATAAAACATTCTTTCCAAAAAAGGATTTATGCGTAAAAATAGAACTTTGGTGAAAAAAAGAAATTATTTTTAAATTTAATAAATATTCAAGGAAATATTAAAGAACAGATTCGAATTTATTGCGAACGCAAATACAATTCGGGGTTCCTTGCGATAAGAAATTTCAGATTAAATGAGGTGGAGATATTGCATGGAAAAGAAACTGCAAATGAACCACAGATTGAAGCAACAACGAACGATATATCGAGGGTAAAACGCCTCTTCTCTGTACATACGCTGAAAAGATACTTGTTTTTAAATTACATGTCATTCGACACGAGTCTCTTGCTTGCATGTTGTGCTGTATTTTTTTTTTTTTTTTTTTTTTTTTTTGTAGTGGCAAGATGAAGGTTTTAAACCCATATCACATTTTTACAAATTGTAAAACAATATGCGTTTATTCATTTAAGTTATTGTTGCGACTGATCAAATATTTCCCAGCGGCCCTTAGTTTAAGAACCCCTGCTCCAGATCATTCAGCGTTCAAACTTTTTTTTTTAATTATGGCATTATTCCATTTCTTTTCTAATTGGAAATCATATAAAGTTTTGAATGCAGTAAAATGAAAATAATAAGAAAGAGAATTTCCTTTGACATTATTTTCCTTTAACATTAGTAGAAATACATTTAGTTTGTATACCAAGTTGTCAAAGAATGCATCCTCACTATCCATATTATTATACTCCGTAGTTTATTTATTATTATTTTTTTGCCCTAATCTGTTTTTGCCTATACAGGAAGGCATTTGCAGCGAGATAGGTGTCTATAAGTATGTTAAAAAAAATTTCGTGCATACATTTTTCTGATCTGCTTTTTCCTTTTAAGAAAAATCTAACTTTACAAAGCGATATTCATCATAGGTGGTAATCGATCAGTAACTAGTCTAGCATTTCAAACTGATAGCTCAATAGCGTCATGATAATTTAAATAATCAATTATTTATAAGAGCCCTCTTTCCTTAATTCTGTAAAATGCTGTACTACTAACGCCCTCTATTGGTACCTTTTCGAGCTACATTTTTTTCGTTTCTATTAAACTATTCTAAAATGCAAAATCATTCTTCATTCTTTTATTTATGATTGTTTTCAAATGTTTTGGATTTTTGACCTGACTTTATGAGCAAATACCAATCACAAGATTGTAAATAAATAATGAATTATTTTGCAATGCAGAATTATTGATGGTTTTTATTTTGCAAAAGTTTAAAATGTATTCATTTCTTACTTTTAAAATCAAATTAGTGTGATCAAAATACTCATTAAAACTATTTTCTGTTAAAAAATTTTTCGTACTTTTAATAATGTCAATATAAGAGTGAAAAATTGTACTATTGTAAAGTTAGAAAGTTCTGTATTGTTTTTTTTTTTTTATTATCAGGTATAATGATATGTTGTGATTTAGTTATTCTTTACATGGATATAAATTGCAAAAAGTAATCAAGCTAAAAATATATTGAGCATAATTAAGACTATTACCAAATTATCCACTTGAAGAGTATTTACTGTCTCAAAAACATTGTTAGAAAAACTTTATTATTTATAAATTTAATTACAATTAAAAACACTTAACTTTCAGAGTGAAATAGCTGTTGTAGAAGTCTTCCATTCTTATTGAGCTCAAAATTTTCAAAAGAGTTAATACAATACGATTATGTAATAGCAAAGGCTAAAAAATAAATTTTAAGAACAAAACACTTTTCTATATTTAACTGATGTGTTTGTTATTTTTTTTTATTATTTTCTTTTAATAAATAATATTATTAACTTTTAAACTAAGATTACCACTCAGGTTAAAGTTTTGGGGCAATTTCTTATTAATGTAACCCTCAAGGCAGTCATGTTGTTTTTAAAGAAAACATCTCATGTTAAAAAGAAAAGGTCTAACCTACAGATTAAAGGATTTCACAAAACAAGTAAAAGAGAACAGAAAATCTCATACGAGAGTTTCGTTTCAATTAAACTTGGCTTAGAATAAATGGCTTGACCATTTCGAATTCTCAAGATAAAAACACAAGAAATCATTCCGTCAAGGGAAAATTTAATGAAGCAAATCTTCCATCACCGCCCTCGGGGTGACAGGGTTAAAACCTCAAAGAGAGGGAGACATGAATTAGCTTTATCAACATGACTTCAAGAATTGCCTCGAAGAAAGTGAAAAATAATGAGCCATTTTGTTTGATTGTCGGATGAACGATTTTCTTGAGAAAACCTCTGGTTAAATGTCTGACTTTGTTAACCTCTGGTTAATGTATAGTTCTAGTAAAAATATATTAGTGTTGTATCTCCATTCAGTGGTGGTTTAGGCATTTTATGGTCTTAACAAAGAACTTTTTTTTTAAACTGGCCAAATATGTTTAATATTTTAATGCATTTTTAACTTACCTAGAAAATTTCACAATCAATTAACATATTTTTTATTTATATATTCTTGGGAAATGCTCTGATTAAATGTCTGATAGAGTACAGTTCTTGTAAAAATATATTAGTCTTGCTTATTTATTGAAAGAATTAGAAAATTTACGGTCGTAAACAGTGCACTTTTTTGGTAAACTAGTCAAATTAATTTTTCATTTCAATGCATTTTTAACTTGCTCAGAAAATTTCACAATCAATTAACATATTTTTTATTTATATATTCTTGGGAAATACTCTGATTAAATGTCTGATAGAGTACAGTTCTTGTAAAAATATATTAGTCTTGCTTATTTATTGAAAGAATTAGAAATTTTACGGTCGTAAACAGTGCACTTTTTTGGTAAACTAGTCAAATTAATTTTTCCTTTCAATGCATTTTTAACTTGCTCAGAAAATTTTACAATTAATTAACATATTTTTTATTTATATATTCTTGAGAAATACTCTGATGTCTGATAGAGTACAGTTTTTGTAAAAATATATTAGTCTTGCTTATTTATTGAAAGAATTAGAAATTTTACGGTCGTAAACAGTGCACTTTTTTGGTAAACTAGTCAAATTAATTTTTCATTTCAATGCATTTTTAACTTGCTCAGAAAATTTTACAATTAATTAACATATTTTTTATTTATATATTCTTGAGAAATACTCTGATGTTTGATAGAGTACAGTTTTTGTAAAAATATATTAGTCTTGCTTATTTATGGAAAGATTTAGAAATTTTACGGTTCTAAACAGTGCACTTTTTTTGTAAACTAGTCAAATTAATTTATCATTTCAATGCATTTTTAACTTGCCCAGAAAATGTCAAAATCAATTTTAGATTGATTTTTTCCTACTTTGGCAATTTTATGAAAACGTATGTATATTTTTTATTTGTTTATTCTGAATTCATGATTGCATTGAATCTACGTTTGTATGCAATTATATTTATGCAGACCGTGATTATGAAAACTGTAATAATAAACTGAATGTGATGAAACATATAGGACCCTTACCAATTATACTTAACAATGTCAATATCATTTTAATATTTTAATTATATAATTATATTTTTTTAATAAATTCATTCATTTCAAAATTTGAGAAAGTTTTAAAAGGAAATTTGTGAAAGATTTAAGTATGAACATAATTGAACTCAATGATTCTAAACCGGGCTTTTCGAATATCTTCTGTTTTTCATTTATGAGATAAAATTACCTGTACTAACTTTAAATCACTGTGTCAAAGATGCTTTATGAATTTTTAAGGATTAAATAGTTGATTAAAGAAAGCCCTTAAAAAATTGTGTTTTAAAACATTATGTCACTTAGTGAGCGTTAAAAATTATTGGATTATTAAAAAAATGTTTAAGCAAAAAATACAAGGGGTGTTCAAATGAAAAGGTACAAACGAAACTGTGGGTACACCATAGGCCTGAGCACAACGATCCTATTGATTAACGAGCCGAAGGATTCCTTGTTCCCAGAATTTCAGTGGCCATAACGAGACCCAGTCCTTCACAGCGTCCTTGAGTTCGCCGTCCAAGGTCCGCTACTTGTTGAATTCCTCGAGCCTAGAAGAACCATTAACTCCGATGTATACTGTGAGACACTCCGAAGACTACACAGGTCCATCAAGAAGAAAAGACGGGGCTACTTACAGAGGGTGTGGTTCTGCTCCATGATAACGCGCGTTCACACGTCTCCAGGACGCGGTACTGGCCAAGTTCAAGTGGGAGCAACTTGATCATCCGCCTTGCAGCCCGGACATGTCGCCCTGCTATTTTCATGTGTTTGGTCCCCTGAAAAAACATCTGAAAGGGAAGCGCTTCAACTCGGACGGGGCAAACTCAAGGACGCTGTAAAGGACTGAGTCTTATCACGGCCACAGGAATTCTGGGAACAAGGAATCCTTCGACTCTTTAATCAATAGGATCGTTCTGCTCAGCCTATGGTGTATACTTTGAATAAAGTCTTCATTTATACCCACAGTGTCGTTTCGTGCCTTTTCATTTCAACACCCCTTGTAAGATAACACATTTAAAATGATGATATCTTTTTTGTTTATACGTAATAATTTGTATGTTATGCAATAAAGGACAGATGGGATAAAATTAGTTACTTCTAATCCAAAATTAACAAATGTATATTTTGGATTTAAATCAAGGAACTGATTATATAGCAATAATTACATATTGCTTATGTCTGAATTTTATTAGTTGTATGAAGTTTTAACTATTATTGTTTAACATTTAAAAATACATTTGCATATTTATTAGATTTAAATACAGGAATAAAACCGAAATTTGTTCTTACTGTGGATTAATTTTTTCCCCTCTTTACACATCTTTTCAATTTTTTTCTTAGTAATTAATTTAATTGAAAGATAACATATAAAACTAAGCATATTTATAAAATTGGTCTAAATTTGTATCAACCATCAATTTAAACTTCTACGTCGTGATGTTTCGGAGTTCAGCGGTGTGACAAAGTGGCCACGAGCACTTCCACATCATAATTTGGAATAGAAATTATAATTTGTTAATTTGAGGGAAAAATTAAAATTAATTGAAACGAGTTTAGAAGCGCATAAAGCTCCAATGTCAAGAAATTTGGTATAGTTATTTAATTAATTGTTATGATATAGTTATTAACGAAAGCTAATATTTTGATTATATTTATGGGAGAATAGAGAACTTTAATGAATTTACGCTGCACGGACTTTTCTATGAGGACTGATGGAAAGAACTGTTTTAATTAGTTATTTTTTCAAAAATTCAGAAAATCGTAGCTATCTGAGGTCGAGACAGCAATAATTTTGAAAAACTTTTATCCACCAGACTGGCAACAGAGTTAGAGATTCTCTGTCTTTTTACGGACAGAATATTAACTTAAATATCGTCGACTGCAGCCCTAGGTCTTTTCCTAGAACTGGGCACAGCAGGATCACATGCGGGCAGTTGAAGTAACTCGTTGCGAATATGGGATAATTTTTCGAAGAACGTAATTGATGTTCTTTTAAATGAATTCCGAAACAGGGGCAATTTGGAACCAATTTAAACTAAAATTACTTAAAAAATTTAGAACCAATTTAATCTAAAATTACTTAAAATGTGATCCTTTACATAAAAAGTAACATAATAATGCCGTTAAATGAGACATAAATTCAGTGATTGAAGAAGAAAAAATTAATTGCTTAAGTGAAGAAATTGTTTTTAGAATTGAACTTCAGTCTTACGCGGGCATCCAAAATTATTACAATCTTTACTAAGATAATTCTTAATTACTTCTATTGATTCTCTCTGGATTTGTAAACTTACTTGTTTTGACCCGATGTCTCTTATAACTATATGAAATTGCTTAAGATTGTCACACTTAAAATTTATAAAGAATTTCTTCGGAGGATATATGTTGAGTGGATCTTTTAAGCTTGCTGTAAAGTATCAAGACATGATGATTTTTAGTTTTCCATGTTGATAAATTTCCCCTTTTCTAGTAACTATCTTATGCGTATACATTGCCGTATAAATCAAAACAGACAGCAGTTTCCCTGGCACAGTCGGCAGAGCGTCTGGTTTAATGTTGGTTGGTTGGTGGTTCGAGTTCCAGACATTAAAGTACGGTGTTTCCATCCCAATACCGTGCACGAAGCACATCGTTGGTGAAATGGTGGAACCTGAAAATTATCTACTAACAGCTACCCACATGGGTCTTAACCAAGGGAAACGCCCAACCCACCCGTTTGGCAGAGCAGTGTGCTTCATCCAAAGACTGAAATTCTTTTATTTAAATTGTTATCTATTATTTATCTAAGATCTGGAAGGTTCTAGATCTTTCTTGAATATTCAAATTGAATTGTTCTCGCACATTCTGTGTTTGTATAAAAGCTAAGCTCCATTAGTGATGGCTCGTGCTGTTGTGAATTGCTTCGTTCTAATAAATCTAATTGTTTATTTAAACTAACGGCTTAGTTCTTTACATCAACGTGACAATATAGTCAAACTTATTTAGTAGAAGAAATTCGTTCACTTTCGTATTCTATAACGAGTTGTTTCTTATGACACTTAGACAAGCCTGCTGTTACGAAGACATCAATTTAAGCCGATAGGGGGTTCGTCTCTTGTTTTAGTAGCAGCGCCAACTAGGGCCAAGAGTACGACTTTGCCACTCACGCATCATTCATTCGCTTGCACAACCCCTTTTTACAGGAGGGCATATTCACACAACTCACAGATAGAACAGAGAAAGAACAACCATGCCCGAATCGGGACTCGAACCCAAAAAATATCTGTTCTGAAGAACTAAAGAGAAAGCTGACACTTGAAAACGTGGTAGAATATTTAAAGATGGCCGAAGATTATAAAGAGGAATCTCTTCAAAGGGCCACATCGTTGTTCATAAAAAAGAATTTAGACGCCATGTATCGAAGAACGGATTGGACAACTCTCATAGCGTCCCGCCCCAATTTAGAGTCTGAAGTACTGCATAATTCAAAATATTAAAAAATGAAAGGTAAAAATATGATTCAAGTATAACAATTATTCTATGGTAAAAATAATCTCTCGAATTGTTTACAATATGTATTAAATTTGTTTCAACAAAAATAAAGTTTTAAGTTATCTCTTGAATTTTATAATTTTAAAAGCTGAAGTTATGAATTTAATTCAAATGCAAAATAGGCTCATAAAATTCAGTTATTTACATTTAGAATATAAGTTTTAATGGTTGAAAGCATAAACCTCTTAATTTGAATCTTAAAATTTTAACCCTTGCACTAATTCGATGCATAATTATTCACCTAATACATGCATTATTAATTGCCCGAAAAATAAATATGTATAATTGTTTTAAATCTTTCTACCGTTGTGTAGATAACTTTAACTATAAAAATTTAAAAAATAAAACGTCAAAATGTTTGAATGTAGAAACATGTTCTGATTTTTAGACTGCAATGCCAAATTGAGAGCTTCGCTGTATTGTTTTACTTCCAACAAACTGTACGATATATAATGGCGTGAATTTACTATACATTTTTCAAAGAGCTTCTGCTCTATTCACTGTATAGATTGTTATAAGGAAATGGCTGTTTATTTTCGCGTTTATTTGTACATCTTGCATAGATCTCGTATTCTAAAGTATATTCTCGTATTCTACAAAGTGAAAGTAGTATAATCGTTTGGCCGGGATAGCCTGGTTGGTAGGGCGTTGGATTCTCGTCAATTGGGTTGCGAGTTCGAATCCCGCCGGTCAAAGACTCTCCGTGTGTGTGGTGGCTGGCTCACGTATAAATCTGTCTTGGTTACAAAGTCCTCCATGTCGAGAGTAATACCACTGGGGGTACTGGATCAGGGGTGATCGTTCTCTGATTCAGGTCTAAATTACGATCTGTGGATGAGTGAATGAAATCCATGAATGAAGTCCGCTCCGTAAAAAGGATTGTTACGTGTGTGTAGCTAAGTCGTACTCTCGGACCTAGATAACGCTATGGAAAAACAAGAGACGCATTCTTGGCTTAAAATCGTCGACTTCTAAAGTTAGTGGGCTTGTCTATGACAAGTGCTATTAGAAGCAACAACAACAACAGTGTAATCGTCGAGAGATTTCTGTGCCACGTATGTTAGTGCTTTATATATAAGATTTTGTAATAATACATTTCATTGTGTTTTGATTTTAAAAAATGTCTTTCATTTCGTCAAAACATACTGCTGAATGGTATGAAGATATTAAATACAGTATGTTTGTTATCTGTATTATAATTAAATTTTTAAAAGGCGAAAAGAAATCATACATTCACGAACTAAAATATTATTATACAACGAATGTTATGGATTAAAAGTTCGAATCTCCTTTAAATGGTTTTTATCTCATTTTCTTTGATTGTTTTTAATTGTTCAGTAAATCTTTTCTATATATTCTAAAATGTTATACATACTGGTCATAAAATATTTTTGATTGCAAAAAATTATTACAGAATTATTGAATGTAATAATTTTTTTTTACTGGGGAATAATTGTGTTCTTAATATTTTTTAGTCCATCAGATGGCGCAACTAAACTAAAATTCGTGATTTCATATTCCATTGTTATCAGAATGACGTCAATGAAATTATGGCGAAAATGGTCTCAGTATGGCCAGTCGCTCTCGATATTACTAAGCTGGATTTTTGACAAGATATTTGCTGTAATAGCTGAAGATATTGATACGAACTTAGGATCACAAATGGGATGAAGTGAAGAATAGTGTGTCCCCGCGTTTGTCGCTAATATGGCAATCCATCGGAACGCTCTTGTAGCAACCCTAATGCTGTTTTGTTTACTACTTTTTGCAATGATCGAGTTGTACATGAATTACAACTATATTATGAAAAGTGTTAAATTAAAAATAATTAAAAAATATCGATTAAAGATTTTTATTTTGCTCTTTATTAAAATTAAAAGTTTATTAAATAAAGAAAATTAAGCTTATAATTACAAGTTATTTTCTTCTTTCATTTTTTTAATGTGAATACGAACAGAAAATATTTATTCTTTTGCAATTTTTAATTGTCAGTATGCGCTTTAAAAAATCGTCTGAATTCTTAATTTACGAAATCGTCTGCATTCTCACTTTAAAAGACAGCTGCAATGAAATTCTTCGCAGTTCTCGTAATTTGTTTGATTTTCTAACTGTTGGTTCCCTTCATAATTTGTTATGCCGGCAATTGTGCAAGAATGGATGTCGGGTAAATGGGATGGAAGACAGTATTTCGAACCTGCAAAATGGATGAAGGGTGAGTGGAATATATTTTTTTACGAGTTGATGAAGTTGGGAAAAGGATGTTTGTTGAAATTTTGTATGAAGAATGTTCCGATTGCTTCTTTCTCCGTTCTTTCATTTCTTTTGGTTACGTACTGTTCTTGTTATCCACATAGTCCTTATGTTTAATGTGATAGCGAAGCTACTAGGTTCCCGCTCCCACTGCTAGCGAAGCCGTAGGATGTTTTTTTTAAGTTAAAAAATTCACAGAAATTCTACAGATGCCTACGGCATCTATAGAAGGCACCGGGAAGTCTGGGGGAAAAAAATAATACTTATCAGTAAAAAGTCCAAATTATATGGCGGGAAGCGGTAACCGTAACTGTTCTGCGGAAGTATTTGTTTATTTTGTTCGCCATCTTTATTGGTGACTTGGCATTGTTGGCGCAACAAGGGGCACTCTAAAATTCACTTTTACCCACAAATGCTGTGTCTAGTGTGACAGCCGAAATGTAGAGCAATGCTTGGTGAGAATTTGAATGCCATTTAGGCTTTCTTCGAGCTGCCAAGAATACTCGTTGGATGCTTCGAGCTGCGAAGGAATTTATTGTTGTAAGTGGTTTTTATTAAATACTTTAACTGTCTTTATAATATATCGTAAAATCAATTTGCCAAATTCTGATAGTCTTTTTACAAACAGAAAAAGACTTTGTGACCATCCTGTACTACGATGTTAAAAATTAGTTTCGAATGTCCTTTAAATATTTTACCTCACATTCTCCGAGATTGTCGTCTGTAAACTGGTTGGTTAATTTTTTGTATTTGTCATTTAATCAGGCTTGTAATGTTTTTATATTTCTTCTCTTTTTTTGGTAATTTATTATTTATAACTTTGTTTATTCGTTTTTTGCCTGGCATTTCATAAGCTTTGCCTTCTTGTTGTAATCATAAATTTGCTTTTGGCCTATTTACATTTTATCAATGTCCCAAAATGGTCATGCTAGGTATTCGAGGAATTATGAAAAATTGCAAAATTGTGTAAGACAAAAACTATAAAATATACAAACAAAATACTTTTAATTGTTTATAATGGAACTGCTGTAATTAATAAATAGTGACTTGAGATGATTTAATAACGCGTAGTATATACAAGCTGTACTTTGTTTCACACTACGTATTTGCAAGTTCATGAGAATTTATAGATTGAATAGCAGCCATAAAACCCTACTTTAAACCTTGCAAATTATTCAAGGTTTTCTATACATCAATGTCCTCATAATCCCACATAAAAAATAAAACTACATTTTGAAAATTGCATGATATGACAATTAAGTGAAATGTTCTGATTAAATCATCAGATCATTCATAGTGCCTTCTATTGGATTCTTAGAAATTACACTGTTGTGAAATACAACTTTGAGCCATATTAGTAATAGCATCGAAGAAAGTCATTTACTATTTTTTCACATAATTTTCGAAAGTGTCCAAGAATTCTTAGGTACCCTCTGTATATATATTTAATATATAATATGTATGCATATAATATATATAATATGTATCCCTCTCGATTCCAGCGGGGCGGTTTGGGGCGGTTTGAGAATTTACCCTATAATATCCACGTGGGGCGGTTTGGGGCGGCTGTTAGCCGTTTTAGGGGAGATGGGTATTAAAAGAGGCTCCTCTACTGAACACTCCAGGAGGTCCTCGTTATCTTCGACAATCGCGGCTTTTTCACAGTAGTTTCCCCTGTGCCTTAGGGCGGTAGGGGTTGAGGAGGGATTCAGTAAATAGGTTGTTGGCGTACATTTTGTATTTTGAAAGGGTTTTAGTTTCTATTTTCACGTGTTGTTAGCTCAAAATTGGAAAGATTTTATGGCCATTTATAAAAGAAATTTTCCACTGAAGTTCTCTGGTAAGGATGAATGATATATAAGGATACCGACACGTTGTTTATTTTTCGGACAAGCATCAGATGCCCTTTTCAGTAGTAAGACTATTGTAATGATATAAAGACAAACCATTGCATTGTCAATGCGGCCTATTCACATCTCAGTTTTCTCACAAAATGGGTAACGGAACTTGTTACTATGGAAGGAAGTCGTTTTACACTCCAAGCATCTTATTCTTTCATCAAAGGACCGTCGGAGGCCGTGTACAAACTACCGCTTTTAAAATAGAATTAAAAGACAAAAAAAAAAAAAAAAGATTGGGAGTATTCTTTATCGCCCTCTTCAAAGAGTGAGATAAGTTATATAAATACTGAGTTCCTTTTTAGAATGCCATTCTGAAAATTTCTCTTCAGTTGTGAATAGCTACTCTTTATTTTATGTACTGTGAATCGGGTGTTTGGATTAGCAGAGTAATTTTTTTATTGAAACGCTTATTATTTCTTCATTATGAGTAAAAGAAATCGTGAACACACTGAAGAAGAAATTAAAGCAATTTTACTTGATTCTGATGAAAGTGACAGTGATCTATCAGATGATGGTTGGCCAAAAAATGATACTTTAGCTCATCTCTCGTTTATTCTAAGCAAAGAAGCAGGAGATGAAACTAACGTCGGTCAGATGAACGAGAGAGAGAGAGAGATGAGGAGTCAAAAAATGTTATATAATGTACATATTAACAAAAATTTGCAAATGATTCCCTCGTGTGTAAATTTGTGGAAATTTAACATGAAGCTTTCGTTCAAAAATTTATCTTGTCTTAACAATACTATAGAAAACTTCACATAACATTTTAAAATCAGAAATTCAGCTTGAAAAATTCAACATGACAGTTCATACTAAAAAAGTAATATTTATGATTAATGTAATTTTAAATGTGTTAAATCTTCATATTTAGTTTATGAAGAATGTAATGTTTTAGTAAAATGTTCAGGCTGAAAACTGAAGGAATGTATTTTCGAAATATATTTCGCTGAGCAATTTTCCCCCCGAATTTTATTTCATAAATGTTTGTATTTCATTATTAAATGAAGTTTTAAAAATATGTTAACTCATCTATCGAAACAATTCGATAGATGAGATATATAAGATTTGACGTAATACATTCCCTTGGTTAGAAAAAAATTTTAATAGTTATATTTTAAAAGATTAGTAAAAATGAGTGGCAAAATAAAGATATTTTTGAAATTTATATTTACCCTACATTCTTTTTCGATTATTTAATGTAAAAGCAAGAATGCGTAAGGTTTTGGGGAAAAAAATGTGAAAACTTCTTTAAAAAATTTTCTAAAACTTTTCTCTTAGTATCACTATCGTAAATGCAAAATAATATTTTATATTTAAAAATTCAATAAAGATAATCGTTTATATTGAAAAAAAAAATGCTAAAGACAATTAAAAAAAAATCTTAGCTGAGTGTTGAAAGAACATATTATTTTCAAAACATCTTTCAAAAAGAGCAATAACATTTTTTTATCCAACGATTGTTTTTATTTTGGTATTAAATGAAGATTTAATACATTATCTTGTTTATCACTGAAAAGCATTCACATCTATACTATGTTAAAAAATGAACTAATTGCATTGATATATATATATAATGCATGTTTTACATTACTATGCAAAAAAATTTTACATGGTAATATATGACATATTATTTAATTTTGGCAACAAAAAAATGTAAAAGCCTATTGAGAATCAAATGAAACAAAAATGTTTTTGAAATTGCTAGTAAAGCAAGTTTTTATTTAAATGGTTTGTAAGCCTAACATAAAACTTACAAAAAAAAAAAAAAAAAAAAAAAACTATTTTCTAAATTATAGAATAAATTTCAAATTTTTGTAAAAAAAAATACCCCACAAAGATGATGAGCGAAACACTTCACACTAAAAAATATAAATACATTAGAATAAAACTCTGATGGAAAATGAATCTCGTTGTCGAAAACCGCAAGGCAATTATTCAAGGTAGAGCGACGACAGTTTTATTACTTCAGAGTGAGGGGTTAAACTGCCCCTCAGCTAGGAAGAGTCCATGTCTTTCAGAGCCACGCTGAAAAAGTCTGGATGTTAAAGGGAGTGCCACTTGAAAAGTGCTTGGATGTTAAAGAGATAAGTATATATGTTTGTATACACGGGAATACGAATATATTCTTGTCAGGTATCCGATATATATATTCTTATTGGCCACTATCTGCAAAACTACTATATATATATGCAACATATTTTTGTAGATGAGTGGCTGACAAAGACAAATTTGGAATTTATTTCAATTTATTTTTCCATGGAAGGGCATTATTTGTACATGGAATGACTGATGAAACATATCCCTTTACATCAGGTCAAGACGAGAAAAGAGAGTGAAATTTTCCCCTTAGTGCATTTACAAAGAAATTCTTGGAGATTTATTTGATACGTGTCGATTTAGGAAAAGTAGTCTTGAGGGAATCTTTCGAAGAAATGTCTTAAGCGTTAGTTTTTTTGTTTTGTTTTTATCCTTGTCAGGGAATATGAATTCTAAGAGCTATATTTGTTATCCAATTTTGAGAATGCGTGGTGGAAATAATTAAATAAAAAGTCAGATTTATATTAGGAAATAAGAATAAACTTATATGGGCCAAATTAAGATTTAAAAAAATAGGAAATTAATTAGTATTTTAAATAGATTGAGATTTCTTTACATATATATAATTGTAGAATTATTTTCTAATATTTTCATAAACATGTTTGAGGAATCCCTAGAAAAATAACTTGCTGTTACTTCCATGTATATTATATTACTATTGGAAATTTTAGCAATTGGATGCTACACTGCTTATAATTATATAAACATTTCATTCTCATCCGGCATATTCAGCTTTTGTAAATCAGAAAAAGGTATTTCTGAAGGTGTTTACCTATGGCCACTTTCTGATGAACAATTAAGGTTGCCTCCTTGAAAGAGTCGCCTTAAACGAGGCACCCAAAGGAATTTAATCATCTAAAACAAGCTGATCTGTCGTTTATAGGCGGACCCAGATGTGTTGGCAATCATCCGTTTAATCTATATTCATGAGAGCAGGATGTTGTACTAATATAAATACGTTGTCAAGGGCAACGGGAAAATTAAGTCCTTACACTAAATTTCATCTTATCTTTGGGGTTGATTTTATTGGAGGAAAAAAATGCATATATTTCTTTTTTTTACATGTTTATATGAAGATTAATTTCAAGCTTGTAATGTTATAGATATAATTAAAGTCGGAAAATCCTCGAGGAAATATTGAATTGCATCTTATTTGCTTTAAATCCACTTTAATCAAAATAATTTTAATAAGTTTTCGGTTGTCTGTCTATAAATTTGTTTTGAATTGGAATTAAATGTGAAAAAATCTGTATAAATTCAGTATAATCTTTTTATGCAGGCTAAAATTTTTCTATTGTGAAAAAAGATTTATAGATTTAGAATGCATTTGTAGATATACAAGACTGCATAATGGAAATTTACCAGTGATAAATATGTTTTGGAAATTTTCAGAATTTCAGTTTTAACGCATGATTCATGATATCAATTCACATAACTAATCAGATTAACTCTTCTATTGTCACTTAACTATTGTAGAGAATGGTTATATCTGCTCTATTTTGATCTTTTCTCATAATCTCACTATATGATGCTTTCCGTTTTGGTAATGCAGTGGCATAGCAACAGGGACGCAAGGGAGAAATGGATGCATCGGATGCTAGGCTTATCGAGAACCGTCAAGACAAGATATTAATGCAATTATACCATTTTAAAAAATTAAATATCATAAAGAGGCGAAAAATGATGCAAGGCATCACACATCATTATAATTACTAAACCACAAATGACAACTGGAAACAAAACAAAAAAAAATGTTTCGGTCAGTCACCTGTTATCCTCACTACACTTATATGGAAATATGTTTTCTTATTGTTTCAGCAATGACTCCATGAAGTATATGAGATGTTTGTGAATTATGTGTAAATTTTGTATCCAGTCATGGCATTTTAAATTATTTAATTTCATCTTTTAAGTTTGAGAAATGTTAATCAGTTGCTCATATGAACTCGCAGCCACGATATTTAATATATTGTTGACTAGTCACAAATTAACTCGTAATTGATGCACATTTGTTTTGAGTCAATCGCGGAGACGGGTGACATTTTGTGGATAATCAGTCGTCGGATTAATTTTATCTTTGGAATGTTGATCTCTTGTGAGTTCTCTATGGGCGCTTTGTGTTGTTGCGATTGTTTAATAATGCTTTCTGCACTTGTTGTTTTATATCTGTTTTGCTATCAATATTTTTCTGTAGAAAAAAAGCAAGTTATCCTATACTGAATCTGCTGAAATTTTCATCGCAATTGCACCCACCGGACACTTTGGATTTTTCAGTAATCCTCAGTTCTCGATGAACGCAATGATCCATTGATGCTGACGCGAAACAAAAATGCATTCATCGCCAGTTCATTCGTATCCGGTCAGGAACGTTTGGGCATGGCAACAGGAGTTTGGGGTGACCAGTCAACATTGTGTTAAATAATAGTCAATAGAAGTTGAGAATCACCTGTATGTATCAAATAATTTCAGCGATAACCTTTGCATTAAACTACAGAAAAGGAATACAAATCTTGAAGCATTTAACTGAGTTCCTACATTCACTTATGTAGTTCTATAAAATTTTAGTGGCTATTCATTAGAGACAATAGGGAAAACATTTCATTTCTCAAAATCATATTGTCATGTAAGTACTTTAGTATGGAACTCAATGACACATACAAGAAGTAGAGCTAAATCAATTTATTAACTCAACTCGGAACTCAGAACACAGTGACTAGCAGATCTTCTGCTTTTATACTAGAAGGGAAAGTTCCTGAATACTTTTCTGGAGACAGTAAGAAAAGTCCAGAACACTTGTCTGGTAAACTAAAGAAATGTCCAGAATCTTCTGGAACATGAAATAAAGGGAAACATAAAATCAAGGAATTAAATATTTACACAGACTGCGAATCGCATTGTCTCTAGCGGGATTCGAACTTACGATCTCTTGATTAAGAGACCAGTGCTATGATCATTCGGTCGATTACCTCTTTTCAATGCGGCAATATGTATCAAATTAAAATATGCAGATTCCTAAGCGACTTCGGATTCTTTGCTTTTATAAATATGCAATAAATTCAATATATTCATGGTTTTAAAAATTATTTTCTAGCGATTTCGTTTTAATCTTAAAATGACAGTTTAATTTCCTCTTTCCGACATTGCATCTATCCAAAGCAAATTTTTTTAAATGTCTATTTGAATTATTTTTAGGCATTCATTCAGATAGATGCATGAAATTTTGTATATCTTTAACTACGAATCTGAAAATTTCTATCAGAATTTGGACGAAAACCATCAAGCGAAAGTTTGTCTACATGCATGTGAATCACGATAACTCACACGGAGTTACATAGATGAAGTTTTGTATTTCTATTTATTAGAATCGTAGTGGTATATAAATTGGTGGACTAAATCTGTCAGAAAGATCCTATGTTGGAGTTCGAATTTACGGGAACGCGATAGTTCAAAGTGCATGAAATTAGATAAATGAAATTTGAACTATCGACTTATAAGGGGAAAAAATTGCAGATCTATGCCAAATTTTTGGTGAAATCGAGGGTGGCGAGGGAGGAATATTATAAAACACTAAACACACCACATCATGTCCCTGAAATTGGGAGGGCGGGCATTCACGCTTGAAGACTGCCGTGGCATTCGAGGACTGGTCTGTATGTTTAGGCAATACAGAGTAGAAAGAAGAATACGAAAGAAACGATACTTGTTTAGTTTTACAGCCTCCATGAAAAATCGCCAACTGTCTGTAACCATCTCGGCCAACGATGTGCTTTGTGCACGGTGTGTGTTGGGGTGGAATGCCGTACCAAATGTCTGTAACCATCTTAAATGAAATGTTATCATCTTATGCACAATGAAACTTGGTGATTAAGGATTTATCTGAAAATCGCCAAGTAAAAAAGAGAATGCAACCATTTTGACAAAATCTTGATGTTTTAGATTTAACGGAACTTGGCGATCTTGATGTAGTAGAAAAATCGTTGAGAAAATCCTAATTTCCATAAGAATAAACAAATATCTTGAATAAAGAAAGTAGTATCTTGTCGAAGTAGATGGGAAAGACGAGAGAAAAACATTTTCGCTGTCATAACTCAAATAATAATACAACGCCAAAATAAGGCGCCATCTAGAATAGTGTATGAGGGGAATCTGGATAGTGCAAAGGGAAAAGGTTTGTGATTTTAGATTAATTTTTCATTTTTTTCTATAAAAAAATTATATTTTTAATGCTATATGCAAAAGAATGGATATTTTTATCCTTTTTTTCCTTTAATAATTATGTAACTATTTTTGAGAAGATTTTTTTTTGTCCAACTTAGCTTAAATTCAACTATTGATGCATCCGTGAAGGACATGTTTACCAGCATAGTTTTAAATAAATATGCGCATTTTTCTATCTTGATTTGTGTCAAGTGTTTCCAAGAGAAGTATATTTTATGAAATGAAAACCACAGGTCAGAACGTTCTAAGCGAATTTTTAAAATATGCTTTCTCTTTCCACTAGCAATTTTTTTTTACTCAAAAGAAGCTACATGTTTCTCAGAATCAAATATCTAACACACCAATCCAACATTGTTTTGAAAATTTACTGAATAGCGAACTGATTCTTGCCATTCTGAAGAGATTTTGTCATTCATCAGATACAATTCCGGTTTATCCGTTTCAGCCATTCTAGGGAAAAAAATCTTTCTTTTCCCTTACGAAGGAAAAAATAACATCTCTGAAATAAGGCCAAAAAGCTGGTTTTAAAATCAGTTCTGACAGAAAAGCAGTTTTTTTTCCCCGTTTTATTTGTTGAGCTTCACTTTTGTGGTGTTTTGGATTGCATTTACATCAAAGAAATAAACACAGAATCAAGAGGATAGTTTTAATTTGAATGAAGGGAAAAATTAAATTTTTTTTATACAATTTATTATCTACTGATAATTGATGATATTTAATCAAAACAATTTTCTAAAAATAAGTGTAACTTTTTTCAGCTACAGAAAATGTTAAAAAAATGTTACGGTGTATTTATCTTTAAATTTATACGTTATTTCTTATAAAAAAAAAAAGGAATCAGAGAAATTTAGTTTCGTAGTAGAATTGATGAATTAATTTCAATAGGATCACTAAATAGGACTAAAACCAGTGGTAATGGTCTCTCCGAAACTTTCTCACATTCTCTTATAAATATACTCGCGCATTATTAACCGCATACGAGTGACGAGTCTATCAGTGTGCAATCTTTGGTGATTGTTTTAGTGATTAATCCTTGGGATGTGGCACACAATAATTAGAATATTGAGTATTTTAGATGTTTTTTTCCTGAAGGATTGAAACGAAAATAGGGCACATAATTGTACTTGTAATCACAAAATTAGATATTAAATTTCATATGTTTAAGTCATTACGTTGTTGTTAACCGTTGTATTGATGCATATAAATTACCGTATTTATATACATACGAAAGCACTGATCGACAGATGGTTAACCTCTTGAAGTACTTGGTCTCAAATTTGATGAATACCTATACTTTGAATGTTTAAACCCAAACTGGACACATAAACTATATTTATAGTCGCAAAATCAAATATTAATTTTCATATATTAAAGTCGCTGCGTTATTGGATTACCGTATTTATATAAATGCGAAAATACAGATCGACAGATGGTTAATCACCTCCAAATTTGTGGATACCTACACTTTGAATGTTAAATCAGTGTACCAAATTTTATCCATCTAGTCTCTCTTTGTTTTGTAGTTATCGCGTTAATTTACATTTGAACAGCATGACAAACAGACTTCCTCAGAATAGACTGTCTTCAAAATTTGATAGAAATCTACGAATTTGGTGTGAAAAAAACATATCAGATTTTATTCTTATTCAGCTAAAAGCGTTTATTATCTCGTATACGTAGTATAGAGAAAGTATAGCAATCGTCAAAAAATTCGAACTCGAGATTTTGACGAATCTTCGCGAATTAGACCTCCTTTAGTTCGAAAAACACATTCCATCTGTCTGGAATAACGTCTGAACTCAATAACGTGATAACTCAAAAACTCAATAACTTAATTATATCAAATATGGTATGTGATGCTTTTCTATAGTAGTTCTAATTGTAGTTCTATATCATATTTTGATTTCAATCGGTTGAGAAGAACGCATCTGAAATCTAAATTCGATTTTTGGATATTTTTGACAGAACGCCAATTATTAATCGCCGAAAAACTCGCCAAAGATCACACGATTGATTCTTTAAAAGTGCTAGATTCAGAAAGTTAATATTTCGCGACTATTGTATGTCAATGCCATGCAAGGTGTTCGCTCAGATAACACTTTTTATTAAAGAGTATGCAAGAATTTTTTTAGGAGACCACTTCTGCCAGTTGAGTTATCGTGTTTACAAACAAACAGCCAGAGAGACGAACAGGCATAGTTTCAAACATGTGTTTTTTAGGCTTAGAGAGGTCTAAAAGTGGCAATTTGTCAAAATCGAGTTTGAATTTTTCCTAGCGGTAACAACATTTTCACTTTGTATACTTAACATACTAGAAAGTAAAAACCAAGTGAAGTGAAAATCCCAATTATTATACAGGATTATTCATAAAGAAGTATGCGCTTCCCAGATGCTGTTAAACAATAACAGTCAAAGACACGAACCACTTTAGCGAATCGTAAGGTGGAAGAACTTTGTGTCTTGCCCTTGACAGAAGTCACATGGGCAGTAGCATGTGTGTCATGGGACTAGCCAGTCGAAATGGCGGCGTTTGCAGTGAAGAAATCTTTTGTGTTCTTCAATTTAGCAAAACGGAATCCACAGCTGATGTGCAATGGGATTTTCGACAGAATATTTAGCTATCAATGGCATTAAAATTTTAAAACTACTGGAATTTTGTGCACAGATTTAAGTCCCGGATGACTGACTGTATCGCAAAGAGTCATTCAACGAATCCCGGAAAAATCAACTCGGAGGGTGAGTCATGAAGAGCAGATATCTCATTTCTAAAAAGAAGCTGAAAATGATTCCATACGAAGTGCAGGTGTTGCAAAATCTGAATGATTTTGACAAACAAAAATGCTTTGACGTTCGCGTCGATATGCAGCTCCGTTTTGAAAATGATGATTTTGCCGATCACTTAATTTTCATTGATAAAGCAACATTTCATGTCAGTAGGAAAGTATACAAGCACAATGTTTCCTTTTTTGGAAAGAATTACAAATTCGCAGCGCAACACATGTGATAGTTCCCTAAGGTAAACTTGTTCTGTGTAGTGTCCAGAAACGGCCCCCTTCTAAAATATCACACATAGAACGTCTGTGACTGTCTCTTACAAAATTTAAAATAACCCCATTCAATTTTGTTTCAGGTAACATAATATCTTGCATTGTTCTTGATTTATGGTACACTGGAACTGTATACTTCTTTATGAATCACCTTGTATTTAGACTATATTGCATATAATTTGTTGGAAAAAAAGTGTAATTCAAAAGAGTTGTGATTTTACAGTTTGCATTTTCATTGCTTTGCAATACGATATGTCTATAAATCTCATTATACAAAATGATCGTTCAGTTATTTTTGTTTGTCCGATACTTAAGGCGATTTAAAGAACCAATTTGTAACAGAAGATCTTGTAACTCAGCAAAAAGACACGAAATGAACACTTATCGAAAACGGATACCAATAAAATGCGGGAAAAGAAAGGGTTGAAAATCAATATCGGGGGTTAAAATCAAAACAGATCTCTGGGCTTTTTTCTGTTCTTTCTTTCTTCTCCTTATCAAAAAATGCTGGTATACTCCAAAGAAATAAATTCTAAATTGGAGTTTTAGGAAAATTTTATGAAATCGATTGCTTTTGGGCAGATCAATAAAATGGGGAGTGAGGTATCTTGACGAGATCTAGGTCTGTCAAAAAGCTTATTATTTAAATCGATATATATCCTCTTCAATATATTTATATGAATTTTTAAAAAGTATCGGAATCAGAAAAATGTTAAACAGCATATATACGCATAAAAGTAATATTAATGTGATGTGTGAAACACAAAGCAATATTTTGTTTTGAAAAATTTTCTTTCTTATTTTTTAATTGGCATAAGATTCTTTCATATTTTAGTGTAAAAGATCTCTTGAGTTTCACTGTTAGGGATGAAATGATTTTTTTCAGGTATAAGAACGTAGAAACTGCTTCAATTCAATAATTTGCTGTTCAATAATATCGCCGCGTTCTTTTATTTTTTCTAAAGCGCCAAAAAAGAAAAAAAAAACTAGTTCATTGTCATAATTAGCTCTGAAGAGAGGCACACCATTTTTGCATACAAAATTATGGACGTAAACGCATGTCCAAAAAAGTTAATAGGCACAGACATAGAAATATCATAGCATAGGAGGTAATTTGAAATAGTAATTTGGAATCTAAAAGCAAAATTAAGATGTTACCGTTAAGGCTCGAAAGCCGTTAATGTGCAGATTACTAAGTCAATCTGCAGATTAATTGATTTGCTACGTTAAAGTGCGGAATGAAGAGTTTTCCGCATTTTAACTAGGTAATGTGCACATTAGTGACGGCCGTGTCCTTTCTGAGCAGGGTTTCAAAAAATGTGACTCCAAATCCAAATGTACCGTAAATAAATGCATTTATCGGAAAAACCAATTGCTATGCAGCTAAAATTGTCACCAGTCTTTAGATTGCACTACTAAATAAGCATAATTTGATCATACGTTTCGCAAATTCATTTCCTTAATTGTAATAATATGTTAAACTGTTTGATTCTTTGTAATATAGTTTTTCGATTGATGATTAATTCTATCAACTAATGTGTTGGTTGCTTAGTTGTATTAACTTGATTCTTAAGATATCGAAAAATAAGTCATTATGTCATTTTTTTTTTCCCTTGCAATAATATTTTAAACCGTTAGATTCTAGGTTTTGAAGTTTTCCAATTGATGTCCAGTCCAGTTTTTCGATAGATGATTGATTCTATCAGTTAATGTATTGATTGTTTGACTGTCTTAACTTGATTCTTCAGATATCAAAAAATAAATAAGCATTTAATTTAAACGTACAGAAAACATTGCCTTTGTACCAGCAAAAATCTTATTTTCACTTTAACAAGCACCTAGTAGATAATATACATATTAACGAGTTTCTAATACATATTGTGCAGTTTTTCTAGGTAATTTGAGGAATGAAGCAATTTTTCGCACTTTAACGAATAATCCTAGTTAATGTGAAGGTTAGCTGACTATTCTACTGATTAACTGATTTCTGCATTTTAGCGGTAACAAATACACACAAAATAAAATTTTACTAGATTTATCAAAGCTTTCTATTTGTTGTACTGCTTTCAGCTGTATAGATTAGGAAATATTTTCTACAATACCAGAATTTTGAGGAAATAGATTCGAGTTTGAATGGACGTTTCATGTACTCCGACTTTGAAGCTAGTCTATATACGGAACATAGTTCTAGATGAATCAGCTAAATGTAGAAGTCAGATGAGGCGTACAAAGCCACTTCCCCGAAAAGCAAATCCGCAAATAACATTTCTCCCTTAAAATCTGTGCTCAAAGTTCAGATTGTTCAGAAACTCTGGAGCACTTTTATCTTTTATTTTACTTTCCCTGTGAATTAAATAATGTCCTGCGTCATGAAAACGTATTGTCATGTTTCAATCAGAAATCTATAGAACATTTGAGATGTGAATGGATTATTTGTTATCTTTGAATAGCATTATAATGATATCTTTGAATTTCATTTTAGCATATATATTCAAAATTGTCATAAAAGGGTTAAATTTCAATAGAGGAAGGGATAAATATAAATAATTAGTAAACTATATTCGTAATGATTCGTAAACTCGCAAGGGGTTAAATATCAATAATGCGTAAATCATTAAGGATTGAGGGATGCTGTTCATCAAAATATATTTTATGTATGATTTCACCTGAGATTTGCTGAGATATTTTTGGTCATTAAAACTACCAAATTTTCGCTCTAGTTCGAATAAATGAAAAAATAATAAATAAAACTAACAAAAATGAAATAACTTTCATAAAAGGTAGAAAAATATTTGTTTAAATATAGCATTAGCTGAATATAGCATTAGGTTTATTATATGTGCAGAAAACTAAAGCTCCGTGAACCTACCCAGCTGCCAAGTTGGGAATTCTTTAGTATGTAAATAGACATAACATTTCTTTACTAACCCTTTCACTACTGATGCGGCCTAGCCTGGTTAGGATGAATGACAACGGTATTGGAATAGCTTAAACATAGGTGTAAGATTCAGACAGTGTGTTCCCAGAATTGATTTTAATCTACTTACACATAATAAATACTTATTATTATTTTTTTGTTTCTGGGCATGGTCCTTTTCCTTTTTATTTGCATAGATTTCATATAATAAGCAGCTCATTCTGCATCTGTGGTGGTCTGGGGGACGCCGACCACTTTACTTTTGAATGTACACTCACTAGTCCTTATCACTTCACCCTCCCCTCTGGCGAATCCAAACCTCATTGGTTTCTCAGTGTACTCGGGAGCGAGTCTTCGCTAAGGATGGTGGGGACGATTTGTGAAGCCTCGAGAGATATTTGTGAGGAAATTCAGAGGTGGCTGGGATGACGGATCTGTGTCTTGGGTTGTTTGCAGTTTTGTTTTTATTGATTCTTTATTTATGAAATTATTTTGGCACAGATTCTAGTTTGTTTTTCATGTAGGATTATAACTATTAAAAACTGTACGTTTCTGCTCATATTCTTTATGCGTTTGTCATTCTAGCTCTGCTTTGTATTTTCACCTTGTGTTTGCGTCATTCACCTATTTTTCACTTTATGTAACGGGATGGATATAAGATTTTGAATATTGTTTGATATTGCTATATGTCCACTATACTACTCTATCTTTTATGCCTTCCATCCTTTGGACATTGTAATATTTTTTTTTTTTTAGCTTACGTGTGTTATTACTTTCTATATGCACTTTTCAACTTAATCTCCTGAACCCAGAATTGGTTTGCTAACTATTTTATTTAAATATCGTATTTTAGACAAACGAACTATAATGTGTACTCTTACTTACAGCCCATATTCTAGAGAAGACTTCAAGCCTCTTAATAAACAAATAATGGTTCCTTCATAAATAATGGCCTCTTAATAAATAAATAATAAGACTTCAAGTCTTACATCCTTTCGAGTAAGCGGGTTGTCGTGGGGTAGACCAAGACCAACCCGGCCAAGTCTGACCGGGTAGATTTTGTATTAATGGGTCGTTTTGGGGTCAAACGGGTAATTAAGATTGTAAAATGTTAGTATCTTTAGTGATGACTTACTTTACATCCTACACCCTCTCATTTGAAACAGAAACCAGCGCCAAAACCTATTCTTAGTATAGAACTTTCACGACCAAGTTGATAAAGGGGTTAAATTCTTTCAATAAAATATTACTTCCGTAAAATGAAGAACTGATTTTAAAATTTTAGACAACTCTCCTTTTTAGATTTTCATTAAATAAGACATCAACAACTGTTGTATATCCCTTTTTAAAAATTTTCCATATAAGAATTTCTAAATTTTCTCTTCTTATATGCTAATAAATAAATATACTTTATAAAGTATTTATTTTTGATTTAGCAAATATTTTTATAAAAAAATTAAAAATTATAATAAAAAGTATATCAAAAAAATTTTGGTATTTTAAATTTATTCTTCCGAATTTCGATGGCATGCTCAAATCGGGAAATATTAATCAATATCTTTCTCTAATCGTGCAAGAGAATTAAATTAAGCCAACTTATCCGTAAACTCCAGTATACTCCTCAATGTATTCGTCAACAGGATTCTTCATTGATTCAAGCCTTCCATTTTAAATGCAATCCTCATATGCTTAAGCTATCACAATTATACACGCAGATCGCCTTCGTTTCTTATTTCCTCTTAAGACCTTGCAGATTCCGCAAGCGAATCCGGAATAATAACTAAGGTAATGATGCCTATTACCAAATGACTCATTAGAGTGGAAGATTTAAATCAAGGCAGAACTCGGACGAAGCTGCTGAGCTAAAAGTGAGGTATCAAAATTCCTTTTGCGAGGTCTCTTAGGGGCATAGTCTAAACTGCCCCTAAGAGATGGTGATCTCTAAATATTGATTAGAGAACGATTCGCGAAATGTGTCAGTTTTGGATATGCTTCCAAATAAAAGTAATTGGGATATTTTATTTCGTCAGTAAAGGGAAGAATGGGAATAAGAATATATGAATTGTTTCATGTAGTTGGGAAGCTAATTTACATACGTTACCAATTGTTTTTGATGATATATTTATGCTTGATATGATCTAGGAAAATGTTAAATTTTTGGCGAATAGATATAAATAGCAGAAGGCGAATACATATAGGTATAAAATAATGCTTAATCGGTATAAAATAATTTCTTGGATAAATGTATGATAAGAGGGAAAATGTATGCCATAGAATTCTACTATTATCTTCAAGTTTCCAAAATTTGTGACATATTTATGAATGAATTATCGATATATAATAAGTAATGATATTTTAAAGTTTAATTTCAATTTAATTAATTTCCAAGGTTTTATCTTAATTTAGCCCATAGTAACTTCATTCTAAAATATTCTCTTATTTCTTGATCCAATTCCACTTTCTCTACTTAATTAATTCAAGAGAAGCTTTATAAAATTGCTGAATCGACTAAACGCCGACACATTCTCACGCTCCGCGTGAAGGGATAGAAAAATGTCCAGTAAGTACATTCTTTTTTAAGATCGCTGTGTTTCCCTTACTTGTGATTGACATGCGTCAGAAATCCCTATCAGAATCATAATAATATATTAGCACTGCAAAAAAAAAAATATTTTCCCTATCCATACCTCATGTTATATAAGACGAGGGATAATTTATTTCGCGCTTCTTCCCAACTTGTGCTTTTGTACCTGTGGTGGACGTGCCTTGTCCGCGTCTCTGCTTGTAAATAACTATGCTTTCCCGATGGATTAAAATCAATTTAAAAATGTAAAATTTCTCATCTATGACCTCAAACCTGCCTTCTGCTTCAAACAAAATAATGCTTACATATAGATATAATATGTAAACATAATTTTTAAGCAGAGTCGTGGCCGAAGAGAGTGAAGACACTTTCGAATTTGAAACTTGCTTTATTCCATCCCGGGAAGCATAATTTTTGCCCAAGCAGAAGCGATGAGATACATCACACAGAACGACACAAGAGCAAAAAGAGGAAAAGCTAATTAAAGATTTATCCCCATTATTATATACTGTGAGATTTTAATAGGGATTTCTTTACAAATATCGATTTAGGCAGGGGGAATTTAAGTATCTTTTAAAAGAATTTGTTTAGGTAGCAGTTTTTTATCCCTTCACACGGAGTTGAACTTTTCGACTTCAGCAATTTTAGAACTCGTGTTGAATAAAATAAAAAAGGTGGAATTGGATCAGGAAATAAGAGAACATTTTAGAATGAAGTTAATATGGGCTAAATTAAACTAGAAATTAAGTTTAAATTAGATTTTAAAATATTATATGCAAAATTTCCTTTTTAATAGCGGCCCAATATTGAATTTCTAAAATCTTAGAAAAAGGCGCAAACTACCAATTAAAAAAAGGTTGAAACGAAGTAAAAATGTATTTTTAATGCCACTTTATTCAATTAAGATCTTTTTTTTCAGATCTATTCAATTCAGATTCAAGACAGATCTGCCATTAGAAACATTTATGTACATAATAAATAGAACAAAGTTAGACAAATAATATAACATATTTTAATGTCTGACCATTTCAGGCATGGATATGAAGCTATATCGAAACGATTTAATTGAAATTAAATACGGCCAATGCGAAATTTGGCAGTGTAACTAGTCTCCAAAGGCGACTAGAAATGACTTAAATCTTAAAGCATTAAAATTGACAAGCTACATAATCGTATATTCATTTCCTTCATTTCTTAATTTTTGGAAATTATCAATAATTATCGATATTTATATTTTGGATATTCGATTTGGTATATTTTTATTTATGTGTATTTTATAATTGTTTTTGTCATCTTTTCTATATTTTAATTTAAAGGTAAATGTATGTGTTTGCAGATAAAGTGTTTCGAAGCAGCTTATCAACATTTAAAAAAACATTTGAAAAAATAAGAAATTTTTAAAAATGAAATTTGAATTTCACACAATTAGCATAAAATTTTTAAATTCATTCCTTTATTTGTTAAATTTTATTTTCTAATGGGTGAAAGCTTAAATTCTTCTTTTAAAATAACCATCTTCGTTGGTAAACAAAAATGGGTTTTTCTCTCATTTCTTTATCCATATATCTATATATACTTATAATAAAGCTCAATGTGTGTGTGTGTGTGTTGGCGCTCTACAGGCCAGGTCATTTGACATACAGCTACCAAATTTGGTACATGTATACCTTAAAGGTCGGGAATGTGTACCTGGGGTCCCTTTTTTTGAAATTTTAATTAGAATTTTAATTATTAATTAAAAACTAACTTTCCCGCCAAAAAAATCTTCCATTTTCCCCACCGCCAACTTTTCTGCCAAAAAAAATCTTCCATTTTCCCCACCGCCAAATGAGTAAGGCTTCAGTTTCTTTTTTCTCCCAACAGTAATGAGGCTAGAGTTAATATTTTTCGACGGATTATTTTAAACGATTCTGTTTATTTTCTTAATGTTTGATGCATTTAAAATTAAACATTGTTAATTAATCCATGTTTCAGATTCATTCTGAAGTACTTTTGAATTAAAATAACACAGAATAAAGGAAATTAAAAATGTATAATCTGCATAGCGTTACCCCAACTGGCGTAGAAAAATTCACGCATTTGCGTTACCGTAACTGGCGAAGAAAATTCACGCATGCGCATTGTGTTCTGACTGTTGACATGACAACCATTATAAACGAATGATTTAAATTATTTTTAGGTTAGTTGCATGCTTTTGTAATTAAATTGTATTTATGTTAGTTATATATTTTTTTGTATATGCTTATAGTTTTAAGTACATCGTTTAAGTAGTTTTTTTAAACATGTTTTCGACCGATTATTTTAAACGATTCATTTTATTTTCTTAGTGTTTGATGCATTTAAATTTAAACATTGTTAATTAATAGACCTGCACATGATGAATCTGAAAAAAATTTGTTGACAAATTCTTGAGATATTACATAAATTAAGAAAGATATTCTTTAGTGCCCATAAAGTTTAAACGCTCAGTGACTCTATTACCAGTAATCATATTATTAAAAAAAAATGCTTTGTTTCAGTAAAAAATATTATTATATTAATTGCAGATTAATCATTTGCAATTTAATTTAAAGCATAAATTCTACGAGGGGTAACAGAAAATTAGAGAGATACATATCACGTTACGACTGAAGGCCTTTATAATATTATAAGTGAATTATATGACTATCAAAATTTCAAGTTTTAAAATATTTTGCTGGAGAATCTATTAAAGTTGGAATTGCGTAAAATATTTAATGGTACTACCGGAGTTTAACCCCTGCTTGGCGCAATTTTTAAAAATCGCCAACAACGGCCTTGCGAAATGTTCAAAAGCAAAGGAGCAGATGTTCAATTATAGTGCATAATAAAGATTGCCAGCTTTGGCGCGTTATCGCAACTTGGCGCAGAAGGGGGTTAAACTCCGGTTCAACCTATTTAATTATTAAAATTTAAACGAACATTAAGATTGGCGAACCAGCTGGTCGCCAAAGGCGGCTAGTTTAAAATAAAGATGTTTTCTTCCCTGTCGCTTGAAGGAGAGACTTATTTCCTTTGCTTAATTGCAGTAAACTTATCCATTATATATATATATATATATATATATATATATATATATATAATATATATTTCTTTTTTGAGAATGTGGAATCGAACTATCTGTGGAGTGACTAGAGGAATCTTAAACTAGTTCGAGTGAACTCATAAAGGTCAATGGACATCTGAAATGGAATAAAAGTTCAACATCTGGACCTCGTAAAAAATTTTTAAATGAATATATTTCCATAATATTACAGCTCTTAATTATCAACTAGTGCATTAATGTAGTTAAAAATTAATTTCAAAGAGGTGACAATATTTTTTAGAATTTCTTTAAAAAAATTTTAATTTTTAATTTCCGTTGTTTTTGTAATATGAATTATAAAATATATTAAGCATTCAAAGGCCGAAAAAAATTGATATACAATTTCAAATACTTATTTAATACTTAAACACGTTTTATTAATGTAAAAAACTAGAAATGATATCTTTTTTATTGGAAATCGAGTAGTATAAAAAATTGCCGCAATCTGGGGATCAAAGCAGAAGTTGTAAAAGAACAACATGTAGAATAAACGATCAGCGATGACTTTAAAACCAAGCTAAATATCACAGAAACAAAAAAAGATCTCAGTCATTCTTTTTATAAAAATTATAAATGTTATTATGATCTCAATTTACTTACACATATTTACGATTTTTGTTTTGCTCTTCAAAGATAAAAAAATTTATCATTCCTTTTAAAATACTGACAAAAGCACTTTTAATACTTTTTAAAAAAATTACTAAATATCAATTGCGTGTTTTATATATGAGAAATTCTTTAGAAGTTAACACTTTCCTTCAAAGTTTTATATAAACCCTGTACTTATCATAGTAAAGGTAGACTTGATTTTTAAGGGACAGAAATCCAAATATGAATCAACAAAATGTCCAATACTTGGATTATGAATGCTGAGAGTACTGTCCAAAATATGGTACCAGAAACTCTTAAAATTGGAGTTTTAAACTATTTTCCATATCGTTTCACCTAAAATTAAAAAAAAAAACATTAACTGTTATTTGAGACAAATAAATTTTTTTATATATAAATACAGAAAAAACACTTAACATGCATGTATACTGCACACACATACACCTTTTTTAATTTTTTTAAAAGGTAATGCTTAAATTCGTTTAAACTATAGACAACATAATAAATAAAATTTATTTTAAAGCTCATTTTTGATTAAAATTAAGTTTAAAATGATAATTAATTCAATTCGATTTCTTTTAACAAATTCCGCAACATCAAGGCAAAAAAATATAATTTAGATTTTTTTAACAGCCTAATAATTAAATTATTGAAAATTAATTCTAGAGAAAACAAATTTAAGATTCTGTTAAATTGCCTGTTTCTAGTATACGAGCTATCACTCAGTTAATTTAAATTGGTTTATCAATTCGTAATAAATGCTTTTTATCCGCTTACTTACATTCAAGTCAAAAATTTAGTTTTTACTTATTCAAATAATAATTAAATTATTCAAAATTAATTCTTAATAAGACAAATTAAAAATATTATGTCAAAATGCATCAAGGAGCTAAAAAGCTCAATCGACCATTGATTGTATACTTTAAAGTAATTTCTTTCTTAATATGATACTTCTAAACTATATTGAGGTAATTCCTTTAAATGAACGGAAAAGATCTCCTTTCAAATATCATGAAAGTCAAGTAAATAAATTTATACACGGAAAGTAATCTCACTAGCATTTTAGCCGTAAGAATGGGAAAGGGGCTCTCTTAACTATTAAATCCGGTGATCTCGGTGTTGTATGCTCACAACGACGATACAAAGCGAGATTCAAATATGCAATACTTAGGAAAGTTTCAGCGTTGCCCCGGAGATGAAAAGACGGCTTTTGATGTATCTGCTGAAAAGATGAATTTTGTAGCCAAATGAATGGAACTTTTCTGTAGCAGCTAGTTTACTAATGGAGACCGAGTTAGAAAATGCCAAAGTTTTCCTATTACGTAGTTAAAAAGAAATTTTAAGCATGAATTTTTATAATAGAAATTCGATAAAGAGGAACTTTATCCTTAACTTAGAGGAATTTAAGCATGGAAATAATTTATTTTAGAAAACCACTATGTAAAGTAAAATATTTTGGAAATTAAATATTGAAATTTAATGTATAAGGCATGTTGACTCGTATCTTGGCCGAGCAGCTAATTTCTGAATTAATAGTGACAGGGTATACTTCTTCTGAGAAAGATATTTAAATGAAATGATACCTTGTGTTGTTAAGAGTTGATAAAGTATGAAAATTTTAAAGACTTTAAATATATTGTAATAATTTTATTTAGTAAAATATTCTCGACACACTAACATTTTAATCAAAATCTTCTACTTTTCAATGTACATAACTTTCCCCATACCGAGTTATGAAGTTTTTAATATCGCAATATTAGACTATTCCAATGAACACCTCGAAGAAAATGTGCCGATAATTACATTACTTCCTAGAGGTGGGTATACATTGACTTGAAATAACAGAAATCAATCAAAGCTATATAACTCATTCGGTTTAGCTCACAGGAAGGTTTTTATTGAAAATGGTAAGGTTGTCAAAATTCTTTTACTAAACATCAGAGCACAAGCAGGACCATATAAAAATACAGATTTCGTATTTTTTACAATGAATTTATTTCCTCTAATAATGTAAAATATTATTCTTTACTTCATCTAAAGTATTTTTTATATGCCTTTAGGTATAAATGTCTATATTTCCTCTATCTTTATAGAATTTATATGGCTGAACTTAATGGTTTATAAATTAAGTGGGTTCCAATCAGAGAATATACTTTGTATAAAATTTGTATAGTTCGTATGCAGTTTAAAAAAAGAAAGAAATTCTCAAGTTTATGTAACAAAAAGAAATGGAAATGCTAAAAAACAAAAGAAACAACAACAAAATTTCTACAAAAAAAATTTAATTATCAAGCACTAATCTTGTTACTGCTTTTCAAAAGTAGAAAATATTTTTTAATCCAAAAACTTTGCAGTAAAAGCAAAATCATGATTTGTTGATCAATTTCTTTTGGGGAAACCAATATTTACCTATGACTTCACAAGAAGAAAGCTTTCTAGAGTTGCTTCGGTTAAATTGCATGGCAGCTGGACCAGAACCCCCCCCCCCCCCCCGGAAATTTCGTATATCCAATGACATGAAAAATTTATATAGTCTTGATATAAACAAATGGTGAAAAGAGTAGTATATTGCGAATATAGTTGGCAGAAATGGAAGAATGGACTTGACAGTGGAGTTGATTTAAGTTATTTTTCTCCTGATCGTATCTAGCATCGACGTAAAAATGACATAATATTCAAGTCCAAATAACAGCTCAAGTCCAGGATGTCATACCCGATCAAGTAAAAAAGAAACTTCATTCCCCAATTTTTCCCATTGCCTTTTCCCTCTTCTAAATTTGGAAAAGTGCTAAAGTTTCAAAAGTTGCATCAAAATAGAAGATCAAGTTTTACCCTTTTTGTCAAATGAGTCGTCATAAATATTCTTAAGTACCACTCCAACTATTCGGGCTCTCTATACCCAAGTTATTTGGAAAAATGTGCGTTAATAAAAACTCGCTCAAATAAAAACTACAGTGAAATGTTTTCAGCAATAATATTTTAATATCGTACGTTTACATGCAAAACGTAAACAAAATTGTTTTTGTAGTCATCATTTTAATAAGTTATAATCAAATTTTATACGAGGAACTTTGAAAATAAAAATCTGAGCACTCATGGCATTCGAGACCTCTTCCAAGAATAGTCAGAGGAATAATGCATTATTTTTAGAGAACATGCGAGAAAGTTTTGGAGACACGACTCCTGATAGTTTTTTCTAAATAATTTTATTTTTTATTTTCTTTGAAAAATAAAAATAAGATTGGTGAACAACGTGTTACCGATCTAGGAAATTTATTCTTTAAAGAAATTGTAAATAAAGTATCCTATGTTAAAATCTAGATAATAACTTATAATATGAAAAAAAAGTTTATAATTTATTGTTTATTATGTAGTGTATACAAAAATACCCCATGCTCAAAGAAACGCGATTCAAATCATCCTCTAATCATTCATGGGAATTACGTTAAGCCTACTTATCATTGAATTCCAACATACTCTCTGACGTATCCAACAACAGGATTCTTCATAGATTCTAGCCTTCTATTTTAAATGCAAATCCTCATATGCTTAAGCCTATCTCGGTCACAATTACCACGAATATACACGCAAATCGCCTTCGCTCGCTTCTATTTCCTCTTAAGACCTGCCGATTCCTCAGACGAATCCGGAATAATAACTAAGGTAATGATGCCTATTACCAAATGGCTCATTAGGGTGGAAGATTTAAATCAAGGCAGAACTCGGACGAAACTGCTGAGCTAAAAGTGAGGTATCAAAATTCCTTTTGCGAGGTCTCTTAGGGCCATAGTCTAAACTGCCCCTAAGAGATGGTGGTAATTTTATTTTATCCGTAAGAATAGGCGAGAGCGTTCTCTTGACTATTAAATCCGGAGATCTCGGTGTTATACGCTCATAAAGACGATACAAAGCGAAATTCAAATATACAATACCTAGAAAGGTTTCAGCATTACGAAGGAGATGAAAAAAAGGCTTTTGATGTATCTGATGAAAGATGAATTTTGTAGCTAAATGAATGGAACTTTTGTATAGCAGCTAGTTTCCTAATGGGAACTGAGTTAAAATGCTAATGTTTTCATATTATGTAGTTGAAAAGAAACTTGTGCATTAATTTTTGTTAGAGATTCGATAAAGAGGAACTTAATCCTGAACTTAAAGGAACTTATTTAAGTAAGCGATCTATTTTAGAAAACAGCTGTGTTAAGTAAAATATTTTAGAAATTAAATATTAAAATTTAATGTGTAAGTTTCTTGATGGTTTCATCTTTCAAGCTGCTATGAGATTTTCCGTCAAGAATGACTCATCTAGATCACCATTCTTTTACACCGTATCGAAGTGCTGTATCAAATCGCTTGCTGACATTATTCACACATTCTTCTTTTTTTATCTCATTATCCGTATATATCTTTACTTCAGTTATATGTTGAAAATTTTTCGAATCTCCATCTGAAAGCACCGAAGTATATATCTGAATCCTATTTTTTTCAGATGTTTGACCACAATACAGAAGATTCTTTACTTTTATAGAACCTGAAGATCCACAATCATTCATATTACAGGAATCTTAATGGCCCTCATACCAAATTTCGAAATCATGAGTTTTTATTGAGTTCACTCTTCGCCATTTCACACTCTTTGCAATATTTCGACATTCCATAGTAGTCAATAACATACCCAGTGAGCTAATGTATGAAATAATCATGCCAGTCTGTGATGAATGCCCCCGGGTAAACCAAGTACCATCAAACGTCACAGCAATATTTGTAATATTATTGGATTTTCACCATAAGCCTTTTTCACCTCACTTCTAATCTCATGAAACAGTTTTTCAGTTGCTTTTGTAAGTGAAGAATGTAACATCCCTTTCTAAACATTCAAACTCTTACATGACATCCAATGCATATTCATTGCCATGCAGAAGCTTTCAAGGGCTGAATTGCCACGTCCAAAACTCAAAAATGCTTGAGTAGCACGCAGATTAATGTCAAAAGGCTGAATTAGTCCATTTTCAATGTTAGGTATCTGCTTTGAAGTTTGGACTTCATTTGTAATTTTATCACAAAAATCACACACAACTTTTAAATCGTAACAAAATCAATGCTTTTTTTCCAAAGACAACATGCAAACTACAATTTTTGCGTGTACTGTACAGATTATTTTTAAAAAGATATGTGAGGTCAATTATATCAATAATTACATATGTTGGGGTTATGGATACAGCATCATATTTTTCTTTTGATCCATAAGAATTATTGCAGGCTTCTTCAAATTTTGAACACCTCATATTCTGAGATGAATCTAAGCTAGCCTTTATCTCCACATTAGGTTCCCATCTTTTATTAATATTCTTGAGTGAACTTGCGCTTTTCCTGTTATACTCCGGAATAGTGTATTTTAACTGCAAAAAATCTAGGAAAAATAACTCTAAAAGCGAAAGGAAACAATTTCCCCACCACAAAACACTTTTTCATGTCCTTTTCAAACAAAATAAAACTTAATAAAATGACATTCAAAACACTATGAGCAACTCGCGTGTAAACAAAATCAAGTGGTTTACTTCATTTCAGTTTCATTATACATATGCGAGTAGCGGAAAAAAATAATTTTTTTTATCGGGTTCTGTTCTAGCAGACGATCTGAAAAGTGGGCGTGGCAACATTTACTTTCCTGCCATGCATCAAAAATTCTTCAATAACTTAATAAAAAAATAAAGTTACAACTATAAAATTTTGCAGGCACATTTAGGAAGACTCAATTTATCGTATGAGCTAATAAAAAAAAATCGAATTTTTGATGATTTTTTTGAGTACCGTGAGTATCTTAAAAAAAACTGTATGTAATAAAATTTCTAATTGACTTTGTTCATATCTCTTAAATCGTTTATTAAATGTTGTTCTACAATAGAATCTCTATATATCTAACATATAAGTCATATACAATATTTAAAGAGTTCTAGATAAAATTGGATATACAGGAATACGGACGTGCAGAAATATATAGAAATATGTATATATATACTACACTTAATTCCACATTTTGTAACTAAACACGACTATACATTTAGAGGATTAAAAGATAATTGAAGAAAAAAAATCTTGAATACAAAAATCTTTCTAATAGAATGCAGAAATTTTGGGTGTATTTCCGAATCTCTAAGACATACGTTTTGAAGTTTCAAGTTTTTTTGTCGCATTTTTTCGTTTTCGATAATTTACAATTTAAAATACAATAAACGTCTTTTTTAAAACTTTCAGTTTTCGTTTAGGGCCATATTCAGGAAACTGGTGCAAATCAGGATTAATGTAACAGAAAATGAGATTAGCAAATGACATTACCAGTAACTGTCTATCATTTTCTGTCAGCATTTTGTGATTTTCGATAAAAATTAGTGAAATTTCCTTTTATTTTCTTATTTAATTTTTATAACTTCTTACGAAAAAAATCTTTGTATATTTTTAAATGCAAATTTTAAACGTAATGATTTGGATATTAAAATTTCTGTGCGATAAATAGAAATTGCTTCATACAAAATTACCAAAAGAAATTATACTTGCCGATATATAGTTATTCCATATGTGGAAGAAATTTATACAAGTTAATATTTTAAAGCTTTATTTTTTAAATCACGTTTCTATTGTAAAGTATCGTAAAATAAATCTATAGAAAAATAAAGGGTTTTACTAAGGAGATTTTAGTTTAAAGGAAGTCGTTTTGAAGCATTTAAAAAATTATGTTTATTAAGATTTGTAAGAAAATCTCATGTATTTTTCCTAATGAGTTTAATCAGTTCACCAGGTTTTGTTATATAAATGTAAAAAAGATTTATATTTGCTTTATTTGCACAGTTTATAAAAATCATGCACAGTTTTCTACATTATGTTTCTAAGATAGACAGATTTTTAAGCTTTAAATATTGAGGATTGAAATACACAAACCAGCTCCTTATCTCTACCTTGGAAAGTTAAATAGTATTAAATAGTTATTACATGAGCTTCGAAACTCTATACTGTCACTATTAATTCACTGTGCACTTAGATTTCTAATGCAGGTAGCGAGATTTTCTAGCGCTAAAATGTATGCATCTTCAAGAAATGAAAAGTCACAAAAAGATAAGTAATCTATTTTCCAGATAAAACAAAAATTCTTTATTTTTATTTCAGGCTCGAGTAGCCTCTTAGCTGTCGCAGTTCAAACGAACTGCAACGTTGCCCAGGGAACACCATGTGGAGGTGTGCTACTCTCATTCCCCTCCCGCCAACCCTCCCTTCATCGCTGCATCAAACAATTTTATTTTATAAAAACCAGTTCAGAAGCTGACGACAGTTTTTGAAAAGGCATCTAAATATTGACGAGTCTTTGAAAAACCATATGGTTACCGAAGACACCTTTTCGAGTGGCATCTGGTCACTGACGATAACTTTTTAAATACCCTCTAGAAACCAAACGCAATTTCAAGTAGCATCTGTTAAATATAGCATTCCTTTTAGTTGCATATGGATTTTGAAGGCAATCAGAAGTAGCATCTGGCAAAAGGCATTCTTTTTAGCTGCATATGGATGTTGAAGGCAGTCAGATGTAGCATCTGGCAAAAGGCATTCTTTTTAGCTGCATATGGATGTTGAAGGCAGTCAGAAGTAGCATCTGGCAAAAGGCATTCTTTTTAACTGCATCTGGATGTTGAAGGCAGCCAAAAGGAGCATCTGGTAAAAAAAGGCATTCCTGCATCTGGATGTTGAAGGCAGCCAAAAGGAGCATCTGGTAAAAAAAGGTATTCCAGCATCTGGATGTTAAAGGTAGTCAAAAGTGGATCGAGTAGTTAGTTGGCAGAAGCTTTGATATTAAACTGCATCCTGCCGCTGCCGGTATTCTGCAGGCAAGTCCAAAGCTATGCAAAATTGGTAGACAGCATATGACTCGACAATTGGTGTTCCAATGGAAGCCAACTGTGCAGGCAAATTCAATGCACAGCACATTGCGTATATCACATGCGATTTTACAATCGGAGCAGCAGCTTTCTGGACTTTAATTGGAGCCAGTTCAGCCGGCAGCTCCAATGCCTGGCAAAATCTATAAACAGCATACGAGCGCACTACAGCAACTCGTGGTGCAGGCGGAGGCTATGGTATTTTCGCATTCAGACCCAAATCAGGATCAGAATCAATATCACATAAAGCTGGTGATACGGGAAATAGGAAATGTTTGATAATTTCCCAAATTGTCAGCATGACGATGATTCCAACAAAGGCCGTAGCCTCATTGAAATGTTCCGAAACGACACTAAACATTGCTCAGAAATACAAAGACACACAACGATCGATTGCAAGACAATAAATGAATTTTAACAGAAAGCAATAATGCATGTATTCATTGTCTATTCTATTACATTGTTTGTACACTATAACTTTGTTGATTATTTAAACAGTGATATTTTATTGACAACAATAACAAAAGTAACTGTTGAAACATTTTTGTGTAATAACAATTGAAATATTACGAATGATTAATAGGTGCTAACAATTTATTAAATTTTAATAATAAGGCAAATATTTTTATGTGGAGACAAATAAAAGGGATGCAAATATCTAATAAATATATTTATTGTGAACTATATTAGCAATTAGTATTTCCATAGGCAGTTAAAATTAATCCGAATGATTGAAAATGTACATAAAATATGAAACTATTTCTTCCATTTTACTTGAATTTGGTGAAAAATAGACATTATTTCTATATCGTGAATGTATATATTATACATAGAACTTAAAAGAATTATGGAGAGAGATAAAGTAGAAAACTGCATAAATGGAACGTTAATGTCTAATTGCTTAATAATTACATATTTTGTAAATTTTTACCAATAAATTTGTATTTTATTAGTAGGCAGGCTTTTCATGGCATGGTACTATAACTGAGCAACTGAATAAAAGCCCATATTTTACTTGAAAATAATATTTTCCTAATTTGAAGTATACTTAGTGTCCCAAGAAAGTGGAATGAATCGATGCAAGTTTTTTGAAAAATCTATCATTAAAACATGAAGGAATTATTTTGCATTACATAATTCGTTTGAAATTTATTGCAGTAAATATTAATTGTTTATTGCAAAAAAAATTAGCAAATCTTTTTTACAAAATGCCAAGAGAATTGGATAATTTTTGATACTAATTGAGATTTAATGATTATATCATAATAAAAATATATAAGCATTTTAATCTAGACATCTTTAACAATATTCTAATATGGGTGTGTATTATAATAACGTTAATGAATATATTATTTACCTTATGTTTTATTTTTTATTAAAAAGTAAAACTTGTCTAAGGCTTGTATTTTGTTCACCCTAAGGAATTATGCATTTAAAAATTTTAAATTACAAATAAATTTATTCATTTAAAATTTACTCTTCAATTCGAATTATGTTTAATAAAATATAAAATAAAATAAAATAAAAATTTTCTATAAAAATGGCTTTTTAATTAAAAGTTCAATTAAAAAAATAAGGTATAAATTCCGATGCCGAAAATATTTTCATGATTTGAATATTGTAAATTTCTGTAAGAAATAAACAAAAGAATCTTTCCTTTTGTAAACTGATTTGTTTACATCACCTACCCCACGAAAAAAAATATTTTTGCTTTCAGTCAATTAATCGTAACCACATATTTCGTATTTTCATATCGTAAGAGAAAATATGTTCATTTAAATGTGTGCATCTAAAAAATTCTCTAAAAAGAAATCTTCAAATATAATTAAACGAAACTGGAAATATATTGAAATATTTTACTTGTTTATATTTGCAGATAATAGGTTTAAAAATTGGAAATCAGTATTTTTTATTATTCTTGAAAATAAGAGACTAAAGTAACTCCTTTTTAATATTTTTGGTTTACAGTATAATCAGTAATCATATTTAACCCTTTTTAGAGTCTAGAAAAATACGCTTCCCGTCAAATTCATTCATCTTTGTATCCATCTTTGAAATTCATCCACCTTTTCGATAAGACAAAAACTTGGAGGCTTCAGCCCCTTATCTTACACAAAATGGCGTGTCTTGATTTATTACTTTGTTATTAATTGATCAGATTAATTAATTAACCTAATAAGCTAACTAAATTACTTTTCTTAAGCCAATCTCAATCTTAAAAATCTTTTAATATACAAAAACTAGGGAAAAATAGCTTTTAGAGGGTTAAATATATTTCATTAAAACAATATTTCCATAATTATATTATTAGCTTTGTATCAAAAAAACCATTTGCTTTGAGGTTGAAATTTCAATTAAAAATATAGGAACTTTAAAAAAATATTACAACAAAATTAAATTCTAAAATCTGGTATATAGAAATGAATTTTTGTTTGTTCGCATTTTATGCTCTACCTTACCGTTCATCCGAAATTTTGCCGATTTATTGCTTGCACTTGCATGAAGATTATAGGCATAGTATTCTTATTAACATTTGTTATGAACACAATAAAATTTACAAATTGTTTCATACGTTTCTGTTATTCAACATTATTTTTAAATTGACAATTAACAAACATTAAGAGGCAAACGGCATTTGTCACTCGGAGGCAATCGTACATATATCAAACAAAATAAAATTATTATGATGGATGCCAGTCAATGTGAGTGAAATGAAATCGAAAATATTTAGTGCAAACTCTAATTTTTTTTTTTTCTTTTCGTTAATGAATAGTCATCTACACAAGATCAACGTATACAATATTTTGGTTGCGGCGGACTGCATTCATTATTCAGAGTTTATATCACACATACAAAATAGAATTATTATTATCGATTCCGATCAAGGTAAATTATAAATAATGGAAATTTTCCAAGGCAAACAGTAATTTTTCTATTTATTCAATGAATCGACAAACGATATTTCGGTTATTCAAGCGTATATCGTGTTCATTGCTTCGTCAAAAAATATGCCCAAACGCCCTTTGTCGTTCCCACTTAGTAGATCCAGCACGCAGAAATAAACCAATTAGAGCTTCTCAAACAAACGAGGAACGACAAACGAGAACTAAAGAAGATCATTTACGAATTACAAATTCACGTGCTTCAGAATCGAAAGACAACGTTTATGTGCTAACCGATCACGCGCATCAGAATCAGAAGATGAACATGCGGCAAGAATCGAGGCAACTATTCTTAAAGGAAAATCGAATGGAGAAAATGAGCTCATTCCACGCATTCCCATTATTCCTACCGACATGCGTTTTGATTTCAAACGACTGCAGGTCGCCATTCAAATTGCGTTCTCGATAACCATCAAGAAGGAGAAAGGCCAATCACTTTAAGTGTGCGGATTGAATATAGAAATTCCATTTTTCTCACTTAGCCAGTGGTATGTTGGATGCTCACGAGTTGGACAGCCAAACAATTTATTTGTTTTTTCTGGAAACGGAAAAACAAAAAATATTGTCTACCCTAAAGCACTTGAATAATAAAATTAAAAAAAAAAAATAGAATATTTATTTATACTTTTTCTTTATATATCATTAAATTTCAATGCGTGTGTTCATAGTCGATAAAAAAATAAATATCATTCTATCATTTCTAATTAAACAAGATAGCTATTGCAAATTTCAAAGGATATTTACAAAATGATTTCTTCTTCAGCTGCAACGTGCCGGGTACAAACTAATGAATTAATGAATAAATAAATAAATAATGCAGTCTTGCATTATTTCCTGTAAATGCATATGTACATAGTGACTTTCTTATGAATTCTTCGTTAAAATGATTTATTTTGATATTAAATTAGTAAAATAGTAGTTCCAGTGAAATTTCGAAACAGAAATGTATTCGCATATATGATGCATTGTATCTAAATCTTCGAACATGAGCTTTCATTGATGTGCATTCAGTATTATTCAGATTCTGATACAATTTTACTGAAATCAGATGAAATCTCGACATTAAAATTATATCAAATATATTGCAAGATAGTATAAATGATAATTTAATTTGCGCTAAGAAAAAGTTTGTGTTTACAATTAGGCTATTTAAATCCCTAACGACAAAATAATTTCCTTGTTTATACTGTATAAAAATACTTGAAAAAGGGCTCTCCAACAAAAAATATATCATACTTCAAATAAGATTTTTTAAAAATTTAATTCGAATTGCATTTTAAAATTTAAATTTTTCTATCTTGAAAATATAATAGGTAATGATTCCTCTAACAGGCGGGAGTAAATTGCAAAAATGCCATTTTTCTTGATTAAATGGATCGACTGGAAAAATTTCTTTTTTCTGAAATTGGATCATTATAACAAACTGCATCCTTTTTTCTTTAAAATTGTAAACGCAATTTTAAAGAAAAAAGGATGCGATTCACTTGAGGGATAAAGGATGCAGAGCGATTCACTTGAGCATAAATAAATCTTTATGCTCAAGTGAATTTATTGACAGTACATTCAGTTTTATATATAAAATATGCAAACATAATTTCTTAAGCAGAATCGTGGCCGAAGACAGAGAAGACCCTATGAATTTTTAACTTCGTTTCATTCCACCCCGGGAGGCATGATTTATGTACAAGCAGAAGCGACGAGCACATCAACACATAACAATGCCAGAGCGAAATTAGGAAAAGCTAATAAAATATTTATCCCCGTGATTATGTACTGTGAGATTTTGATAGGAATTTCATTAGACGCGTCGACTCAGGTAAGGGAATTGTAGGAATCTTTTATTACGTTTTATCAATTTAATAGAATTAATATTGGGCGATGTCTTTATATAAAAAAATTTCTGATACCTAATTTCATAAAAAAATAATAGTTTTAATATATTATAGAGATATTTTATTTATATTACTTTAAGTTTATTCTTTGATATTTCATTTGTAATCTTAAATGAGGAAATGTTTATCAAGATCTTCGTCTAATCGTGCAAGGGAATTACGTTAAGCCTACTCATCAATGAACTCTAACACGCTCTTCGATGTATCCGTCAACGGAATTCTTCATTGATTCAAGCCTTCCATTTGAAATGCAAATCCCCATATGCTTAAGCTATCTCAACCACAATTATACACCCAGATCGCCTTCGCTGGCCTCTGTTTCCTCTTAAGACCTGCAAACGAATCCGGAATAATAACTAAGGTAATGATGCCTATTACCAAATGACTCATTAGGGTGGAAGATTTAAATCAAAGCAGAACTCAGACGAAGCTGCTGAGTAACAGTGAGAAATCAAAATTCCTTTTGCGGGATCCCTGAGAGTCCTTTGTTAATGGCCATCTCAACAGAAAAGCTCTATTGATTGGAGAATTTCGAACTTTGTCAGGTTTGAATGCGCCTTCAGATAAAAGCAAATAATTTTTTTTTGTAGTAGAAAAGCGAGCGAAGGAGCGAGGTTGGGGATTTAATAGAATTTATTACTATCATGTATTTGCATAGATAATTTAATAAAACGAACAATTATTTACTGATATGGTGTCTGTGTGTGATGGAATCTGAGAAAATGTTTGATGAATGGGATTTATAAAGTGATGTTTTGTTTGGTATATGAATGTATCATAAAAGGAATAAAGGTTGGCCCAAAAGTGATCTATTATTTTACTGTTTTGAACCTCTTTTGTAATTTTTATTTGAACGAAAATATATCAGTATATAAAAAATGATCATTCCGTGCCCAATATCTAATTTCAATATTTCTAATAATTAATTAATATAGACAATAGTTAATTAAAATATGTTTTAGATTAGATAAAATTTATAATCATGAGTTATTAAAATATTTATTGAAGTTTAATAATTAGAAAATCTTATATACTGTAGTAAATGATTAAGATTTTACATTATTTTATTGTTGTAGGAAGAAAAATTTATTTCATAAAATATTGAGATATTGAGAAGAAATTAAAACACAATGTTAATCATAAAGAATTCTTGGATATTCATTGAAAGTTAATATACAGGATATTTTTTTTTAACTGACGGTACTCAGAGACCAATGTAGTTTGAATTATCATCCGCAAAACCACCAAATTTTGTACGGGGACTATTGACGACATGGGAATAAAGGAATCCAGGGAAAAAAAATTAGTTTCAAAAGTTGCCGATAGGAGCAAATGTGGCGCTTTACATTTTATAACAGCTAAAATTCTGCATAAAATATGGGGGAAAATTGCAAGATGCAAAATCCCGATTACGTAGTTGACCCCAGTGACAGTATTTTGAGTTATAAAAAAGAAGCGGGGCATTGAAAATCATTTCAAGTATCAGTTGATTTGTAAAAAACGTCTCACTTTAGCATAGCGTGCATTGCTTGTCAAGTTCTTTTATGTTAATCAATCCAATGCAGCAACCACGCTTTGCGAATTTAGAAGTCGAAACAATTTACGAAAAGGACTTCTATCTATGAATGCAGTGAAAGCAGTTATTAAAAAATTTGAAAAAACAGGTTCTCTCGCAACTCGGCCTGGTAGAGAATTGAAACCGGTATCGGAGGATATGATCACAGGTGTTGCGACTGCAATAGTTGAAAGAAATCAGACGAGCACTGCTGGTAATAGCACACACGTGGATGTTAGTGCTTCAACAATATGGAAAGTTTTAAGAAAAATTCTTCAATTTTATGCATATAAAATTAGCCTTTTGAATGAATTAAAATCTACAGATTATGATCTTCGATTAACCTTTGCTTTGACATTTCTTGCCAGGATGGAGGTACCAGGCCGAGTTGCGAGAGAACCTGCCTTTTCAAATTTTTTAATCACTGCTTTCACTACATTAATAGATAGAAGTCCTGTCCTTTTCGTAAATTGTTTCGACTTCTAAATTCGCAAAGCGTGGTTGCTGCATTGGATTGATTAACATAAAAGAACTTGACAAGTAATGCACGCTATGCTAAAGTGAGACGCTTTTTACAAATCAACTGATACTTGAAATGATTTTCAATGCCCCGCTTCTTTTTTATAACTCAAAATACTGTCACTGGGGTCAACTACGTAATCGGGATTTTGCATTTTGTATTTTTTTCTCCGCGTTTTATGCAAAATTTTAGCTGTCTTAAAGTGTAAAGCACCACATTTTCTCCTATCGGCAACTTTTGGAACTAATTTTTTTTTTCGCAGATTCCTTTTTCCCATGTCGTCAATAGTCCCCGTATAAAATTTGGTGGCTTTGCGGCTGATAGTTCAAGCTACAGAGATCTCTGAGTACCGTTAGTTTAAAAAAAAACACCCTGTACATTGCAAATGTGATTAAAATTCAATTTACTAAGAATGGTCTTGCAGAATCGCTCGCAACGAGAATTTTATTTGTTACCCAGGTTTCTGTTAATTAAAATAAGAAATTAGGAATATTATAAGATAAGAATCAATTTTTTTTAATGTAAGTAATACTAATGAACACTACAATATTATTCTGTGAGGAAATTAAATATATGGATATGCAAATTAGTATTATCTAAGAAATTTAGAATATGAATGTAAAGTAACTTTCTTTATGTTGTTATTTCATATGATTGTTTATAAAATGTATATAAATTATAAAAAGAAATCTACAGCTTAGATATAGTGATTTGCATTTAGCATTCTGCTCCCCCATTAGGCTTAGGTATCTTATGTTTTTTCTTTAAAAAACAATAAATTTCATCAGAAATAGAGACTAAAGATCAAAAGTAACACCTACGAAATATTATTCCAACCGTGTATTAAAGAGTAAAAATATGTTTTATTAAAAATCTGGGAATGATTTCTGTAAAAATTGTAAATGCCCAAAGTACAGAAAAAAATCTAATATCTAAAAATGAATTTTTGTTTGTTCGTACCTTATGCGCTGCTGTACCACTCATCCGATTACGATAAAAGTTTGGCAACATATTACTTGCACTTAATCGATGGTTATATGCATAGTAAAATTATATAATATATAAAAAGGTACATCTTGGGATCTATTAACCAAGGATTAACCTCCAAATAAAATGCCAAGGAGACACAACAGATTCAGTAAAGAGACTAAATTCAAGCTAGAGGTTAATATTTCGTAGCAATTGTACGCAAATGCTATGTAAGTCGTTCTGTCAGGTAAAAGCTTTATTAGCGAGTATCTGAGAAAGTCTTAGGGAAACCAATCCTACTGGTTCAAAATTTTAAATAAAAATTTAATAAAATTTTAGAGTTTTTCGCAGTATTTTTCGAAAATCATCTTAATTATCAAAAAATTATTAATTCAACTATATCAACTATTTTATGGCATAAATACATTTTCTGTTTTTAATCAAATTTAAAAGAAAAAATATTTTAATCACATTTTCTAACATTTATATTGAGAATTCTGAAAGAATATTAAACGAATCACTAAAGAAACAAAAATAGTTTCTTCCCTTACAATTCTGAAAGAACACCAAGCATTACAATTCTAAAAGAAAACATAAATTTAATTTATAAAAATGAATGTTTGTTTGTTCGTATTTTATGCACTGCTGTACCGTTCATCCGATTGCGATAAAACATTGCCAAATTATTGATTGCACTTGCGCAAATGTTATAGGCATAGTACAATTCTGAAAGAATACCAAGCAATACAATTCTAAAAGAATACATAAATCTAATATATAAAAATGAATGTTTGTTCGTATTTTATGCACTGCTGTACCGTTCATCCGATTACGATAAAACATTGGCAAATTATTAATTGCACTTGCGCAAATGTTATAGGAATAGTACAATTCTGAAAGAACACCAAGCATTACAATTCTAAAAGAATACATAAATCTAATTTATAAAAATGAATGTTTGTTTGTTCGTATTTTATGCACTGCTGTACTGTTTATCTGATTGCGATAAAACAATGCCAAATTATTATTGCACTTGCGCAAATGTTATAGTCATAGTACAATTATTGTATTCAGACTTTATCTCATGCATTCAAAATAGTTATTATTATCGATACCGAATAAGTTATATATGATGCACATGTTCCAGTGCAAACAGTAATTTTTCTATTTCTCTAGTGAATGTGGCGCAGCTTAGCCAAGAATGGCTTTTGTGCCGTTAAAAACCAATTCAACTCTATTTCTTCAATGAATCGTCAAACGATATTTTGGTTATACAAGTGTATATCGTGTTAATTGCTTCGTCAAAAAATATGTCTCCGAAACTTTCGTCATTTAGTCTATCTACCAGCGAAACACGGAGAAATAAGTAAATTCGAACTTCTCAAACAAACGAGGAACAACAAGCTAGCGATGAAGCAGATCGTTCACGAATTGCAAATTCGTGTGCTTCAGAATCACTAGATCAACATGTGGCAAGAATTGAAAGAGAACATTTACAACCTACTTGATCTCGAAGAACATAATATGTTGTTTGAATCTTGTTGCATTTCCATTTGATGTTAACTACGATTACAGTTTGCATCCCAGTGTAAATATTGGCAAAATGGATAAGGCCTGTGGGTATTGCAGTTCACTTAAGTTCAACAATGAAACACCAGGAATGTGCTGCTCAAATGGTAACAATGGAACCTAGAAAATCCATGTTTTACACATGGCCAGTTTTATCTATTTTTGCTGAAGACGGAAAAACAAAAAATATTGTCTACCCTAAAGCACTTGAATAATAAAGTAAAAAAAGTAGAATAAATATTATTTTTACTTCTTCTTTATATTAAATCATTCAATTTCAATGAATGTATTCATTGTAGACAAGAAAATAAATATCATTCTTCCTATCATTCCTAATTAAACAAGATAACTATTTCAAATTCCAAACGATATTTCCAAAATTATTTCTTTTCCGACAGCAACGCGCCGGTTACCAGCTAGTAGGCTATAAAATCAATGAATATCATAATTTAAAAAATCCTAATCCCTTATTATACAAAAACTAAAATAGATAATAAATGAATTACGATCCCAATTTATCTATTCCTCACTATTTACGATTTTTGTTTTGGTCTCCAATTTTTTTTAAATAAAAATATTCTTTTTAGTATACAAATCAACTTGCTTTTTTTAAAAATATATTTTAATATTTGTCATTTAACTTTATTAATCATGTTTCTCTATAGCATTTTATATTTGCCTTTTAAGATTTATATAAACTGCTTGATTGGCGAAACATAGATTTTAAATTGACCTTGGCGGCATGCGACTCCAAATACTAATCACCAAATCATCAACTAACAATCTATTACATGATTTAAGAAAATCAGAAGACGTTATGCGTAATATCAAATTAAAAATATTAGATTGAGAGTTTCAAATGTTTCCACATAGCATTTCGCTAGCCAGAAATTTTCGAATAAATATAAAAAAATTAGATAATGATTGTGATAAAGAACCTTTTCCCCTTAAATAAATACGAAAATAATTTTATGATTGTGTTTTTAGTTTTTTTTTTTTTACTCAATAGCTATTTCCTAAATCTTCACAAAAGAAAGCACAGTTTGTATGTAGCATATTAAAAAATTATTTTAACCCTTTAAAGGGCCATTTTTTTCTAGTCATATTATGTTAAAATATTTTTAGGCTTGAAATTAGAATAAGAAAAAGGATTCATTTAGCTTATTAGATAAATTTAATTTGATTAATTAATTAATTTGGTTAATTAATAATTAAGTAACAAATCAAGACACATCATTTCGTGTGAGATAAAGAACTGAAGCATCTGAGTTTCTGTCCTTCTAAAAAAATGTGTCAGAACTTATGCCAACCTACATAATTTCATACAAGATTGATAAATTTGGTGGGAAGCACACTTCCCACGGCCCTAGAAAGGGTTAAAGCCAAAGTTTCAACTGAAACTAATTTATAAACAATACTTTCTTTATTATAAAATTCCTTTTATAATATTTCTTATATCAAGACAAAAAAATTTACATTTTTTTCAACTAATATCTAAATTATTAAAAAAATAATTTGTATAAAGGCAAATTTCATGCTTTAAAAGAAATGGATCAAATTCAATGCCTTCAAAGCACTAGTTGTCACTGACTGTAAACCGTAAAGTAATTCTTGTTTTAATATGGCGTTTCTAAAATCTATTGTGAGATAATTTCTTTAAATGAACGGAAAAGTTTTCCTTTCAAAAATCATGAAAGTCAGGTAAATATTCTTGTATGCGTAGTATTATCACCGTTCACTTTATCCGTAAGAATAGGAAGCGTGTTCTCCTAACTATTAAATCCGATGATCTCGGTGTTCTAAAGACGATACAAAATGAGATTCAGTGTTGTGCCGGATATGAAAAGGGGGAGGGCTTTTGATCTGTCTTCTAAATAGATGAAGAGATGAGTTTTGTAGTCAAATGGATGGAAGTTTCGTGAAGTAACTACCTTACTGATGGGAACTGAGTAAGGGAACATCTCTAAAGTTATCCCATTTGGTTGAAAAGAATTTAGAAAATAAATTTAAGCATTTTCAAAATATAAGTTTACAAGAAGCGAATTTCATCCAAAATGCAAGAAGCAAAGTATAATTTTGATAATAATTTCTTAAATATTTTATATTATGTATAATATTTAAGTAATTATTTAAATATTACTAATTAATGTATGGGTTGTTTGGCCATCTTATTCCTAACTCAATGACTAATTTCTAAACTATCAGTTTTAGTCGTGTGTTTGTAATTTAAAAAATGTATTAAGTGCCGTAAATAATTATTTTTTTGTTGTGGTGCATTTTGTAGCCTAGGTAGTGCATTTTACGTTTTATATACAGATCAATTTAGTTCAATATTCCCATAAGAAATATTCTTAACTTAATCAAAATGCTAATATTTCATTTTAGAATAATTTTTCATGACAGTAATTTTCTAAAAATGCATAATTTTTGTATATTAATTATCATCATCTCATATCTATACGCAATTATGGTGATAAGGTCTCGGCTTCGGAGCTGGAGGTTTCAGGTTCGTGACCCGATTCCACCAAAGAGCCGTCGTGTAAGAGGGTCTGGTGCAAGCTAAATCCATCCGGTCTCAGCTTCCCCCCTGTGGGTGTGGTGTTGAGAGGGAGATGCCAGCTCAGGCGTCGTCCTCGTCATCTGACCGAGGTTCAAAATTACAAGATCCGTCCCAAAACAGCCGTAGTGTTACTTTAAATTGGGACGTTATTATAACTAAAGTAAGCTAAACTATACATAATTATATTTTTAGCAAACAGTCCGTGATTATAAATTTTTAAATAGTTGAGTGTATGTAATGAAATAGATATTACCCTAACCAGTTATACTTCATAGTATTAATATTATCCTAATATTTTTTTAATTCATTGAATTTACATCTTTTATAAATTTATTTATTTTATAAATGCTTTAAATCACTTTTAATCGACCTCTTATTCCATCTCTTCAGCTTAGTGGCCCTAGACAACTATTGAGATTGCATAATCAGAAATATCGCTTTTTTAAGATAATAAAGTATATTTTCATTAAATAATCACAAAAAAAACTGTATTTTCATGAAATGACGAAGCAAGTCTTTTTATTTTTAATTCTACATTATATTCCGACTGGCCAACTAAGATTAAATCCCTTATTAGTAGTTTTCGAAATTTGTTCAACTTTTTTAATTTTCTATTTCTACTTCATAGTAATAAAAATAATGTATTATATGATATTTTTATTTTTATATAAAATTTCTAAAATGTAATTTGATATAAAAGTAATAGATATAATATACGTCTATTATTTTTATACATCTATTATTTATTTTAGGGTGGTTATAATTAAAATTCCACTTTGAAATTGTCATGGAAGGAAAACTACTGGACCAAATATTATCAAACTTGCTAATAATTTAAAGGAGGTCTGGGGAATTTCTTTTCTTCCAAAAAAAAAGTTCAAACACTCACCGCAGGTGTGAATTGGCGCTGTATGCGATATTGTTAAGCAAAATAGGGCATGAAGACATCGATTTTAAATTTTAATTGTTTCCAAAACGTGTTCCAAAGCATGTGTATGTTATCTCAAACGCACTGTTTATGGTGATTAATTTGAGCAATTTCGAGGAACTGAAAGATACGATACACCGACATGTGCGTAACATTCCTCCTAATATGCTAAGAGCTACTGTTGAGAATGCAATAATGCGATTTAACTTGCTTTCATAAAATGGTAGACGCCACATTGAACATACTGTTACAAATTTTTCTTCTTCTACAACAAATACCGCCACTCAATTGTAATTACTCAGCGCATTTAATTGCTATAGTTCAGCAGCTTTCTTGCTGTCTAATCCTCCAAGACCTCTCCGTCTCGAGTGCTTGCTTTTTTTATAGCCTTCCCACAGGAAGTGATGTCATTTACAGGAAGTGACGTAATCTTGGAAAAGTGCCAGAACTTTCTCCAAGTTTCAAGGAGAAACTGGTCTTGGTGATATAATCTAGAGTCTTCTAGAAGATTCCTTTCGACGCCAAGGTCGCCAACATTTGTCGCCAAGACCGCCAAGTTTCCCGCCAAGTCACCAACTTTTGTCGCCAAGACCGCCAAGTTCCCCGCCAAGTCGCCAACTTTTGTCGCCAAGGTCGGCATGTCAGGGATACGTTTTTATCACTTCGTAACAATACTTTGTAACACCTTTCAGAGACGATTAAACACATTTGAAACCGATGTACTTCACATCGTATTTTGCTTAACAGTATTACATACAGAGCCATTTTCCTGCTGGTGGTGAGTTTTTGAACTTTAGTTTGGCAGAAAAGAAATTTCCATGACCTTCTTCAAGCTATTACCAAGTTTGATAACATTTGGTCGAGTGGTTTTCCTTTCATGACCATTTCAAAGCGGAGCTTTAATTACAACCACCCTATACTATAGAGAATATTGTATTAGGAATTTTATGTTAATTATTTACAATTTATTATTCGATACTTCATTTTCAATCTGATTTAAGGAAATGCTAATCAGTGTTCCTCTAATCGTGCATTAGAATTACGTAAAGCCTACTTATTAGATGAATACTCTCTTCGACGTATCCAACGATAGGATTCTTCTTTGATTCCAGCCTTCCATTTTAAATAGAAATACACACGTGCTTAAGCTATTTCAATCACAATTATATACGCAGCCCTGTATTCTTTTAAGAACCTACTGATTCGCAAACGAATCCGGAATAATAAATAAGGTAATGATGCCTGTTTCCCAATGACTCATTAGGGTGGAAGATTTAAATCAAAGCAAAACTCATACGAAACTGCTGAACTAAAAGCGACGAATCAAAATCTTCTTTGCAGGGTCCCGAAGTTACATTGGCTAATGGCCGTCTCCACAGAGAAGTTCCATCTATTGATTGGAGAAATTCGAAATTTGTCAGTTTTGAATATGTCTCCAGATAAAACCAATTTACAGAATTTATTTCCTCGGGTAAGAGTGGAGGGAGAAGGGGTTATGAGAATTTATTACTTCCATGCATTTGGGATGACAATTTACGAATTATAAACAACAGATTATTGATGTGGTATCTATGTGTGATGGAATCTTGAGAAAATTTGGAATTATGGTGAAAAGGCGAATCCATGTAAGTATAAAGTAATGTTTTGTTTTGTGAATGCCTGCATCAATATAGAAATTTAGTGTGGTCCAAAAATGCTGATATTATTTTTCCAATTTTGAAAAGCTCTAGTGAGTTTTGCTGGAACGAATATATATCAATATATGCACACATGGTGATGCCCACTTTAATCGTAACTCAATACTCATTTTCTGAATTCATAAAAATAGGCATATACTCCCAAATCGAAAAGTGCTTTAACCCTTCCTAAGGCCGTGAGAAGTATGCTTCCCACCAAATTTATCAATCTTTGTATGAAATTATATAGGTTGGCATAAGTTCTGATAAATTTTTTTAGAAAGACAGAAACTTAGTTGCTTCAGTTCTTTATCTCACACAAAATGATGTGTTTTGGTTTGTCACTTAATTATTAATGAACCAAATTAATTAATTAATCAAATTAAATTTATCTAATAAGCTAAATGAATCCCTTTTCTTATTCTAATTTCAAGCTTAAAAATATTTTAACATAATATGACTAGAAAAAAATGGCCCTTTAGAGGGTTGAATGAAGTGATGATTCATTTTTTATGCTGTTTGATTCAATATATTTTTTTTTGTTGAAAAAAATTAAGAGATCCAAATTATTATAAATATCTAGAATTTTTCTTAATAAAATATTCTAGAAATATTTAAATTTTAAACAAAAAAACCCTTTTCTGAGAATTAAACTAGCCGAATTATGTAACTTTGAGCTTCATTTTAAGCCAGTCAATATTTGTCTCGAGAAATGCTGTCTGTTGATTGACCATATTTTCTTGAAGTCGCTATTGAAATTGTATAAAATGGTAAAAATAATAATGAGATGAGTGGCTTAGTATTCCAGCTTATAAGCCACATTAATATACATTCAATTTCATAAATTCTTAATATTATAAAATCATTATACCTTAAAAGTATTAATCAATAGATTCATTGATTATTTTTTTTTTTTGTCTTTCCTTTTGTATACATTTAGTTAGGCGGTATGTGCATATATTAGCCATGAATTAGTTTAATAGCATCTTGTAAACTTAATAAATTGTATGCTTATTTTTGCAGCTCATTAAAATGCTTACTGTCCGTGGTATGAAATAAGAATTTGTAGCACCAGAACTGTAATGCGTCACCGGATGGGATGATAGATCTCTGCCTTAAGCGAACATTCTGGCAACCCTGACACCGGAAACCGAGTATTTCCGGAGTTTTTCTTCAGTCTGTGTGCGGTTCCCTTGCTTGCATGTGAGGAACCCATGTTTACTTAAAAAATATAATTTTTATAGAATTAGTTAATTAAAATTTCTTTTAAATTATTACTTGACTAATACCTACAAATTACTTTTTAAAACCAAATTAGAGTTTAGACAATTAACTTATTTAGACAATGAACAAATTTTTAATTCAGCACTTTCTTAAGCTTAAATTTTACTGTCGTGTGAATACAAACTCAGTATCTTTTTTTGAAAGGGATATGTTGACTGACAAACAAAACAAAGAATTTTTCTGTCTTCTTTTTGTCATACGAAAAGCTCATTAGCAAAAATATGTTTTTAAATCGTGAAGAGATACCTTTTATTCTCTTCTTTTATTTACAATCAATCCATTAATAACATTTAAGATCGCAATAATAAAATGCGCACTAAATTATCTGCAGGCTTATTAGAAGAAACTTAGACTGTCTTTGCACTTCGATTGAAATCATAATGATTTGTATATTTGCATTGCCCATAAAAAAAAGGTTTTCATACATCATAAATTTTTAATCGCATTAGAGCTCTTAATAGTCAATTAATATATTGATTTACCTAAAATTAATTTCATAGTGATGGTTCCTTTTAGAATGAATTATTAATTTTTAAATTCCATAATATTTTGCAGCATGAAACATGACATTTAAAAAGTAGAAAATATAGAGAATATCAAAGTTTCGAATACATTTTATTGGTGTTTACGTACTAAAGTAGGAAATGAAACTGTTTTTATCGACAACATTTTAATAATATAAAGAAATTAAGTCACTATATTAATTATTAGATATCCATAAAAAGAATTAAAAATATATTAGAAAATTCCAACTTTAATCATATTTATATCAGAATCTCTTGGCATTGCAATATTGTTCTGATATCCTTGTTTTTAAAAAATTAATTAAGGTAAAAAATTTAGAAAATAATGAAAATATAAGATTTGAAAAGAGTTTATTCTTAGAATAGGAATTGTATTAAAGCGAATTAGAATATTTACTAATCTAAGAGAATATTAAACATATGGGTTATGAAAAATTTAAATAAGTATTTTAAAAATTCCGGAATATTAATTCATAGTAACTTTCTTTATGATGAAATTTTATATTATTCTTTAAAAAATATATAAAAATCTTGAAAAAATCGCTGATGTAGATGTTTGGGTAAGACGATTCCTGAATAAAGCTGAAAGTATTTTAAGCCTTAATTCTCGGCCTTTCGCTAGCCTAAAATTTGAAATAAATAAAAACTAACATTTTTGATATTTAAAATTTTCTCATAAATAAATACGAAAATACTATTCTTAACGTGTATGTATTTTATACATGAAATTTTCTATTGTGCAAAATTTGTTCTATAAACTTTTAAAAACGAGATCTTAGATTGCAGACAACATAATAAACAAAATTTATTTTAAAGTTCAAATCTAATTATAATGAATTTTAATTTGGATAATCCCTTTGTTATATTTCTTTCACAAATTTACCAACTTCAAGTCGAAAATCTAGTTTTTATTTCTTCAACTAAACTATTCAAAACTATTTTTCAATAAGACAAATTTAAAGTTTTGCCAAAACTGCATCAAAAGGCTGCAAAGTATGAGCTACCACTGAATGTATAAAGTAATCCCTCTCTTAATATGGTATTTCTAAAATCTATTCTGAGGTAATTCCTTTAAATGAGCGTGAAACACCTTCTTTCAAATATCATGAAAGTCAGGTAAATATTTTTATATACAGAACGTAATCTCACAATCACTTTATCCGTAAGAGTAGGTAAGCGCGTTCTTTTAACTATTCAATCCGGTGATCTCGGTATTATATGCTCATAAAGACGATACAAAGTGAAATTCAAATATGCAATACCTAGAAAAGTTTCAGCGTTGCTCCGGAGATGAAAAGAGGGCTTTTGATGTATCTGCTAAATAGACGAAGAGATGAAGTTTATAGTCAAATGAATGGAACTTTTGTATAGTAGCTAACTTACTGATGGAAACTGAGCTAGGAAATATCAAAGTTCACCCTTTATTTAGCCCAAAAGAATCGAGAAAAGAAATTTACGTATGAAATTTTGGAATAGAAATTTACTAAAAAGAAGTTTTATTCCAAAAGCAAGATGTAAAAGTATCCCTTTGAAAAGATTTCCGATTTTGTAATATAAATATTTAAGTAATTAAGTATTTAAATATTGGAGTTTAATATATAGGTTTACATTTCAATCGTAACTCAACGGTTATTTTCTAAAGTCCCAATAGTATGTACCTCCAATAGAAAATTCCTTAAATGACGTAGAGGATTATATTTTGTTTTTTAAATCAGTAAATCAATAGAGGAAGCCAGCATGAGTGGTCTCCCTAAAACTTTCCCACAATAAAGTGTTATCCCGAGTACATCTTGCATAACATTGACTTAGTTTTTTAGTTTAGTTTATTTTAGTTATATTAACGCCCCGTTGTAAAGCAACACTAGGGCTATTTTGGGACGGACCTCGTCATTTTGAACCGCGGTCAGATGACGTGGACGACACCTGAGCTGGCACCCCCCTCTCAACACCACATCACACCAGCGGGAGGACGTTTGGCCTTGACGGATTTAACGTGCAACAGACCCCCCCTTACACGACGGTTCTTCGGTGGAATCGGGTCTCGAACCTGAAACCCTACGCCTCACGAGCCGAGACCTTACCACCAGACCACCGCGGCCCTGCAAAATATTGGCGTACAATAGTTAAGAAATTTTAACCTTAGGGTGTATTTAGAATAACATTGGGGTACAATAGTTAAGAAATTTTAACCTTAGGGTGTATTTAGAATAACATTTGCGTACAATAGTTAAGAAATTTTAACCTTAGGGTGTATTTAGAATAACATTGGGGTACAATAGTTAAGAAATTTTAACCTTAGGGTGTATTTAGAATAACATTGGCGTACAATAGTTAAGAAATTTTAACCTTAGGGTGTATTTAGAATAACATTGGGGTACAATAGTTAAGAAATTTTAACCTTAGGGTGTATTTAGAATACCATTTGCGTACAATAGTTAAGAAATTTTAACCTTAGGGTGTATTTAGAATAACATTGGGGTACAATAGTTAAGAAATTTTAACCTTAGGGTGTATTTAGAATAACATTGGGGTACAATAGTTAAGAAATTTTAACCTTAGGGTGTATTTAGAATAACATTGGGGTACAATAGTTAAGAAATTTTAACCTTAGGGTGTATTTAGAATAACATTGGCGTACAATAGTTAAGAAATTTTAACCTTAGGGTGTATTTAGAATAACATTGGGGTACAATAGTTAAGAAATTTTAACCTTAGGGTGTATTTAGAATAACATTTGCGTACAATAGTTAAGAAATTTTAACCTTAGGGTGTATTTAGAATAACATTGGGGTACAATAGTTAAGAAATTTTAACCTTAGGGTGTATTTAGAATAACATTAAGGTACAATAGTTAAGAAACTTTAACCTTAGGGTGTATTTAGAATAACATTTGCGTACAATAGTTAAGAAATTTTAACCTTAGGGTGTATTTAGAATAACATTGGCGTACAATAGTTAAGAAATTTTAACCTTAGGGTGTATTTAGAATAACATTGGGGTACAATAGTTAAGAAATTTTAACCTTAGGGTGTATTTAGAATAACATTTGCGTACAATAGTTAAGAAATTTTAACCTTAGGGTGTATTTAGAATAACATTGGGGTACAATAGTTAAGAAATTTTAACCTTAGGGTGTATTTAGAATAACATTAAGGTACAATAGTTAAGAAACTTTAACCTTAGGGTGTATTTAGAATAACATTTGCGTACAATAGTTAAGAAATTTTAACCTTAGGGTGTATTTAGAATAACATTGGGGTACAATAGTTAAGAAATTTTAACCTTAGGGTGTATTTAGAATAACATTGGCGTACAATAGTTAAGAAATTTTAACCTTAGGGTGTATTTAGAATAACATTGGGGTACAATAGTTAAGAAATTTTAACCTTAGGGTGTATTTAGAATAACATTTGCGTACAATAGTTAAGAAATTTTAACCTTAGGGTGTATTTAGAATAACATTGGGGTACAATAGTTAAGAAATTTTAACCTTAGGGTGTATTTAGAATAACATTGGCGTACAATAGTTAAGAAATTTTAACCTTAGGGTGTATTTAGAATAACATTGGGGTACAATAGTTAAGAAATTTTAACCTTAGGGTGTATTTAGAATAACATTAAGGTACAATAGTTAAGAAACTTTAACCTTAGGGTGTATTTAGAATAACATTTGCGTACAATAGTTAAGAAATTTTAACCTTAGGGTGTATTTAGAATAACATTGGGGTACAATAGTTAAGAAATTTTAACCTTAGGGTGTATTTAGAATACCATTTGCGTACAATAGTTAAGAAATTTTAACCTTAGGGTGTATTTAGAATACCATTTGCGTACAATAGTTAAGAAATTTTAACCTTAGGGTGTATTTAGAATAACATTGGGGTACAATAGTTAAGAAATTTTAACCTTAGGGTGTATTTAGAATAACATTGGGGTACAATAGTTAAGAAATTTTAACCTTAGGGTGTATTTAGAATAACATTGGGGTACAATAGTTAAGAAATTTTAACCTTAGGGTGTATTTAGAATAACATTGGGGTACAATAGTTAAGAAATTTTAACCTTAGGGTGTATTTAGAATAACATTGGGGTACAATAGTTAAGAAATTTTAACCTTAGGGTGTATTTAGAATAACATTGGCGTACAATAGTTAAGAAATTTTAACCTTAGGGTGTATTTAGAATAACATTGGGGTACAATAGTTAAGAAATTTTAACCTTAGGGTGTATTTAGAATAACATTTGCGTACAATAGTTAAGAAATTTTAACCTTAGGGTGTATTTAGAATAACATTGGGGTACAATAGTTAAGAAATTTTAACCTTAGGGTGTATTTAGAATAACATTAAGGTACAATAGTTAAGAAACTTTAACCTTAGGGTGTATTTAGAATAACATTTGCGTACAATAGTTAAGAAATTTTAACCTTAGGGTGTATTTAGAATAACATTGGGGTACAATAGTTAAGAAATTTTAACCTTAGGGTGTATTTAGAATAACATTGGCGTACAATAGTTAAGAAATTTTAACCTTAGGGTGTATTTAGAATAACATTGGGGTACAATAGTTAAGAAATTTTAACCTTAGGGTGTATTTAGAATAACATTTGCGTACAATAGTTAAGAAATTTTAACCTTAGGGTGTATTTAGAATAACATTGGGATACAATAGTTAAGAAATTTTAACCTTAGGGTGTATTTAGAATAACATTTGCGTACAATAGTTAAGAAATTTTAACCTTAGGGTGTATTTAGAATAACATTGGGGTACAATAGTTAAGAAATTTTAACCTTAGGGTGTATTTAGAATAACATTGGGGTACAATAGTTAAGAAACTTTAACCTTAGGGTGTATTTAGAATAACATTTGCGTACAATAGTTAAGAAATTTTAACCTTAGGGTGTATTTAGAATAACATTGGGGTACAATAGTTAAGAAATTTTAACCTTAGGGTGTATTTAGAATAACATTGGCGTACAATAGTTAAGAAATTTTAACCTTAGGGTGCATTTAGAATTTTTTCTAAATCTATCGTGTGATCTTTAGCGAGTTATTTCGCAATTAATCCCTAACATGCTGTTAATATTATTCGAATATCGAATTTGTATGTTAGATGCGTTTTCCCACCCGATTGAAACAAAAATGTGACCCAAAATTACACCTGTAGTCACAAAATCACACACCAAATTTGATATATTGAAGTCATTGTGTTTTTGAGTTATTGGGCTCACATGTTTCTAAAAGAGCAGGCAATCAACTCCTTGTTGGGTTTAGTTCAAAATTTGGTAAGTGTCTAGACTATAGATGTTAATTCTGCTTTCCGAATTTTATCTATGAAGATCTATTTGACTTGTAAATGTCGTGTTAATTTATATTCGAACAAACGGACAGACGGACTTCCTCTGGACAGTCTTTACTCAAAATTTGGCAGTAATTTACAAATTCGGTTTAAAGACCTTATACCAAATTTCAACCGTCTAACTCAACACGTTTTTGAGTTATCTTTGTCACAGACAGACGGACATTTTCCAAAAACGTGTTTTTCGAGCTCAAGGAAGTCTAAAATGGGGTGATTAATCAAAATCTCGGGGTGTCTATACTACGTATAAGTAAAAAATGGAAAATCGAAATTTTTATACATTTATAAGTAAGACAAAAAAAATTTTCTGTCATATTTAGCAAATCTAAATTTTTATGGTCATATTTAGCAAATCTAAGTTTTTATGGTCATATTTAATAAATTCGAAATATTATCTTCATATTATGTAAACTGTTCTGAACTCATCAACATTTTAAATAAAAAATATTTCTTCTCTTTAAGGATTACATCTCGCCATGTTATGAAGTCTTGAATATCATTAGATCATTTCCACGGCTGCCTCTAGAAAGAATCACCGAATAATACGTGGCTTTTCTTCAAGGCGGCTGTAGATTAGCTTAAAATTATCAAAGTTTCATAATTTGGTCATTTTTGGCCCTATTAATCCAGCAATAATCCACGTATGATCCTAAGTTTAATTAGTCAATTTGAATTCAAAACAAATAGGCAAGGTGGAAAGTATGAATAATCAGATTTTAATTAAGTTATAGTTATTTAGTGATTCTAACAACAAAATTTTTCGTCATTTAAAGCGTTTTCTAAACTGTGAAAGCATATACTTATCTCTATGGTTAAAAAAATAGATTAATAAGTCGATAATAGTCGATTAATTTATACCCTATAGTCGATTAATTTATACCCTAGATTTAATGCGGTGACCTAAAGTTTTTAATTAATTTAAATAGTTTCTACATCGCTCTCTAATACAAAAATCTCAGTATTCTGCTTTCATTTCCATTTCATTAATTTGCAATAGGAAGATAAATGAACATGTTATAATTTAAAAAATAAAAGTTGTCCTGACGATAAAATTTAATCCAATTTGCATTTTCTGAACATTAAGACTTTCTGAAATTGGAATTTTCCTATTTCCTTTCAAAACTAAAGAGTAAATCTTCTCTTTTAAGCTATCTAAATCTAATTTCTTTCATATAACTTTTCATCAATCATCTTAAAAGATTAGTTCCGAATTTCAAAATCTCTTTTTATTTGGAAAGAAAGACGAATTTATTCTCGATAAATAAACGTAAATAATTTAACCTAATGCATTTTTAAACAGATGAAATAAAAAGAATTATAAAAGAATTACAGACGGCAAACGATTATAATTAAATTTTATACGAATTCTCTTTAGATTTGTCTAAATATTATTCGTGTGTTCTCAATTGCTAATCAATTGTAAATTGTTTTGCTTTTAAATCTCTTGACTATAATAGCAGTTTTACAATTAATCAAAGAGTGCTATAATTTTAATTGCTTTATACATATTTCATTTATTTTCTATATTTTAAACTTTTATTTTAGTTATTCGTATAAATGTGATGGATTTATTTTTCTCGTCATTGATTTCCACAGTTGCTAATTTCTAAACTATTAGAGATATGCGAACACATCCGGTTGGATAAAATTAATACTGAATTTTTCTTTATTTATCTTTTCACATCTGCAAGGACGCCAAGTTGCCTAAGTCAAATATTAAAATGTCTGACAAAATAAGCACTACCTGCAAAAGACTGTTAGAAGAGTGACTCTGCTTTTTTGAGTTACCACGACATAAGAGATTTCAAAGGACATAGATTTCAACAAAAATGCTTTCAGTGACGTAAATAAATGTTTTATTGTTTAAATTAATTAAGTACTGATGAAAATGCCCAAATTTTAAACTTTTCAACGGCCGCTCTTCTCCTGTTTGTTCAGTCATATATAATGCAATATTCTTGGCAGTCTAACACTTTTAAAACTGAATTATGTACTTTTGAAAATCACTATTTAAGATGAATTTACATCATTTCAGTAATCAGTTGGAGAAAGATCCGCCAATCAATGAGTGAAGTTTGTTCGAAGCGGCCCTTAATTGACTTAAAATAATTAAATTCAAAACTTTGTAATTTTGTCAGTTTTATTTACAGAAGTAATTTTATAAAAAATAATTACTTCAGGGATATTTTACTAAATATAAGTGACTCTATAAGTCATTTAATATAAGTGACTCTATAAGTCATTTAATATAAGTGACTCTATAAGTCATTTAATATAAGTCACTAAATATAAGTCACTTATACTAAATATAAGTCACTCTACCAGAGGATTGTATAAAAATGCAAAAGAATGTTGTGGAGAATCAAGCGAATAGAGTCAGAATTCTGCCATGTTTTCATTATTAGGTTCTTGCATGTATTTTAATCAGCGACATCTGTTGGTAAACATGCGAAGTATCTATATAAACGACAAAGGTTTTGAGTTTTACCAATTTACTATTATTTTATTGTTATCATTTTGAAACAATAAAGTAAGTTTCCATTTAGTATTATTCAGTTATTCAGTGCATAAAGACCTCAATCATGGAACTCTCCAAATTGCATTTTCGACATTTATTCCTTTTGTGTGTGTGTGTGTGTGATTTAAAAAAAATCTGCTGCCGAAGTCCATCAGACACTTTTAGAAACTTAGAGTGATTCTGCTTCTCCATATCCCAATCGTCAGTTTTGATTTCAACAATTTAAAACTGGGTTGATTTCGATGTTAATGACAAAAAATGGCTTGGAGGACCAAAAAAATTCGAAAACAATCAGTTGCAAATTTTATTGGACGAAATGGGAAAAAAAGTTGTAGAAAATGATGGAAAATATTTTGATTGATATATATTGTTCCAATTTTTGTCAATTAACTCCTTTTAAAAGTGAAAAAATGATCAATATACATGCAAGCACCTAATATTTACGTTGTTGAAGAACGCCAAAAATGAAATTTTAGATGCCAAATTTGTTTCGAAATTTATTGTGGAACGGCTTCATAATGCTGGACCATGTATAGACATCAAATACAGTTCCTCAGAAGGAAATCCAATCTCCAAACTGCTTCAATATTCATGAAATCTTTAAATTAACTTTGTAAAACCTGAAATATAATGACAGGATCTTGAGTATGATATTATTAATCAAGTTTATCGATATATTTAAAGTCATTGATAAATCAAATCAGGCGCATAGACTCAAATACTGGTTCAATTTCGGCGTCTTTATTTTATGCGAAAGGACATGAACCTAGATGCTGAATCAGTAGTTGCTTGCCAGTCAATCAGAACTGATAATAATTATAAATTATTTAATATTAATAATAATAATAAAAAAAATATTAATAATAATATTAATATAAAAAATTATAAATTAATAAATTCTAATTTATTTAATAACACCACAAAAACAACACAAAATATTAATACAGATGACAAGAGCTTTAATGATTGTGAGTTTCGTTTTTTTAATTTGCACAGTGATTACCCACGTTAATTGTTGCCGAAATCCGTACGGCATCTGCCGAGGTATCTTTGTTTTACATTCGTGATCACATGACCGGTTGGGAGCACGGCATGCGCCAACAATTAGTATATTAATAAAATCGAACATCCGTTTTATTAACACTCCAGCACGAATATGGATGCCGACCAGTTTAAAATCATAATAAATAAATAAAAATAAGTACACTTTGACAAATTTAATAAAATAAAAAAATATTTACCTAAATCAGCACAATGTTAAAGATGTGTTAACGTGAAAAAAAAATTGACAGCTATTACAAAAATGAGGACAAATAATATACATTGCCTGTGGCAGCAAAATGCCTAAATTAGTTTAGTTATATTAACATCCCGTTTTAAAACAACACTAGGGCTATTTTGGGATGGACCTCGTAATTTTGAAACGAGGTCAGATGACGGAAACGACACTTGAACTGGATCCCCCTTCTCCAAAATTCTACACCACAACAGCTGGAGGACATTTCGTCCCAATGGATTTAATGTACTCCAGATCCGCTTAAACAACGGTTCTTCGGGTGAATCGGGTCTCGAATCTGAAACCCTCCAGTTACGAAGCCGAGCAAAACGCTCAAATCCGCAAATGGCCAGATTGCTGTGTTTATTATATTAATCCCTACATAAGGAAATCAAGGAAACAGTCTCCCAATCCCAATCATTGGTACGAGTTGGAAATTTTTATTATTAAAGCTCACGACATCTATATAAATTGCCCGTAACCTCCTACTAGCCCCAATTTTCAAGAAAAATTTCAAAAATTAGCAAAAATTTTAAGACAAAATAACGGCATTGCTCTCCGATTATAATCACTATATTAATTCTATCAATTTTTATTTCAGAATCCTAGAAATATCCTCCGTGGTTGCCTCCGTCCATACCTAGCCTTCAATTCTGCGAGAAATCTCAAGTATTATTTCACTACCCATTCTCTATGGAGAAAAAGCCTCCATGTATCTCAACAATAGTGCCAATTTCATCATTTTTTTTATTTCAAATGAATTCTTATGATCCATCAGTGGACATTATCATCATCATCTTATGATCCATCAGTAGATCCATCAAGGACATCAGTGGCCATGTCCTTTTCATTATCTTCAATTTTCGAAAGGAATCGCAAAATGAAACTTGCAGAGTCTCCATCTCAATAATTGAAATGATTTTGCCAGTTTAAATACACACATATTTTTACCACATTGAAAGTATAATTAGCCAATCAAAATGTCCTGCGTTTATCATGTCTATCAAACAAATATATTAAATAAAAAACACTTTCTTTTGTTGTGATAAGATATAGTCTATCATAGTTAGTAGAGAAAATGAAACCAAATTAAATGAATATCCTTTCACTGATGTGGCATTGAAATTTGGAAAAGAATAGTGGCTAAAAAGATGCATCAATAATCTATATTTTAAAACTACGAGATCGTCCCAAAATAGCTCGAATGTATCTGTAAAAAAAGAGATTCATTTTAAACGAACAAATTAAAAAAGAACAACAATCAAACAGAAATTGGTAACAATAAATAGAAATAAAAGTTAGTAATTAATCCGTTTCAGAAAACTTTCAAATAAAGAAAAACATTCTGAAGAGATAAGAAAGCATAAAGAATATATTTCGCTATTACTTTTCCAATTTTTTCTCCAAATTTATTTATCCGCATTTAATCGTATTAACATGTTCATCATCTGTATATAGCAAAACTAAGAAAAATATCTTTAATAGTTAATTTTTTAAAACTGATATCTTCTTAATTTTCTAATTAGAGTGAAAATATTTTACTTTTAAATAAAAATGAAGATAATCAGGACAAAATATGAATTTAGGATTAATCCAGAATTTTTTTTTCAATCTTGTACAATGCATCTGTATTCTGTACTATCGAGTTTAATCAGGATAATTGTTTATTCAATTTAAACAAATATGTTCTTTTTTTTAAAAAAAAAGAAGAAATTAAAAAAAAGAATAAAGAATCCGTGACATAGGCCACTTTCGCTCCAAAATTGAATTTAATCATTTTGTTTGGGAATTCCTTCGACAATGCCTGCCTACTGAACCGTATAATCAAAGGATGTAGCTGTCCACATGATTTTAAAAATATGTACCGGGATATCGCGGTTTATTCCCTGCGATACGACAATAAAATTAAAATAATAAAAACATCATCCTTTCAGAATTATTATCACATCGCCGAGTTTTTATTTTTGAAATCCAGTGAGGCGGCTAATATATCAGAAAAACCTAACCGTTAATGCTGACATGAATTGATTGAATTATTTCAAACCACTGAAGATTTATTTTTATAGCCAGCGGAAGTTAAATTAAGATATCTTTTAGTTTTTATCAACAGTTTTCCAGATGTTATGATTGCATTTCAAAAGCCATATACAATTGTGGATTTCCCTTTCATAATGCTGTACATTGGTGTATACATTCTTTTATTTTTTTTCAGTGTAAATGATGAATAATTTTGATGACTAGTTATATTTCTTTATATTAGTCAATTTTCCTCTTGCCAATTAACGTCGTGAAAAGTTTTTTTTATTTTATCATATACGTAGTATAGAGGAAGTATAACAATCATGAAAAAAATTCAAACTTCATATTTTGACGAATCTGTGTTTTAGACCCCCCCCCCCCGCCGAGTTTGAAAAATACATTTTTAGAAAATGTCCGTCTGTCTGCCTGTGATAAAAATAACTCAAACGCTTTGAGCTAGATTGATGAAATTTGGTGTACGGTCTTTGCAACACATTTGTAGATTTCTGTCAAACTTTGAGTAAATTCTGATCAGAGGAAGTTTAAAATAAGTGAACACGACAACTACAAAACGAAGAGAGCAAGATAGATAAGATTTGCAACACAGATTTAACATTTATAGGGATCCGATCAAATCATGAGCCAAATACAAAAAAGGTGCTGATCTTTTGTGGGTCTGTACTTTTAGAAACATGTAAACGTGATGACTAAAAAAACGCAATGACTTAAATGTATCAAATTTGGTATGGGAATTTGTGACAACAAGTGCAGTTTTGTGTCAAATTTTTATTTCAATCGGTTGAGAAAAACGTATCTGAAGCACAAATTCGATTTTCGGATACTATTTACCGCATGCCAGGGATTAATCGCCGAGAGTGACATGATAGATTCAGTAGAAATGTAAAATTCATGCCAAAAGTTAATATTTCGTAACTGTAGTGCGGCAATGCCACATAAAACGTTCTCTGGTATGACAAGTTTATTAGAGAGTATGCGAGAAAGTTTGGAGGAGACCACTCATACTGGTTTTTGTTATTCCATTATGAAAGCTGTCTGTTTATTTGAGATATCTTTTAATAAATCTATTCTGTTCTGGATTGAAGGTGTATTGATATATACGAGTATTTCCATCGCCTTTCAGAGAGGATAAAGAGAGTTTGAAGGTCATAAAAAGAGAAACTACATAATTTCGCTTGGAAAAATAAATATGTGGTGTAATGGAAACTGTTACACACCTGGAAGTGATAAGAGGAGACGTAAAAAAAAACTACATTATAATAAAAAATTGAAATATGCTATCTCAAATTTCAAGTTATTTTGTGAGAACTTTATTATTTTTTAAGTCATTGTTTGTCTTAATTAAATCATTAACTAGTTTAAACCAGTTTGAAATAATCACCTGTTAATCAAATGACGCATGCGTCGATATTTAGAAAAACAATGTTTTGCTTTTATTTAATCAAAATCAGTCGAGTTCCAGAACTTTTTATCATGGCCTGAAAATTATTTTAAATAAATTTGCAAAAATCCAGTTTAAACTCTTTTGCGTCATTATTGTATTGCGCAATCGTTATTTTTAGAAAAGCAATGTTTTTTTGTTTCCATTTTAAAATCTTTCGAGTGCCAAAACTTTTTTTTGCCAGCTAGAAATACTGAAAATGAAAGTTAAAAAAAATTATATATAATATGTAATATTTTGAATCCTGTCGGCTAAATAATATGTAACATATTTTGGTTTAAGTAGAATGCAGGTTCGAAGCAGTGAAGAGACTTGGTATTTTTAATTTCATTTTATTCTCTCTCTTCTCTCCCGGTAGACAAAGATGATTATTTACAAGGCGCAGCGCGGCACAAAATGCAGAAGGCAAAAAAGGGTCGAACAAATGATCACTAGTCTTATATAACATAGGATTTCTGGTCAGGCGCCAATTCAATACACGTGGTGACTTTTGACACCTATTCAAGGGCACAGAAGATATCACTTTCATTTGATACGTAGTACTGATGGCGCATTATTTTTACAAAAGAATTAATTAAACCGAAAGTGGAATTGGATCACGAAATAAGAGAATATTTTAGAATGAAGTTACTATGGGCAAAATTAAGAAAATTCTGGAAATTAATTAAATTGAAATTAGAATTAAAATATCATTACATATATATATAAAATATAAAATACACCTTTCGATATCTCTCCTCACTGTTTCGTATTGATTCCCATTTCCTTCTTTGTGCTTCTTCGGGCAATAATTTCTTACGACCCACGCCCTTTATTTCCTATCCGCGTATTTTAAGGCATGAAAACCCCCAAACTAAAACATCATGTTTTTACATGATAAAAAAGACTCACTGAAGAAATTCACAAAACATTGTCAGCTTTCAGACACATAGGGAGTCATTTTCTTCATCAAATTTTTATAGGTCCCTTAAATGCCGCCTTAACTGAATCTGATTAAGATGGAATGTGAACTCAAGTGTATTATTTAAATTACCGAAACCCAAGAACATTTCATTAGCTGTTTTGGAGGCACCCGGAAAAAATGTATCTTCCGAAAGTTAGTGAATAAGTCTAATCAATTTGTATACGAATACACACAAGATAGAATAGATTTTTCAAAAACATTTATATTGAATTAAGAAAGCTTAAAGGTAACTAATCGAAAATTGATAGTAATGCAATCAATAGTTTCTACTTCTGTTCGTTATAGAAATTCATTCTTCAAGAATAACTCTATAATTTATAAGAAATTTTTCAAAATGCGACTATATAAAAAAATATTTTGTCTTTCATTGTAAAATTAATCAAAGTTTTAATATATGTGAAAATTAACAATTTCTTTAAGAAGAATATATACAAAGACTAGTCTAAAAGAATAATTTCTCATCATTTATCATCACGACAGAAGAGAAACGATGTGATATTTTATTCATCAAAGAAGACATACGAGAAAGGTAAAACTACTGTTGAGTTATCTCCAGCAATAAATGAATTTTTTATCAGTAAACTTTTTTATATTAAATAACGGGAAAACTAATTTTTAAAAAATGTCTTTCTATCATCTCTGTTTTCTGTCGGTGCCTATTGATATTGAATATTTATATTTTCATCATATACCAAGATGAAGCCCATAAACTAAACAAAAAAAAGCATAATGCATAAAACATTTTTCTATGTTATGTGACGTCGTGGAAAAAGGAATAGGCATAACCAACGAATAGTAGTTCTTCAATAAGTCGAAAGCAGGGGTAATTCGAATTGTTTGCTTAGGTCAAAGTTGGCCAAGAAATCCGCCTTGAAGGCATAAGACATGGGCACTACTGCTTTAGGATGTATGTTTCTTGGTCTGTTTTCTTCATCTTTACGCATTTTTTTATTGACTTCATATTCTAAACTATAGAAATAAAAAAAGGCGGATGGATCAGTTGAGCGTCTATTCAATGAGACATGGTTTGGCTGTATTCCAAAAGTTGTTTACTGTTGGGTCTGAGCTAAATTTGAGTGTATTTTGCTGGATGTTAACGAAAGATTTTTTTTTTGTTCGTCTTCTTTAGTTTGGTTTTATGCTTTAAATCTTTTCTTTAATTGCTGCACGGTATGAATGTGACGACCTTCAATACATTTCAAACCATCAGAAAAATGTAAGGCAACTTTTTGAAGCAAGTTTTAATAACAAAGCAAAGCGTGAAACCTTTTTCGATTATTTGTTCTTGATGTAACGCTCTAAACGCTATACGAAAGAAAAATGATCAAAATTCTAATTATTTTTTGTACGAATTCATTCTTTTGTATAAAAAGATAGGAATGGGACAAATATTGCTTCAGTACATTTCAAGTCGCAAAATGTTAAGCAAATTAGTTCACAAATATTGAAGAAGGAAGACGAGCATTTTGTGACAATAAGTTAAAAATGAATTTTTTAATAAATAAAAGAAGTCACTAATTATTCCTGAAATAAATTATTAATCGTCTTCTTTTTATGGGATAATTCTTTTTCTGACAGCTTTGAATTAAAAAGAATTTTTTTAAAATTTTTTAATAAACTTTAACGGAATTTTACTGAAACTGAAACTTTAATAATGATGAATATAGCTCATATGTTAAATGTAAGCTATTTTTACTAACTAGCCATTTCTGACGACAAATTGGTTTCCGGGACTATTGATCCGTAAATTTTGTTTTAAATATTGCGTGTAACTTATTCTTATTGGCTTACTCAGAAAAATATTTTTAAACTTGAAATTTTGACAGACATATAATTCATATTATTTTAAGTCTTGCGCTGATTTGTTCATTGTATTATGCATTTCTCTAATTTTCTGTCTATGATTTTTCTGTCTATGATTTTTCTGTCTATGATTTTTATATATATCTAATTATATACAAGAAGATCAGAAATATTCTTAAATGAATGCTCTTCTTTGTTTAGTTCTAAAACTAAACAACAATTATAAGTGCAGCAAAATTTCAAAACTTTTATTAAAATTGCATTTTATGCTGACACCTATTAAACTTTGGAAGGTAAGCCAAGTCTTAAACATGAAAAAAATGCCAGGATGAAATATAAATGGTAAGAATAAAATGTTTTGAATTTTACTTCAATAACGAAGGATATTGCTCTAAAACATGTTTAAAATATATTTTTTTAAATTCAATTGTAAAAAATAAATATTACTCATCTTAACACTGACATAACTGAATCGATAATTTTCTGAATTTCATTCTTATGCTGTAATATGTTCTTAAATTTTGGTTTAAAAAAATGTCAAAATTTTGTGTAATTTTTATTTAATAAAAATCACACAGAACTGCAAGTTTAGTAACAAGATCATATACCAAATTTTCTAATATATCTTTGCAATATACCAAAAAGGTTATTATCTAAATCTTTACATTTTTAGTTACCGCATTCTCGTGCATGCTGATATTCAGACAAAAAGATGATGAAACTTTTTATGGATTTGATATAGTTCTACAAATGTTAAACTATGTACCAAATTTTATCCGTTATACTTTTAACATTTTGTAGCTGAATTCAATAGCGGTCAGAGAGACAAATAAACATACTTCATTTGAATGGAGGTAGTTCAAAATGTTACATAAAATTTTGAATATTTTTTTGTTGCTAATACATACAAAATTACACCCGTCTAGTTCAAAGTTATCAGCTTCACAGAATGACAAACTATATAATTACGATTTTTTTTTTTCGATTTCAGCTAATTTTACAAAGGAAAATGGAAACAAAAGAGAGTAAAAATTAATTTTTTTGTTTTATAATAAACGGTTCATTAAAAATCTCTGATATATATAAATTGATAAAACGTTATTGAATTACTTCGATTAAAACTTTGAGACATTGAGATAGAACAAATTTGTATACTCCAGGAAAAACTACATAATTTCTTTCAAACTCTGATACTAAATTTTAAGAAATACTATATAAAACTAAAAGATTATTCAATAACATAATTTATAATTCTTCTTTAGCGACCAAATTAAATACAAATTAATGGCAAATCCAAAAGCAGCCAAGTGTATTACAAGAAAATCACTGAAACTTGTGAAATTATTTTGTGATAAAATAAAAATCGTACTTCTTTTTTGTTTTTTTAAAAATAGAAAATCAGTAATAATTTTGATCAAAAATTTATGCTAAAAGTATATATACATTTGCGAAGAAAGATAGCGTGAAAGTAGCTGTCTCATTTAAGAAACATTTTCATACAAATGTGATTTTCTTGATAAATACTCGTTTTTAACAGAACAGTTTTATATGTTCTTTCTGGATAAATTTATTTTTTATTAATGTTTGCTGATTGTTGAAGAAAATTTGCATTTAATTTAGATAATTTTTATAAGATTTATCAGGAAATATTTCACGAAAAATTTAAGCCTGGTTGAGTGCATGAAAGTTTTATTTTAGTCACAAAATGTATATATTGATGATAAAATAAAGTTAGTACATTTAAATAGTGAGACATCAAATTAATAAAAACCTACATTATTATGACTAAAACTATGATTGAAAGAATTAATTTTGTAATTTTTTTTGTAGAGTGTTTCAAAATTTAAAATTCGACATTTGATGTAAATAAAAAATTTTTCACTTTTTGATTGAAATTTGCTAGTTAGTTTTTTCTTTTCGTGTTTAGCCCTGGCTAATTGTTTTGTATTTTACACGAAATAATGAAAAATACTAAGCTACTTCCTTTTTGAAAGTTCGAAGACTTCTTTTTGACATGGCCGATTTTATTACATAAAAATATTTAATATATATTTATCTTTTTTCTAATTTTTATTGCTTGTAATAAAACTCGATTAGTTTTCTGGCTTTTAGAACTAGGTACTCGAAATATATGATCTTTAAAACCCTCAAATTCAATACAACTCATTCAAATGATTTGTATTGAACTAATCATAACTTTTAAGATAAGGAATTTTCAAAATTTTGATTATTTTTGCATCAACGAAAATAAAATAATCAATGAATTATGCTCTAAAATAATATAGAATATTTAAAAACGAAAACAAATTCTGACAGTTGCTACAAGTCTTTATATTTAAACTTTATATTTTTGATTATTAATAAATCAAATCGTTGTTGCTAATTTTCATTTCAAACATATAATATTTTGGAAGAAACATGAAGAACCCAAAATTCTTACAAGATAAAGCTTTTTTTTTTTTTGCTTGAGTTTCATTTACTGGAAAAATATAATTCATGCATTTTTATATGTTTATTATCAATTTATGCATGAAAAATATCTAACAATCGTTTAAAATTCCAGCTAATCTATATCTAACAATCATTAAATGCCCAGCAAAATTTTGATTAAAATATTGCTTTAAATTACAGATAGATCATATAATTAGATGTATTGCAGTCTACGAACATAAATTTGTTCCCTAAGATCTCAAAAACTACATAAATCTGTTTAAAAAATAATAAAGTATGTTTGATCAAATTGTTTTATATCTTTTTAGAATAACAACTAAACATCAATCATCAGGGAAAAAAAAGATTTTTTTATACATTCATTCGTATTGAAAAGAAATCGAAATAAAAAAAAGCTTTTCCTGCTTGCTATGAGTCACTGATTAGAAAATATGGAAAGGGCTGACTTTTTTTGCAGTCCAATCAAACGTTATTCGTCAAGATCATTCATTACTATCCCATCGTTCCTAGGAATCTTATGCGCAGATGTTCTGCATTCCGTTATTTCGTTTGGCGGGATTATTTTGGCAAACGGAACTTGCCACCTGCGTTTTTAAATCGTATTTGTGTTGCAAAAAGATTGACATGTATCTTTATTGATACATTTTGAAGATTTTATGGTGGTAGTGAGAAGTTTGAAATAATATGAAATTATTTGATCTTTTTAATATTTTGACATCGTGCCAAAACTTCACGTAGCTTTTATTGCGATAAAAGTATTATTAGCATTGTGAGACAGACGATACGAAATGTATAAATTCTGTTGGACTTTCTTCAACTAACTGCCATGTTGAAATTTTAGATGACATTCTTCTAATATAAAATCTCGATTAAAGATAATTTGAATTGTTCAGAACTGAAACATTGTTCAGGTGATAATAGCACTCATGAAATAACTTCAAATATTGGAGACGTGAACTGCTTTCTAGAATCGTCAATGTTTGTGTCACAGGTTTTATAGAATATTTGATTCGGAACGTTGTTGATGGATCTTCAAAATTGCAAGCAACTGATTCTATGCTGAAAGAATTAAACGTGTGTAAATTCGGAATACCTGCTGAAATTTTGCACATATAGTGAAATCCGAAGTGCTTTTTCAGTCTCGAATCTTATTTGAAAATGGAATTATGTGTGTTTCGTTTTCAAATTAATTCTCATCAAGGATTGAATAACTTTTATCAGATTCCAAAAACTAACCAATATGAAATGTAATAAAGGATACAGCTTGTTGCAGCAAATTTTTTTGTATAGGTATTTTGTAAGTCCATAACCATGAATCTCGTGTAAGCTTTTAATTTCTTTGTTGTGATATGAAAATTAACGATTTATGCAAAAAAAATCGTGTAATGGTTGAACTGAAATCACACTTCAAACTGTGATGTGATGTTACTGATGTTTATGCAATGTAATTGAATGTGTCATGTGTCACAGTTACATGATAGAAATTCTCACATTTTAATGCAACAAGATTAAAGACAGTTCCATCAATCTGTTCTGTATCTATCCATGTATTCAGAATCTGCACAAATTTATGCTTGAACTTCTTAACATGACTTACATGTTTGGCTAAGATTCCAAACGAATATTACTGCAACCTGAATCTTTTAAATAGTAATTTGAACTGTGTTTTACTATCTCCACAGCTAAGGGGACACGTGTTAAAGGAACGAACGAGTTTACGAAATTTTTCGTAGATGTAAAATATGAAGAACTAAGTGCTTTAAAAAAATGAAATGAGGTGGACTTTTTAATGCGCTGTGCATAATTCGTCTAAAATATAAAAAATAGTGATACTAGGACTATTAACTTTCACTAGTTTATTTTATTTGTCTGATTTCTTATCTAATTTTAATGGATGTTAATGGAACAAAGAAATGGGATTATGGACATGATTATTGTTTATTACCTTTTATTTTCGGAGGAATTAGTACAAATGAAGTTGTTGAAATGAGTGTTTTTTTTTCCTCCTGAAAATTGAACTGAGGAAATTCTAAGCATTGAGCATTTTTTTGTATATTCTGAACAAACTTTTTAGTGCTAAAAAGAAAATGCTTCTTCATCTTTTGAAAATAATCAAATTCAATCAGTGAAATTGTTTAATGCAAATTTTATTAGCTACTGATATAGTTGAAAATATTCTTTTTTTATTAATATTGTTTTGTGTTTTATGATATATCAAAAAATTATCATTTTCCAAGTTATTTGATATCAGTATTTAAATTAGTGCAATTTTTTTTTCCATTATTGTGCTGGTTTTAAATTTAGTAGCGTTATTATGAGCCTGTCCCTTGTCTGAAAGCGAAATGCAGTTTCGGTATCTTTCTGCAAAAACATTTTTTGTTTGCTTGAAAAATCCTTATGTATAAAGTATATTTCTAGATATCTCATTGACAAATGTAATTCGTGTTATTTTTTTCTTCTACTAATTGAACGTTATGCGAAATCAGTTCGAACATTAAAAACGTTTCTTAAAGAGTTTAGAAAGGAAAAAATTCTAAAAGAAGCAGACATTTCTTTAAAAGGTTAGCGTTTTCAGTTACATGAAAATGTATGCTTAAATTTTGCGCCATTTTCCTTCCCAGGTACTTTATTCTCCATAAATGTTTTCACATTTCTTTCTTTTTTTTTTTTTTTTGAGATAAGTATCATTTTTATTTATTGTGTCTGTCTAATGACTGATGCAATCAGATCTCTTAAGGTCATTTTATATTATTAATAAGCTGAATTTTTGGTAGTGAAATTCGATTCATGATTAAAAGCTTAATGCCTATTTTAACTTTTAAATGTTTGAATGTGAAATTGCGAATGAAATGCTTACGAATACTATAAAATCGCAAATACAGCTTATTGTGAGATAGAATGTTTTTTATTATGTCATGATTGACAAAATACCTAAAGCCTATGGTCTTTTAAGGTCCCAACAAATTAAAAAGCACATAGGCGGTATTTCTATCCTACCTTTCAGAATATATAATTTTAATTTTCTATATGTTCTTTTCTAAAAATTTCCTAGAGTTCTTTAGTTAAAACCGAGAGAAGATACATACTATATGTGTTAAAGCAATAAATATGACTAATGTTTTAAGTAATTTATATATTATTCTCAATGCAAAAACTGTTAATAATAAGCGTTGTAATATAAAACTTTTCTGCTATATAATGTCTTTTGCTGGAATAAGCATAGCAAATAGAAATGGTTAAAAAATTGTCGGTTTCAAAACATTTTCTTTTTCAAATAAGGATAATGTAGAAGGTTAAACGTACATTGCCTTGAGATTTTAATAATGCTAGCGGAAACTTTCTTGATTGCGATTGAATCTGAATTGCGGATTATTTTATGAGTGATTCTATTTCTTAGTACCCATTAAACTTGAAAAAGAGTACGATTAATCAGTATTTTCGTAAGTTTTTTTTTATCAGTAGTTGATTTTACAAAATATGGCCACTTATGCTAAACAGTTAATTTGTAATATATTTTATTTTTAATTTAAGAAAACTTACTTTTTAATTATCTGCTGTAATAGGCTTTGCTTTAAAAATAACAACTGAGATGCATTTTCGAGGAAAACAGAGCTTACTTGGGCAGAAAAAAGGAAAGGCAAAATATAAGCATTTGTTGAAATATGTTTATACTCATTAGTTAAAATTATTATTTCGGTGATTTGAAGAAATGCTGCTTGAGTAATGCCTAAGTTGAGGAAATTTAGTTTTTCGTTAATTTATAAGAAAGATTGGAATCATATTGTGGTGCATGAACGTGGAAGCCGTTTCGGCATTTTTTATTGCTGAATTTCGTAAATTTGCTGTATTTTTTTTTCAAAGCGCCTGATCTTAAGAATATTATGTGTTCTTAAATTTAATTTTGACTTTGGGATGTTTTTCTTTTTATTCTTTTGGTTTTTTCACTTTTGAGCTTTCCACATATTTGAAGTAGTGCTCAGAACCATTATTATTACTTTAATCATTATTATGGTCATTTTCCTCAACGCACATGTACTAACAGTCAGGTAAACGATGCAGGATTTTAATTCCTCATTAAATAAATGAATTTCCAAAATCTGAAGTGTTTGATGGAGAAGTAAATTCCTAGTAATTCCCTATCATATGTAATGTTTTAGTGTTTCGTTTAGTTTTCTGGAATGCAATAGGTTTCAATCCATTATCTTCAAATTGTTAAGTATCCCACTAATCGCCGAATCTGAAGCATCTGTCTGATGACAGACGCTGTAAAATATCCTCAATAATTACTATGGATGTGATATGAGAGAACACTGTGCGATTATTTACACAGAAAGTTTCGAAAGCATATTTACATCGAGAAAACGAAATCTGAATTAATTACATTTGGAGTGGAATTGAGTTGCAACTGGTATGACGCTTACATTATCTACCACCTTACAATTTTATGGAGTTCCTGAAATTGCAACAAAAGTTATAAATCGAGTCTATTGGGAATTTTAATACGTCTGCCAGCTTTAGTGACAACATCAGGAACTGCTACTTTGGTTATATAAGCATCATCTTCACTGTAATCGTGATCTGAAATAACTGGAGTTGCAGGAAGTTGAGTGTTTATATCTTTATTCTTTTGCTGAGCAATTAATGGTAATATTTCAGAACTTCTGATTTCCAAGGAATAAAGTCTCTGGAATGGGCTTAATTTTTCCCCTTGAGCTGTTCTTACTCTGTCGACTCTTGAATGTCCATTTGCTCCAGGGAGGACTTCAGTTCATTTCCTTGTTTGTAATCAACAATAGCTTGTGCCTTGTCTTCTGGAAGTCATGAGCCTTGAAGTATAATTAAATAAGCCAAGAATTCTATTTTTTGTATGCCTAAGGTGGATTTCGAAACGATAGTCCATATTCTTTAGTTCAATATTCGGTCTTTCATTGATGTGTTTTGTATATGTCGACATTCTCCAGATTTCAGTCTTACACGGTAACAAATATATAAACTAATCCAACCTTATTACCAAAAAATATACTCACCTTTTTTTTAAAAAAAAAATTGCAACTTCCTGAATAGAAAAGTCAAATTCTCTTGGCGTCTTTTCACCGACATGTAGATCTGTTGTTGGCACGTATCTGAGTAAAATATACAGAAATAATCATTCCTTGGTGCTGCATAAAATAAATACATGAGAGTCGATCTTTACAGACTTGCATTCCCTTCTTAAAGAATTCGTTTATGCATTGATGTAGATGCGTGAGTAATAAAACGATCTTCTCCATGGAGATATGGGCACGCAGCCAGCGATTTATTTTTGAGACGTGTGTCCGAATAAAATATCAACACAAAACTTTAAAAAAAGTTGTTGTGAGCGAAGTTAAGTGATTTCGCTGCGGTTTTATATTTCCTTTTAAAGAAATCACGAAAGGTTTGGAGAAGTAAAGCGAGGGAATAAGAATAGATAAGTACATACTTAGGAGTGTTTATAAAAGAAATTCTTGAGTAATTTTTAACCCTAAAATTGACGACTTACGTCACTATTTAAAAAAAGTATCAGATTTTATTTGCTGAGTGATTTTAGAGTGCTGAATTTCAAATGAAGTATTTACTGTGGTTGGTAGAGGAATGTTGAAGAAGTTAACCGTTTTCAGTTTGATTTTTAAAAGCGGGAAATGAATTTTACATCTTACTACGCTTGTATTCTAAATATTTAAATTGAAATTGCAGCATTTGCAATGCTGATTGATTCTTTTAGGTTCACTCTTTACCGGTTCTTATCCCTCACACCAATTCGTTATTTTTAAAAACAGTGTAATTTGTGTTTTTCGATATTGAACATATGAAAAATCGAAATGTGGTTGAAATTATTTGACAATTAAACAGATCTGATAATGATGAATGATATTAATAATTAACTCTGATAATGATGTCAATATAACGTTTTTACTATAATGCTTGAAAAAAAAGTATGTAGATGTCAGAATCATGATCTATGCAAAATAACTAAGGGTATTAAACTGTTTGATATGATTTCTTACAAAATTGAAAATTAGTAATTCTTTTTAAAATCTTTCAAATGTTTTTTCGTTATACTTATCTTTCTGGTCTATTTTTAAGTCTTTTCTTGTTTTTGTATCATGGAACTCAAATTATTTCTCTTGTTTCATCATTTTTGATGGAAATACAGGGTGTTGCGCATTCGACCGAGAAATTCAGAGGGGTAATAGTAGGCACCAAGAGGGAGGATAAAGAATCACCGTGCAACATGGAGTCCCAAACGACATTTAGTAGGTGAAAATCGCAAAAATATAGGGATTCGAAGGACTTTTGGAAACAATAAAAAAATAATGTTTCAACTAAGAATTTTTTTAAGTGAAAGCACCTTCTTAAAAGATTTTTTTTCCATGTTGGTATCATACGGGTTTGCTGATTTAAGAGGTCGTAAGTTATTGAAAACGAAAAAGTTACTGGAAGAAAAATAAAATTTTGAAAATGTAAGGAATTTTATATTCTATCATTTGATATAAGCGTATATTCAGCAAAAACTAAAATGGGAACCAGAAAACATCGCTGCAACATCAGTACCGATGTTCTCAGAGAGCGTTGTCAAATTCGAAAGATAAACTCCAGAGCAAGGATAATAGGCATTAAGTAGATGAACGATTACCAGAAAACATAGGATCGTAGGTAATTTTCTTCAATAAAAATGGCAAATCGGGTGGCGTTTGCACGCTGGATGCTTAATGCAACAATTTTCTGCTAGAGTTTTTATTCTCGGATGAATCCTGCTTTACGAGAGAAGGTGTTTTCAACACGCACAATGGAATATTTGGTCATTCGAAAATACCTATATCACAAGTTTGATATTAACATCTGGACAAAGTCATCTATGGGGACCGTATCTTCTGCCCGAACGCATCAGCGACACAAAGTACCTTGTTTTCTTCCTGCACGTTCCTCCGGATTTACTGAAGGGAGCACCGACATTTGCTTGCTAGAACATTTGGTTGATACATGATGGAGAACCAGCATATTTTAGTTGCGTTCGTGAAATCTGTCTTGTTGGTTGCGAATGAAGTTTAACGACCATCAATTCTGCAATGCTTATTAAGGAATACTTGCTCGCTGCTTTTTTCTCGAATACATGAAAAATTTAAATACGAGAAGGCTTCTTCTCGATTACCTTGTTCCTAATTCTCGCATTCATACAGCCATTCTCTTCGCCAGACTCATTGTCTTTTCGACGTCTGTTTTTTGCGATTTTCACTGAATAAACCTTACCTGCAACCCTATGTTTTCCAGTAATTTTTCATTTATTTAATGCCTATTATCCTTGCTATGAATTTCTCTTTTGAATTTTACAACGATCTCTGCGAACATCGATACTGATGTTGCAGCAGTGTTTTCTGGTTCCCATTTTAGTTTTTGTTGAATATCTTTAAAACTTCCTAATTCTTGCACTGCACGCTTCTTACTTATCACTTATCAAATCACTTCTTACGTATATCAAATGATAGAATATAAAATTTCTTGCATTTTCAAGGTTTTATTTTTTTTTCAGTTTTAATATTTTTTTAAATATGAGTTCTAACTACTTTTTTGTTTTCAATAATTTACGAGCCCCTAAATCATCAAATCCGCGTGTTTTACCAACATGAAAAAAACATTTTAAGAATGTGCTTTTACTTTAAAAAGAAATTCATAGTTGAAACACTATTTGTTATTGTTTTTTTTACAGTTTCCAACAGTTCTCCGACTCCCTATATTTTTACGATTTTCACCTACTGAACGTCGTTTGGGACCTCATGTTGTATGTTGATTCTTTATCCACTTGATGCTACTATCACTCCTCTGCATTTGTATGTCGAATTCGGCAACACCTGTATAAGTGATGGCCATTATTTTATTTTGGTCATATAAATTGTATCCATATTTGTTAGATAATATTAATTGTTTGGGTTTTAGATTTTTGTAATATTATAATCAAATTTTGTTGTTGATAACTGTAACGAAACCTAATGCTCTCAAAACAGTTTAAAATGGCTTCTAAAGTACTGTGCAAAACATAATGGTAAGCGTTTTATTAAAGACAAATATAAAATTTTTTTAAAACTTACTGTATTAAAAATTTTAAGAAAATGACATTCATAATTTAGTAAATATTTGAATAGCTCTGTTTTCAGTGGGCATTGTGGCAACTTTGCTTAATTTTTTTCAATTTATTCTACCTGTGTAACAAAATCATATCGCTGTCTTAAAAATTAGCAATGTGATATCTAGTTAATTCTAACTATTTTCGTACCTAAAGAATTTTTTCGTACCTTCTATCTTTAAAATGCATTTATTTGTTTACTTTGAATATTTGGTATTTATTCGCTATTTTTGTTTTCATTAACAAATCTCCTAGTCAAAAGAACTTTTTCAAAACATTTGAAATGCTGTTACTGGCGTAGAACCCTAAAGGCCAAAAACTTTTTATTGTTTCTCATCTTTAATTATAATCGAATTCTGGAAACCGGACTTAAGTCATTCAATAAGGTATTCAGTTTGAAAACCGCTAAGCAATATTTATTTTGTCAAATGCATCGTTATACTCTCTTATTTCCAAAATTTAGGAATGAAATGTTATGTAATCGAGCAATTTAATAAAAATTCCGTTTCCTTACATTAAAGCGAACTTTGAATAGCATTTGAATCTAAAAAAATATGCAAAATATTTTATTCCATTCAATTTATTATTAATGGACAAGCAAAATGAATATATTCTAATCTAGAATTCAAACTCGGATCTTTCATTCAGTCTCAAATCATAATTACTCCATCTCCAAATCATTATTCTCTATGATGTACTTACTTCCTTTGGTTTGAATCTCAATATTTATAATGAATGCTGAGTACTGACTTGGTAATTTATTTAGTGCTCTTAAGTATTGTTGAAATTTTAGTTCACTTTTTAACGTATGATAACATTAGTACATACCATCTATTGTTTGTACTAATGAAATAATTATTAAAATAATGAAAACACCATAAATAAATATATGAATCTTTTTTTAATAAGACAATATAATACAATTACACAAGACATATAATACAATTTGGATTCACCTTGGGAGGTCGAATTATGTTAGAGGAATAATGTACCATTCTTCAAGGAGATATTGTGAAAAATCCAGATTCCAGGTTGAACGCTCTAAAACAGGCCCGATAACGACTCGATTATATTGAGGTCGGTTCGATTATTCGTGTTTTTTTTTTTTTTTTTGGCTCAAAGGCCATGCTTGGCTATCCTGCACCAAGCAGATGGTAAAAAACATAAAACAATTATATAAACACACATGTTAAGACATAAAAGCAAAAGGTATAAAAAATGCAAAAAATAAAAGTGCAAGAATGTGTAATGTTAATGATTTTATAAATGAGATATTGATTCAAAAAACAAACTTTATAATAAATGGATGTGAATAGTCGAGCCTGAACAGAAGTTAAAAAATGCTAAATACAACTATAATAACCAATGGTTTTTAAAAATGTTTGGGTGGAATTTCTCACCCACCAGGTCTGGTAAAAGTTAATGACGATGGTTTAATTTCTCACCCACCAGGTCTGGTAAAAGTTAATGACGATGGTCTAAAAAAGTGTAAACGAAAGGAATTAAAATATACGCACTCGATTAAAATATGTTTAATGGTAAAATCTACACGATATGTGGAGTACTTTGGTGTTGTCTGGCCAAAAAGAAGATGTTTGTGTGTAAAACGAGTATGTCCTATATGGAGGCGAGTCAATTTAACATCAACCTCTCGTATAGGGTGGAGAGGCCACAAACTAATTGTTGATTTAGTTGGATGCAATTTATCTGCAGATCCCATGATTGCTGCCAGTTAGTAAAGAGCGAACAAGTGAAGGACCTTTTGGTTTCAGAATAGACAAGTGAATATGTTCGAAAGGTTGATGCAGATTTAGCAGCAAAATCTGCCCTTTCATTGCCGTAAATACCTACATGCCCAGGAACCCAACAAAAAATGACTTTAAAACCTCTATTTTGTAGGATTCTCAATGTGAATAAAATCTGAACAGCAACTGGGTGCATCTGAATCTGATAGTTAGAAAGTGTTTCTAAAGCACTCATACTGTCAGTATAAATGATGAAATTAAGCTGAGTCGAAGAGATTTCTTGTAAAGCGCAGACAGTTGCTACTACCTCAGCCGTAAACACAGAGCTACTATTGCGCAATCGATAGCTCAGTGTATTAGATGGAGTTATAATGGCACATCCAACGTGTCCATCTGATATCGAGCCACCGTTAAAAACTGGTGCAAAAGAAGAATACTAAAAGCGGTTCTGATGAAAAAGTTGTTGGATAATAGCAGGATTAGTTGAAGATTTATCGAATCCCAAAGGGTTCAGAAAAGAAAATTGAGGGTATCTCGAGGGTGAAAGGTATATAAAAATAAAATATTAATATAAAAATAAAAATCAAATGACTTAATGGCAACACTATAAAGGTCCGAACCATGTAGGAAACTTTTGACTCTCTCCCAAAAAGAGAGAATATGGGAAGGTCGCGACTCGTAAATCCTTCGAAGAGAAACAGGAAGAACTGTGTGACAAATAGGATAATTTGGGATAGATTTTCCGCGAAAATAAAGAAATGTAGATAATTTCTGACGCCGCAAATGAAGTGGCAAATAACATGTAAGCTCTCTACTGGAGAGGTTCGAAATGCTTCGGAGCAGATCCGCAGAGCAGTGTGGTGAATGGTGTCCAATCGCCGTAAAACTGTAGGACGTGCGGAGCCATACACCATGCAGCCGTAATCAATACGGGACAAGATGACTGTTTGGTAAATACGAAGTAGGGAGTTCGATCAGCGCCCCATGATGTTTTGGAGAGAACTTTCAATATATTTGATGTTTTTTCACATTTCTTCCGCAAGTGTAAAATATGCGGAAAGAAGGTAAGCTTTTGATCGAATATCACCCCAAAAACCGAATTCATCCACCACAGGAATAGATATGTTTCGAATGTAAGTATTCGTATCTGGGTGAATGATTCTTTTCCGGCAGAAGTGAACACACCTACTCTTCTCAGGAAAGATTGCTTGCCCATTATTGTTACACCAAATTGCCACTTTATTGACTGCATTTTGTAATTTCCGCTCTACGAGATTCATATTGCTACCTTGGCATGAGATCTTAGGATCATCAACGTAAAGAGTCTCATGAACAGATGATGATAAAACAGATAAAATTTGACTCAGATGAACTATAGAAAGTGTGACACTGAGGACACTTCCCTGTGGAACACCCTCAGCTTGTATAAAATTATTTGAGTAATAATCACGAACACGAAAAGTTCGAAGTAATAAAATTTTTTGTAAAAATATGGGCAAGTTTCCTCTAAAATCAAACTTAAAAAGTGTAGAAAGTATACCATAGCGCATGTACGGTCATACGCTTCCTTTATGTCGAAAAATATGGAGACAAGGTGATTGCTTCTAACAAATGCGTTGTGTATCTGCGTTTCCAATAAAACGAGGTTATCAAAAGTAGATCTACCTCTACGGAAACCACTTTGCAACGGGGAGATGCATTCTTGTTTCTCCAGTTCATACACAAGACGAGCATTGACCATGCGCTCAAAGATCTTACAAAGGCAATTTGTGAAAGCAATCGGCCTGTAATTCAGAGGGTTCGATGACTCTTTACCGGGTTTTAAGATTGGAATCACAGTAGCTTCATGCCATTTTGAAGCGTACGTTTACTTAATCCAAATTTTAAATAACAGTAAAAGATTTGAAAGAGAAGTTCTATTCAAATTGCAAAGCATATTATATGTGATTCCATCTGGCCCGGGACTGGTATCATGTGTCTTGGATAATTCTGCTTTCAATTCGTACATCCTAAATTCAAAGTTGTATGATTGAGTACTTCAATCATTAAAACACAAAGACAACCGTTCCGCGGGATTCTTAATTGCCAGAAACTCAGGACTATAAGAATCTATTGAGGAAACTTGTGCGAATGCTTGTACTAGAATATTAGCTACGTCTAATGAGGCAGAATGCATCTTACTTCCTTTTTTTTTAATAAAGGTAAACCATAAAAGGACTCAATTTTATTAATCAATTTTAAACAACATAGTAATTATTGAAGTGACTAATCTTTTTAAAGTCTAGAAACTTATCCAAGCCGAAATGTTTATTCTTTGGAATGAAATTGATTTTAGTTAATACTGTGAATATCATTAATCTCTAATGAAGCTTTAAAAAAACTCCGCATTCTTTTAAAAAATAATTTTATTAAAATGAAGCATACAATTATAAAATCACTTACCGATTTTGATATATTTAAAACATTGCGTTTTTGAGTTCGAAAAACAAAAATATATATTTTTTATAAATCGTTATGATTATCGAAGTAAATTTTTGCATGTTTCATATTGAAATAAATAAAAGAATTATAAAACATAAAAAAACTAATTTAAAGGTTCTTTACTTAATTTAATCGTCTCTTTCGATTGCATCGTCTCTAATACCAGAATTAACTAAGTCCCCTTGTATTTTCTCTGCATGTTTTACACATTTTTTCCAATCATCCACTGTTACGTTTAACAGCACTTCATTGAGCAATTCCCTAACATCTATAATTTTGAAATTTTTATTTTCTTCACTATTTCACCTTTCACCTGTGCCCAGATAAGTTCTATATCGTTGTTCTGGCAGTGATAGGATGGGAGTCTCAGTAGTTCATGTCCCATTTCATATGCTACCTGATCAAGCTCATATGCTTTATTTTTTTTTTCGTGCTCCTTTGCAATGCTCGGTAATTCTGATCTGGTTTTGGTAGCATTGTGAGGAATATTTTTTGCTCAGAAGCCATGATACAATGTCTTTTTGTGTGTGTGTGTGTTTGTGGAGGGAAATTTCTTCAACATATGTCGAATGATAGCTCGCATTATCCATGACAATAACAGTTAGTTCCTCCAACCCTCTAAATAAATCGAGAAACCATGTTTTGAAAACTTCACTGTTCATCTCCTCGTGATAATCAACTGCACTTTTGGATTGAAATACAAATACTGCAGATAGAATAAAACCTAGATCAGCATATCCAGATGGCAAATGATCAGTCTTGATCCTTTCCCCAACGGTACTTTTAAGCCTACTTGGGAAGTAGAACTTTGCCAAACGTATTTAGATGAAGGGTTAGCGTTTTCCCAAGTTTCATCAAGGTATATCACAGGCCTGGGTAAAGAAACGTTTCTAACTTTGTGCATTCTTCTCAAAAATTTCATTCGAGAAACAATGATGTCTTTTCTTTCCATTAAAAACCTGCGACCATCATTTTTACTTTTAGTAAGAAAATTCCAAATTTTTCAAAATTGTCCATAATTGTCCGCATCCAGAAAGATTAATTTTTTTCTATTAATCAGGCGGCTCTTTATTTTTCCACTGTTGGATTTTCGCTTCTGACATAAAATTTTTCTACAGTCTGAGACACGACACTTTTGTCAAAATCATCCAAATCTGTGACAGGCTTTGTTCGTGGATTTCTTTTCTTGCTCGATTCTAAAACTGGAATGTTGTTTAGAGATTTAGCAGCTGCAGTCTTATCAGCCTCTGCACAAATTCGCTGTACCACTCTGTAGGAAACCACACATTTCGGCAGTTACATTCTGGGTCTGCAAAAACTATTCTCTTAGCGTTACATTCGGTTTGGATGAGACCAAATGTTTAAGTAATTGTACTCATTAAAGACAATCATCTTTGATTGTCTCCAGACATCAGGCCTATTCATGGTAACAGAGCTTATAAAAGACGCTTCAGCACTCTGCCGAACATAAAACTGCCCATATTTACCTTCAACATAAAGATCAGGAAAGCACTTTGCATCTAAATCTTTATCTCTAGAATCAATTGGAGCAGCGTTGACTTTGAGCATTTCGTAGAGTTCTGAGATAAGAGTGTTTCTCCTCCTTTCATGCAAGGGGTAAATAGTGTATTGTTCATAGTCAGCCTCTTTTTCTGATGTAACTTGTGTTAGTAGCCCATCGTTTTCTTCTGCAACGTTATCTACTTGAGATTCTAATTGGTCTATTATATGATGGATGTTGTCCTCTTCGTTAATATAATCAATCAATCTTTTTCAAAGTTTCTTCAAGAGGCAAAAGAAGGTGGAAAGTTCTGCCTTTTACTTTTTTCACCATATGCCTATTAGGTAAATGTTTGTTTGCAACGGAATTCATTAGCATTACTACCTGAAATGCTTTGGCGCGTTGAATTAATATCTTTTCATTGTCATTTAACTCGGTTATCTGTGGTGGAACAGTACTAACGTGTAGATCATTTAGAACACAGGCTGCTGGCAGTTGATTTGCTCTAATTTTTTGTAAACACAAGAGAGATATGTATGGGATGTGATCTAGATTGTTCAGTTTGTAATAATTGAGAAGATTTTTCCAAATACTGATGTCTATAGCTTTTCTTAATCTGTTCAGAAATGAAATTATCTCTTGAATAACAAAGTTTTATACAGGACATGTACTCAAGCTTTGGAGTATCAAGACATTTTAGTTTTAAACGCAGTCTTATGCTTATCTATGACCTCATCCCCTATAATTTCATGTGACTCTTCACTTTCCACAACAATACTGCCAACTTTTTGTTGTTTTTCATGTTCTTTTATTCTTTCTACGTCAGATTTTTCTAATGATTCATCAATATCTTTTAAAATGTTAAAAATACTCTGCACTTGATATATTTCTCTTGAAATTGTCCTTAGACGAGGAAAATGCGCTTTGTAAATGTTAATATAATTTAAATAATCTAATATTTTTCTTTTTCAATTAATGTGTAATACTGAGCTGCACTTTTGTTCTCCAAGCTTTCGAATATGTTTGTTAATTTTTGATTACTTTCTCATCTAGTGCACACAGATCATTACAAGACTGTCGGCGCTGCCGAACTTTCTCAATTTCGATTCCCCATCTGGAAAAATAAATAAGGCAAAGACTGTCCTTTCCATTAGCAAATGTTAACTAGAATAATTAGTATGATACCAAGTTTAATTTTTAACAACATTTTATTGACATTCACTTAGGACGACACATAACATACAAGAACATCATCGAGTTCCAAACATCAATTCTCTCTCCGTGCACCGTCTCCCCGCCGTTCAACTCCTCCATTCTCTTCCCTTCAGTTCATTTTTTCATTCTCATCATCAGCAGCGCCCTCACAAAGACCAAACTAAACTATGGCCATGTTTTTTTACATTCCCAAAGACCGCTTTTCCTGTATCATCAATTTCGATGGCTTTGTTTTTGTTTTCAAATAAATTGTAAGCTTCTTCCGCATAATATGGCTCCTGGTTACTTCTATGCTCTGATTTTCCAAGAACACATTCTAACTTGTCATTTAAAGAACTATCTGGAGGGCACAAACTTAATTTTTCTAACGATACATTAAATTTATCTTTCAATTTATCAGTAGTTTTATTAAAGTTTCCTAATGTTTGCTGCCTGTTATGAACTGCCCATTTAATTAGTCTCTCCGCTTCTAATCTGTTTTTAATTTTATTTGTTAGTGCTCGAGTAATTTTTTCTAAATTGTTTAGTTGAAATTGTAATTTTTTGCTTGATCTTTTCCTTTGGACAGATTTATGATTTAGCTCAGGGTGTAAATCTTTATAACGTGCCACAGCTTCTCGGTGAACTTCGGGATGAGAAGCAATGTAACGTGACACTGGTTCTCGGTTAACTTCAGGATGAGAAGCAGTAAACGTGACGCTACTTCTCGGTGAACTTCCGGACATGACGAACTGTAACGATTTAATGCCGCCTTACGTTTTTCGGAATTGTTCTGGCGATAACGAGCCGCTGCTTCTTTGATTTGTTGAGAACGAGATAGCGCCGAAGTTTTAGGTCTTCCGCCCTTTTTAGCTAGGTTTTCATAATTTTTATTCGAATTTTCATCATTTGGAGGAATTTCTTGAAGGAGCACTTCGTTATGACCGCCTAAGAAACTTCCAGAAAATCGTAAACGTTTCACCGGATTACCAGAATCACCATCGAATGATCCTCTCAAAAGGTCGTTATCGTAAACCTCGAAAGCATACGGATACAAAGCGGTGGCCGCAATAAGTTCAGACGCGGAACCATAGGTAGTTGTTTTTACCATTGTCGTCCTGTACAAATCAGCGTTAATGTAGGGGTCTCCGCGCTCGTCACAAGCATATAGTTGTAACTTATTCCAATGCACTACCACATACTCGACTATAGTAAGTCTAATCTCATACAACGACTCAATTTTCTTATACATAGAGAATGACAAAGAATGAAATAAACACGAACCATCACCAGGTATAGGGACAACCCAGTGTGGGCAGGGATGGCCATTCACATATAGTATTTCCAAATCCATTGCGACTACTAGTACTGGTACGCAAGAGTTTTTTTTTTGTGTGTGTGTGTGTGTGTGTAGGAATACGATTAATAAATAAACGTGACTTTAGAGTATTTAAAACGTATTAATATATTTTAAAATCACCCAAATAACGTCCAAATCGTAAACAAATAATATCAGTAAACTAATGAATAAGCCTTTCAGTCGTCAAACTAATATAGCAATCGTGATTATGAATGAAAATAGCAAATTTATAAGTAAGATGTCTAGGCACATTCTAATAGCAAGATGTTGCTCATGCGTATGAGCGTGGTTGCCGCTCACTCGGGTGCATTCACTTCTGCGCTCGCTTGCACCGCGAGCGCGGCTATTTACAACCTTACTAACGCACATAGGAACGTATGTAACTGGCATGACAACACTCATTATACATTCATATGTATGCATTATATATATATACATAATATATATATATATATATATATATATATATATATATATATATATATATATATGTATATATATATATATATATATATATATATATATATATATATATATATGTATATATATATATATATATATATATATATATATGTATATGTATATATATATATGTATATGTATATATATATATAAATATATATATATATATATATATATGCACTTATTATTTCATTATTATTATTTATACATATACTGGTACGCTGAGTCATTCACTGCAAATGTAACTTTGTAATCTGGGGGCACGGAATCCTATATATTTATATGGGATTACAAAGTTATTTATGCAGTTGGTGTATCTAGAAAACTAGATCGAAATTGCAAAATATTTTAGCTTTTCCTTGATTTATATACTAAACACTAATTTTATTCTAAATTTGAAGCTTCTATGTCTGCTAGAAGTGCCTTAGAGTTTTGATAATCGGTCAGACAGTCAGTCAGTGACAAAATTCACAAACTTTGACTAATTATAAGTTTTAAACTACTGGTTCAAATTTAATGAAATTTGAAATATACCGTGTTTATATAATGCCTGCTTAGTTATTGAAAATTCAGGCTTCTAGTTTTATACACAACGAAGTTATAGGGTGTCGAAAATTGCCTTAATTGCTTCGAGAAAAGGATGGTACGGCCGTGCCGCTTGTTTTTGCTCGACTTGGAGGGAACACTGCCGTGTCCCCAGATCAAGTGCTATTGAATTACAATTGTGCAAAGGCGTTTTCTAATATTTGTTGTTAATTTTTTCAAATGAATTGTTAATTTCTAAATTGTTAAAATACTTCAATACTTTAGTTCGACTTTTTCACGAGGTTTTTTTCCCCCATTCGCATTGATTGTGGTATTTACATTGATAAATTTTATTATTATTATTATTAATATTTTTTGAGATAACAAAAATTCTCTTAATATCGCATTTTTTTTATTTCTTGACAGTAAATTGCTTGTAAATTCTAGATATAATCATGATGTTTTATAATATCATAGAATGTCATAAAATAGATTAGAAATGCTTGAGAATATTATGAATAACTTGGTAATGTCAGAAGCAATTTCTTAAATTATGGTACATCATTCGTAAACCCGAAGTTGATTTTTTTAACTTTGTCTTGAAATCCAGATAGGGTTAAGTCATTTTCACATGGGAAATTATTTGAGAAAAGAAGATTTAATGAATCATAAAAAATAAATCTATGCTATACAGAAAACCATGCTTGCTAATAATTTTAAAAAAATATTTATAGCCTTCTCTTTGTTTAGATAAGGTAACTGTGTCTGTAACTAGAATGTCAGACACAGCTGCACTTCTAGTTACAAAATTTTCATAAGCCATAAAAAGTAGAACGTAAAAGTGCAAGGGGACAAAGTAGTTGACTAAAGAATCAAAGATTATTTATTCTTAATTTTGGTTTATGAACTTTCTAAAGTAGAATATTTATTTGAACTTCTTTTTACAAGAATTCGCTTACATTTGTTTTCAAGAACGGTTTACTTCCTGACAGAAAAAAACACACATACACTTTTTTTAAAAACTTGAGATATCTAAGTTGAATCATGGTAGAGGCAAAAGGAAATAAACTTATCCTTTCTTTCCTGTTCGGTAGGATATATCTTTTGATAAATAACAGGAAACTATAGATGGAGTTGTTAAATTTTAATATTTATGACAAATGCCCAGAAGATTGGCTATGATGCCATTAGATCTCTAGCCTTCCAATATTTTGGAACTTTAAAGTTTAAAAACACAAGTACAGAGCACGAGTCAAGATGAGTAGCATCAAAAATTTGATGTTGTCCACACAGAGAACATAAGGAAGAATCACAAAGTCAAAGCCAGTGCAAGTATGCGGGCAAACAGTCATGGCCTTTAGAAAGGCGGAAAAGTGCCACAGCTGCACTTCTAGGAGAATCTGCTTTCAACTGTGTATCCTCAAGCAATGAGGCCCATGGCTTACTGGCATAGTCACATAGTACTTTCTGCTTTATCCCAGAGACATATCTTCTTTTTATCAGGAATCTGAATAAAATGAGACTTTTCAAATGTCTCTGGAGAACTCTTGCACCTCTTTTGGCCAAAATGTTAGGAGTTGAGTTCTTTTTCCATGTGAAAAGCCGCCAGCATTCCACTGAAACAGTCTCAAAACTTATGCATCTTGCAAAAATTCTTAGTAAAATGTCAGACACACGTAAGGGAACAACGCTGTAGCAGATTTAGTGTTAACCATGGTGCATCGCTTGGAAGCCTGCCACATTACACCCTATTCCAACACGAACAATCTCTAAATTATAGGCAAGTAAAATCGCTTACCTTTGTTTTGTTGGTTGGAATCTCTTTGTTAACATACTGATGTTGTTGTCTCCATCTGGTTGCAGCTGAAAATCTCAAATTTCTAATTAGTGGCAGGTTCAGTGACTATGACTCATTAACACGGGGAACTTATCTTTAAGAAAATTATTTAATAGTTACTTGATTATATGTTACATGATTAAGAATATATTTACAAGTTAGAAGAGAATAAAAACACGTTCGTTGGTTGCCGCCAAAACGAGAGGAAGTCAACAAGCCCCTGGTGGCGAGAAGGGAAAATTCTTTTCAGTCAAAACTGGTTACAGTTAAGTCCTTCTTTCCGACACACCCCTTAAATTTTAATATAGAATGAAACATTTTACAATATGAAATGCCTTTAAGAGGACAATGGACTTTGAAATAAGGAAGTAAAGGACAAAAATATGAAATTTTACCTTATCGTCAAAATATATGCTTACATTCAAATAAAATAGCGTAACACTATGCATTGTTGAGTAAAAAGATTTTATGAAAAGCTTAGAGGAATGAATATGTTTTTAATGGCTTTTTCCCGAAACGATACTTATTAGATTAAAATATCTTTCAAATGTTCCAGGTATCTTATTTTTTGAAAGAAAACTATGTACGCATTTTATACTTCAAGTTCTTTTAGTTAGTTATTTAGTCAATTTTAATTCAGGGAAAAAAATTGAAACTTCAGTGTATAGGCGTAAAAATACTTCTAAAAAATTAATTCTTAATTGAAATTTCAAAATCATCCACAGTTTTGTTCCAGATATAGGATGTAATAGGATAATAAGGAAAAAATAATTAAAAATTAAATCGCCTGAAATATTTTAAAATTATTGAAAATTGTAATTTTTTTTAAAATAATAAATTTGTTTTGAATATATTTTGATATATTTGCATTTTTATACATTTGCTTAAAAACTTTCATTTCTCTATTAATATTAGGAAAAATGTCTTTACGGAGTCCACTGTATTCTTAATCATGGTGCCTGTAAGTCATATAGGTGGTTTTCAATTTAAATCGAAATTCATTCATTCAAATATTCTATAATTCGATACAGAAATTTTTTCTACTTCCACACCTACCTCTGTAAAAAAGCACATTCCAGAAATGAAAGGCCTAATCTAATTAGATAATTAAAAAACGTCAGTTAAGAGGTTAATTGACTTTATTTTTATATATTGATTGAAATATTATGTTAAGTTAATTCTTTAATGACGAATCGGAGGGTTTGGCGATTAAATGGCGAGAGAATTCGTTTCATTGTTAAAGATCATCATTTTATCCTTTCAAAATTTCGAAATGAAAGTTTTCATTGTAGATTGATATTTTAACTTGAAAAATAGTATGAAAAGATCATTATACTTCACATAAACCTTATACTGTTCAAGTCTTTAACCCTTAACCTACAACTACGTGCATAGTCCGTAGTACGATGATCGGGCTACAAATAAATGTAATTGATTTATGTTATATTTTAGAGATTGATAATAATTATTATATATATATATGTGGGAAAAGGCAACGACCAGCATTAATATTTGAAATATATTTATTAAGATTAAAGTACAAAGGACAAAACATTACTACATAGAACATAAAAGATAAATGAGCAGGAGCTGCACGTCTTGCAATCTCACTGCCTAACACTCGTCTGCCAATAATGGCGGGAAAGCATCACGTGATTAATGACGTGACGCAACATGGCCAGCATGGCGCCATACAGGATACGGGATCTGTCAGCGCTTCCCACATCGGCCATCATGACAGGATAGGCGACCTCGCCTTATGGTATACAGTACAATGAAGTAAATATATAAAACAAACAGCAAATACAGGAAAATAATTTGTAAAATTGAAATATTCACAAGATAAAACAAATAAAATAGTCATACCATCCGTGACAGCATAAGTATATAGCAATACAATAGCGTGCACTGGAAATATCGAATAACTAACTAAAAATAAAAATAATATTAGTGTTGAACATATAAAAATATAAAAACACAAAATAAACAGAGAAAAAAAAATCAAAGTCTATATCGTCCAAATATACACACACAAAAAGGAAAATAGTTCTCTTTCTCTTTAAGTAGTGTTCAGTGTTTTCTTTTGAAACACAATTCAAGTGATATGTTCTATATTGCTGGACCATGGTTTCATATATTCTGCACAAGTTGAAGTTTTTGATGGTCCATCGAAGAAATCATACTTTTCAACATCGTATGTGTCGTTTGCTTTAATTTTGATCACTTTATATGGTCCGAGAAATTTTTGTTTCAATTTCAGACCAGGGCCAAATTGAGTGCGCTTGATTGCGACGAGATCATTCAATTGAAATTTTTGAGCATGTTTCCTACGCAGATTGTAGGTACGGCGATTTTCTTCTTGGATTTTGAGGATTTGTTGTTTTGCATCTTTACGGAGCTCATCACGCTGTTGGAGAAATGCAGACTGGATCTCTTCGTTGACGATTTCGAGGATTTTTATATCATGCTCAGATTTCATTTTAGTTCCAAACAGAATTTCGAATGGAGTAGAATTGATACTTCGTTGAAATGTAGAATTAATAATTTGCTGAACGGAAGCAACATGGCTATACCATTTCTCAGGGTTTTCTATGGATAGCTTGGAGAGTACAGATATGATAGTAGAATTAAGTCTTTCTACCTGACCGTTTGATCTAGGAAGTCCAGCTGTAATAGCAATGTGGGTGATATGCTGATGTTCACAATATTCTTTGAATGACGTAGATGTGAAAGCGGTACCTCTGTCCGTAATAATCCTTGAAGGATTACCGAAAACTGATCTTTGGCATTCGAGCTTATTGAGAACTTCAGCGGTGTCGGTGGACTTGGTCGGGTAAAGCCACACAAACTTCGTAAAGGAATCGATGATCGCCAGAATATGCTTATATTTCTTAGAAGTGCTGGGAAGAGGACCCAAATGATCAATATGATATGTATGAAAGGGAGTATCGTCTTTGTCAAGTGGATGCAAAGTGCCATCTAATTTGCCACGTTTTCTGTTATTTAGAATGCATGTTACACAGTTGCGTATGCATCGTTCAATTTTCTCTTTCAAGTTCGGAATAAAGAATTCTTTGTTTAACATTTCCTGCGTGCGTTTTACTGCAAAATGGCCTCGTTCATGACAGGATTTAATAATGTTGGCCTGCATATCATCAGGTACGACAAATAAATCGATTCCGTCTAAGTTCTTATATAAAATGTTGTTTTTGACTATGTAGTTCTCGTAAGGTGCATTTTGAAGTAATGCTTTTATAGCTGTAATATGCTCATCTGTCTGTTGAGCTTTGAAAATTTGAAGATTGACACAGTCTTGAATGATCATGCAGCATGGTCTTCGGCTAAGAGCGTCGACATGAGTCATCTTTGAACCGGTTCGATGCTCTATTTCGTAGTCAAAATCCTGAAGGTATAATGCCCATCGCGAAATGCGGGAATTCATTTCTTTTTTATTTAACGTTTTGACGAATGCATTACAGTCAGTGATAATTTTAAAGTGTGATCCGAGGATGTAAATTCGGAATTTTTTAAGAGCTTCTACAATGGCGAGTACCTCCAGTTCATAGCTGGTGTATTTTCTTTCGCTGTCAGACGTTTTCTTGGACATATAATACACTGGATGGAATTTGTTATCATCTTTGGATTTTTGTAGTAGGACTGCCCCCAAGCCATCAATTGACGCGTCTGTATGAATTTCAATGGGACTGCCTTGATTAAAAATAGTTAAAACGGGTTTATCAGAAAGTAACTGTTTTAAGCGTAAAAACGCAGTTTTTTGCTGAGCTTGAAATAGAAAGGGGCTGTCCTTACGAAGAAGATCACTAAGTGGTTTTGCTATAGCAGAGTATGAGGGGATAAATTTTCTAAAGTATCCCGTAAGACCTAGAAAACGTTGTACGTCTTTTGCATTTTTTAACTCAGGATAATTAAGAACGGCTTTAGTTTTGGAGGGTGAAGGGAGCAATTTGCCGTGTTCTACTACGTGACCCAAAAATTCAATCTGACTATACAAAAATTGACATTTTTTAAAGTTTATATCTAGTCCATAATCGCGAGCTACTTTTAAAACAGTGTTAAGGCGTTCGAGAGCCTCAGATTCATTATTTGCGGGAATGACGATGCCATCCATATACGGGAGGACCATGCCTTTTGCAATAAGATCACGAAAAACGGCATTTATGTATCGCATAAAGACAGGAGGACATGAACTTAAACCGAATGGCATATAACGGAATTGAAATTGACCTGTATTTGTGACGAAACTGGTGTAACAACGACTTTTTTCTTTTACCGGCACATGAAAAAATCCGTTACGCAAATCGAGAGTACTGAAAATTTTAGCATTTTGAAGACGATCTAAAATGTCATCAATTAATGGTAGTGGATAATGGTCTTTAACTAATTTACGATTTAATTTTCTATAATCTATACAGACTCTATGTTTTCCATCTTTCTTACGAACTACGACAACTTGACTAGCATAGGGTGAAGAACATGGTTCTATAATTCCATTTTTTAACCACTCGTCTATCTGCGCATTTACTATATCACGTTCGGCAAAGGGTAAACGTCGAGGAGAGTGGAAAATTGGCTCATCGTCAGTAAGCGTTATATCAAGTGCGATGTTCGTGGTTTTAGTTTTGTTAGGTTTATAGGCTAACAAAATCTGTTCAACCTCATTGCGAGTTTGTTTAGAAATATTCGGACCTATATCAAACGTGGGAGTTTCGGCAGAAATAGCCATTATAAAACTGTCAGTTTCAACAGGATCATCAGATTTAGAAATTTTGGAAAATACAACACCGTCAGGTTTAATTGTCAAATTTGCCTGATTTATTAATGTTTCGTCTGAAGTTACGGGGATGGGGAAGGAAGAATTATTACCCGTATTACTCATAGAGCTGTTATTAATAGATGAAGTTTCGGTTTGAGAAACCTTTTGAGGAGACAAAGGTTTTTCTTCTGTTTCCGATAAAAAACTAATATCTAGCGAGTTCTGAAATTCATTTAAATTTGTTAGGGCTTTAAAAATATTTTCACACATAGCATCTTTGTCGGTCTCAGTTACTTCTAAGTGTAATAAATTAGAAACGGAGATAAAATCAGATAAAGAAAAAATCTTCAGCAATTCTTGTTTATGTTTTCTACATCTAAATTTTCAAATCTTTCAAAATTTCTCATTCTTTTTCGAGAAGAATGGTCAAAATTACTGTAACCTAACACAGAGTTAAGCAATTTTACGGAATTAGTTTTTGCATATTTAAGGGAGTTAGCGATTAATTCAATATCGCCTAGTTTTAACGACATTGTAATGAATTAAAACAGAACTAATGCACATTCACTCGGGATTAAAATTTAAAGGGAGAATGGAATAAAGTAACGTACTATACTATAAATTACAAACTTGGGAAAAAATTGCGCCTACCTGGTTGGGAGCAGTCAAATTATTCACTCTTAAAAGTTCCTTTTTTTTTTAAAGCAGCCAGTATATGTCAGCACAGTTGCACAAGAACACGAAGTAATTGAACCTTTAACGTTTCCACTTGAATCATATCCATCCAAAACGTGCACTAACGTCCATTAAAATATCCACGGCAAAATCCACTCTTATCAAAATTCTTAGCATCAATTTAACGTCTTAAATTGTACTAACGTCCACAGCTTTTCAACAATTTGGCGGGATTTGCTAGGGGTATTCACGAGAAAGGCCGAGCCCCCAAAAATGTGGGAAAAGGCAACGACCAGCATTAATATTTGAAATATATTTATTAAGATTAAAGTACAAAGGACAAAACATTACTACATAGAACATAAAAGATAAATGAGCAGGAGCTGCACGTCTTGCAATCTCACTGCCTAACACTCGTCTGCCAATAATGGCGGGAAAGCATCACGTGATTAATGACGTGACGCAACATGGCCAGCATGGCGCCATACAGGATACGGGATCTGTCAGCGCTTCCCATATATATATATATATATATATATATATATATATATATATATATATATATATATATATATATATATATATATATATATATATATATATATATATATATATCACCACAATTATTACATCAGGATGTAATTACCTATCAAATATTACCAGTTGTGTCTTATACATAGTATTTACATTCCGAAATTCGCTGTGCGTACAAGTTTGGGCGGATTTGCCGAACCGTGGAATGGCTCGAAATCAGCGCGACCTTGCATACACTCTTTTTCCCCTCCCTCTTCTCTTTAACTATAAATTTAGAAAGTATACATGTTTTTCATTGTATGGAGAATAAAACTAAATTAACAATGAATCATATACAGATTTTTTTTCCTTCATTTGTCTCCGAAAACGATTCTATTTAAGATTCTTAATGTTTCATGTAGCAATTCTCTATTCGTTTCATTTATATAATATTGGCCATTGAAATAAGCACCTGATTCTGGTCTGTTTCCTACCCAGTATTCTGAAACATCATATTGATAATGCAAAGGCTGTGGCTTTGGGAGATTTAACTAAATCCAATAGTTAACACGTCCCTGATCAAACGATCGAGAGGGTTTGTGATGCTGGCTTTATCTAGCTTTAGATGCAAAATATATGACGCGCATCAACCATTGTATCCAGCTGATAATTCTATGTATGCGCGTGCTTCTAAGCTAATATTGCCTTTATATTTTATGCTAATCTTGGTAGGTTCATATATCTATAGAAATAAGAAAGTAGAAGCTTATCGAAGGAGTTTGGTTGTATGTTCGTTATGTTCGTTGCTTGTACGAAAAAAATTAAAATTCCATATGCAACAATCCATTTCCTTCTAATTATTTGACTTCATTATTTTTAAAATAAATTGTTACGCTTCTAATAAAAGAAATTTGAATTTTATTTTTCTAAATAAATTTTTATTTATATTAATATATATTTGAATAAAAATTCCTTTACATCTTGATTATATAAAAATTCACACATATAAATACATTTAAAGTTAGTTATACATACCTTATATTTTTCAACTGCTTTTACACTCAATAACTTTACGTTTGTAAATACGAGTATATAGCGTGTATTTCGTTCTTTTATCAAAAATATATTAGATACTTCAGAATTCATTGAGTTTTGATCTCTGATGAAGCAACTGGACGCCAAAAGAGACCCAGAAGAAAAAGTTTAAAAAACAAAGCATTGTGACGTCAATTATCTTGGAAGTGCTGCCAAAAGCTATGTGCTATTGAACAGTTTATGATAACAATCAGTTGGATTGGTTGGACACCAATTGCAAATCGAGATGAATTAATGTAGAAGAACTATTTCAGACATAAAATGAATTGGATATTAAAAGGAGTAGGAGAGAAATAGGATAGAGAGTGTGTTTTTTTTAACGAAGACATTTTTTTGGAAATAAAAAATAAAATCAGCTGCTATTTATCAAAGTTAAAAATCAAATACGATTATTTGCATGATTTCAGCCATTAACAATTTATTTTGTTGATACTTGTAAATTTAAAGAAAGTTTGGCATTAAATTCTCGTCTCTCGTACAACGTATATGCTAGTATATACTGCAATTCAAAAAGAATACTCACCTGTCCATCCCTTCAGAAGTCAATAAGCTTGAAATTTCTGCCTCTTAACATATTGAAAATTACTATCCACTCTTTTTTTGTTAGTTTGAAATATTAAAAAAAAAAATGTTCCATGAAAATTTTTTATTTCAAATCGTGTAATCTAAAAATGCATTCATAATAATAAGATCTTTTTACTTTGAATTTTATCTGAGAATAATTACAAATAAAAGCAAGGAGATATATATAAGAAATGCATTGAATATAAAGACCATAAATTAGTAGTTCCGATTGGTTGATTTTCAAGGATATGAAACAAAGACAACATATAGAAGAAGGAAAATGAGCTGGACTCTTCAAACTTCAAGGAGGTCATTTTTGAATGATAAATAACAAATTTTATCCAATGTATAGGCTTAACTTCAATGAAAGACGTTTCTGAGAATATCACGGCATAAATTTTCCAAAATATCTTTAATACAAGGAAGCTTAAATTTTTAATAACTGTAAGGATATGAAAATTTTTGGATACTAGTCGTTTTTCAAGGTAAGGAACTTATTGTGTCATTTTGAATTTAGTAGGGCAATAGTAGTTGAGTAGTTTTCTTTAATAAAAGGAAAACTTTTTTAAAATTTGTCTCTAGATCGTAATCGAAAGCTATTTTTAGAATTAGTTTAAGTCCTTGGAGGTTTTCAGATTCGTCTTTGTAGAGAATTATAATATCAACCATATGAATGAGAAGAGTTTCGTTAGCCAAGCATTCATGGAAAGTCCAAACGAAGTTTTGAAAAATTCATTTTGTCTATTCAGAACAACAAATGAAGTTTATTTTGTGCTTTCGAAATGTATAGACATATGAAAAAAAAAACTTGTTTCTCAGATCTAATGTTGTAAATCTGAAGAATTTTCCAAAGATTCAATTACCGAAAGAGGATATCTGTCTCTGAAAATATTCTTTTTTAATTGAGAAAGTCTATACAGCGATGATGAGAATATCTTTCTTTCACAGAACGACTGAAGCAGTGTAATGTGAAGAACTGGGTTTAAACAATGGCTGAATTTGTTTGTCAGCATTGGTTAAACATGAGGAAGACTTCTTGGTCGATGTCTAATGTCATTTGATAAAACAATACTCATTTTTAAATAAGTTAATTTCCTTTCAAAAGGTTTGTAGAAAGAAATTAATTCTAATATTTTATTCCTGATAGCATCACAGAAAAGACGAGTTTATAAGATAAGGTGTTTCGTCAGATAAGGTATTTCGTTCTATCATATTAAAATTGATTAGGAAATTTTATTGTTTATTTTTAAAAGTTAGCGAGATATAAATGGAATATCCAACATATTGCATGCAATTCTGATATATAATTGCATCCAAAGAGAAGAAATTGATATTTAAAACATAAATGCTAGTTTAGAATACAGTTTTATCAATTTCTGAAGGATGACAAAAGTAACAATTTGGATACACAACTTGAATTTCTTATCCAATGAATGACTACATTAGATGATTGAAGAGGAGATGATCTAATTCTTTTCTAAATACACTCTCGAAAAATTCCTTTTGAAATCATGCATCCCCTAAAGCAGACATTTTGACCCCACAAATTTAAATATATTTGAAATTAATAAAATGGGATGCTAAATTAGTATTATGAATATTCGGATTTTGTACTACTTTATTTTTATTGGTTTCTGGAGACAATTAGAAATTTTATGTCAAGGGCCTTTACTGTAAAAATATTTAATTTGACTGTTACTACAAGTATCAGGTATATTATTTTTATTATGACATTGTTAACTGATAATTTGACCAGTTAAATAAAAATAATAGTTTTCTATTAAGAGGAGGTAAATCATTCTTATGGGAACCAAAAGTGTTCATATACATTTTTGCATCATATATAATTCCTGAGAATACAGTTCTATTATCATTATCCTTTTGGTACAATATAGCCAGATCTTTGTGCCATAAAATGCAACACAACCAGCCAACCAACCAATCAATCAGTTAATTTGAATTAAATTTATAATGCAAAAAAAACCCGGAATCCTTTTGTTCCTCATTTAATTAAGAAATTGATATACATATGTTTTATACGAAATTTTTAGGACAACTGTGTAAGTTTGAAATTTTATTTTCAGCTATCTCTCGTCCCCTTGTTGCAAAAAAGCTACGTTGTGATTCTGAAAAACATTTTTCTCTTTACAATCTTGCGGTTCTTCTATTTCAATTATTTAGGGCTTACTTTCATCGAATCTCTCCTAACACTTCATTAAATTGGATATTTCACATATATAAGATTTATGCCATGATAAAAATAGTGATGTTCGCTCTCTAAAGCAACTAAATACATCTTGTTGAGGTTTATAGCATTTGTACCTATTTACCGACGATTTCTTTTTGCGTATATACCCCTTGATTTTCCCATAATGAATCTGTCATCATTTAATTATGCTTTTTTTTTCTCTCGGTATATATTCTGATTCAAATTTATTAGATATATGCTTCCCAAAATCTCCGGGTAAATGCTGCTTTTTCAAATAAATTTTTCATGTAATCTCTGTTGAATTCTCACTAAGCTTTTCTCTTATAAAGCGGTTTCTTTGCGTGTAAATACAATAGTTACAATTTGATAAAGATAGGTAGAGGCAAGTGATAATGCCGCCTCTTGTGCAGACATAAGATTGTTGTTGAATTAGACATTGTAATCTATGAGCAAGACTACTCAACGAACAATCCAAATATTTTTAGCGCAAAACATTAATTTATTACTACTGTACACATCAGAAACACTAAATTAAAAAGTTAAATATTGTAAATGAATTCACAGGAATTCTGCCAAAATTATGAAGCTCACAGTGTTATTTTGTGTTTTACCTCAAGTTAAATTTTTGGTACTCAACCATCTGACGATGAAAGGATCCATGTCCAACAGGCATTGATATACAATTGTTCTTGCACTCGATGATTTTAATTTTTTTTTCTTAGATATTTGCCTTAGATCGGATTATTTTCTTAGATTATCATTCTTTTGTAGCTGTTGACTTTTTTAAGACATCATATTCACCGTTAGGCGTTTGAAAGCAATCCCAGAAATTGGCAACGTTTTATTGTGAGTGGAACGTATGAGCAAGACTATTCAATAAAGAGCCCAAATATTTTTAGTGTAAATCATTTATTTATTACTATTGTACACATCACAACATTCAATTAAAATGTTAAATATAATTCAGTTGATATAAATTTTAAAATCATCAATTTGGATCCGTCAGTCATTTTTCATTCACAACGATCATTTTCTTCGTTTCCCTCTCTCTCCTTCTCTAATAGGAAGTTCCAACTCTTGGTAATTCCAATCTTCGGTGCTGGCTAGTCGTTACAAGATGCGGTCTATGGAAATTTTTCTTTGATAGTTTTATATCCTTTTAATACCTGATGCAGCATCACGTAATATTTTTGATAATGATTGTAAATTTTACCGCTATGTTTTGTTATGTATTAAGCAATTCAGTATTCTTCTAGAGCATAATAAATATCTACTGTCGATTCAAACAGAGATCAAATATCTTTAGATTGAAACAGAGATAAAATATCTTTAGATTGAAACAGAGATAAAATATCTTTAGATTGAAACAGAGATAAAATATCTTTAGATTCAAACAGATCAAATATATTTAGATTCAAAGAGAGATAAAATATCTTTATCGTAGCTATTAATATTCAGTTGCATGCTGTTTCTTCGTCTGATCATCTTACAAATCTTGGTCATCTTGCATGTTGATAGTCGATATATAAATTTCATTATTCATGTTTAAAGCTTTTAGTATATCTTGAAATAATACGTTTACTTTATTCTTCGAAAAATATCTGATCTCCTTTCATAGTAACAATTGTTATTTTTCGGGTTTCATATTTTAAGATTCGCCAAGTGGATCCAAAATCTTGTCTTCCAAAGTTTTGAACATAAATGGCTTAGGGAATTTAAATCTACAAATCCTTTTTATTTATCTTACCCTTGTAACACGCGGGATAATGCCGTTGTCTCTGTAACAGCACATACGGATCATCTTCCTTGTACTCACAAGTAGCGAAATTCATCTATTAAATCTATATACATACACACTCGCTTGTACCGAATCAAAATTAGAGGAATCATGAATCAGTGGATTCTTTAGCCTTAAAAATATATGTTCTTGTGGTGATTCTCTTTGTTGAAATCCTAATTGTTGAACCAATTTCTAACTGGTCATGGTAACTTTAAAAGTTATTTGTACAAATTTAATTTGTTTACGTCATCTTCCTGCAATTGTAATATTGTTGGGGAGGAAAATGTTGAACATGTGCTCCTTCAATGTTCCAAGTTTGTCTAAGAAAGACAGATCCTAAGACTGGCTCTCAAGGACATGAATATAAATTGGCCTCCAGAGTTTCACCGACTTATTTCCGTTAGAAGTGCTTTTGAAAATTTCTGTAAATTTATTGTTAACATCTGTAATCCTTCATGACTTTTAAAAAATCGGGGATTTATAAATTTTCAATTTAAAAAAAAATATATCGGCCCTTCTTTCAGTGGAAGCATTAACTTAGACTTCTTATAATGAAAATATCTTACGCATGTAAGAGGGTCGTTTTTAAATTAAATTCTTTTTCGTTACTCGTTTAGATTATTATAATTTTCTAAGTTTATAGATAATCTTTGCAGGATCGAAATATATCCAGTAAGTGTACCATTTTCTTTCTTCTGCTAGAATGGTTTAAAAAAATGCCAATTCATTTTTTTTTCATGTTTCCTAGTACGATGACGATACTCTAATTTGCTTTAAGATTTTTATATCCATCGAATTTCATCAAATTATAGAAATAATTCTTTTCTGAAGCACTTTTCGCTTTCATGCCAGCAGTGGCTTTTCTTCTCGCGAACATTATCCTTGCCTAGTAGGCCTTTTTAATTTCTTCTTGATCTCACTAGAGCACACGATCATCGGTCTCTGTGCTGGTTTTAATTCAGCATTGCTATATTTAGGTGATTTATTGAATTTTTTTGGTCAGAATATTGCCGCATTGAAGAAAGACAGTCGAATCTCCATGGCCGAAGGGTCATGGCACTAGTCTCATAATCTAGAGACCTTGAGTTCGAACCCGCTAGAGACGATGGGATTCATATTATGTGTAGATATTTAATTACCTGATTTTAGGTTTTCCTTTATTTCATGTTCCATAAGATACTGGACATTTCTTTAATTTACCAGACAAGTGTTCTGGACTTTTCTTACTGTCTCCAGAATAGTATTCTGGAACTTTCCCTGCTAATATAAAAGCAGAAGAATTATCAGTCACTGTATTTATTCTCAGTTCTGAGTTCAGTTTATAAATTGGTTTAGCTCTACCTCTTGTGTGTGTCATTGAGTTCTATACTATAGTTCTACGTGACAATATATTTTTGAGAAAAACAGTTCATCAATATCAGTTACCGTATGGCAAGGAACCGGCATCCTCCTTTGTCTAGAAGCAGTCACTTCCTCATTATCCATAATTTATTATTTCTATACATTCTACTAACATGATTTCTTCATATTCAATCTAAACAGTTGGCTCACCACTCTCTTTATCAAAATTTACATTATCAGAAAAAAATTTGTATAAATGCATTATTAGATAATTGACTTGGTTTCTCACAATTCTCTCTGTTTATATTATTATCAATAAAATCCACTTTAGTGAGTATGTCTTTCTTAGCTTATCGTTTAAAGTGGCTTGTATCAATGATAATGTTTTGCATATCATTGATTTCGATATAAAGACATCCGAATTACAAAATCCAAAATATCGTAAACTGCACTGGCCGAAAAGTTTCAAATAAATGTTATTTATGCATCACATGACGTTTCAGTTTTATTAACGTGGTAGCTAAATTATCAAATGCTCGTGGCTTAACTAGAGCCATATTGTCGATGTCTATCGGAATATTTAAAACACTACCTTTCATTCCATGTCAAGGGCATATTATTTAAGATGTCTTAGTTGCATGAATCTTATGTGTGGTGCAACAATTCGTTCTTCCAAAACTAACAAAGCTTCCAAGTGTTCGGGTACATCAACAAATTTTAATCCATTACTTGCAACCTTTTTTGGAATTTTTCCTTGATTGACTCGACCAGAGCACGTAGTACATATAAATTCTGAATTGTAGTTGCACATTTTGTCATTAACTTCGTCACTGTACTAATCTTTTTTTTTTTGTGAAACTTCACAATGGAATAGTGGATTTAAGGAATAATCTTTCACAAAGATAACATATTTTGTATATCATGAAACACCGACCTTTTATAAATTGCAACTTCAGTTCGTTACTACTACTATCACTTGCTCTTAAAAGATAAATTTCTATGCCTCTAAAATAATCAACATTTCTTCTATTTTTTTTTTTTTTTTTTTTTAGATTTTCTATTGCGTAACTATTCGCCTTCACAATAAGAATCTTGCCTACGCAAAATTTTCTTCGATTCGTTTCATTTTTTTCTATGCAATATTGTGTTGTGATCTAAAAAAAAAAAAAATCGGATCCCTCAGGGTTCATATTCTTTAGATGTGTTCAGTCCAAAGATCCCCAGGGATCTTTACTCCTTTAATGAGTATCTTCTCGTTTGCCATCTTTTTTCTGTTTTTATTTTCCACAAGATAACAAGCGATGAAGCTCTCTCCGTGAGCTTCTCTTGTCGCTTATTATTTCACATGGGTACTCAAAATGTCTACCGCCTTTGGTTTTGTTTTTATGGGTGGAGGCGTGAAAAATATTGTTTATCAATTGCTAATTTGTGACATTAATGAAATGAATATTCGAATTACTGTGGTCTTCCAGACGGTTGCTTCTACAATGCTTCATAGAACGTTGTTAAAAATCTCGTGTAGGCACGTCTCTTTGCGTGTTACTAATGGTGCACTCATGGAAATCTGTGAAAAAAGAAACCCCTTTTTATATGTTCTTTATTGAAAATAAAAATACCTTAAATGCCTGTCATTGCTTGCTTACTTTTTGCAAGAGTAAAGATAAGTTTAGAACATCGTGCGATTTTTATGCAATGATATATTCCAAAGTTATAACGAAAGAACGTAAAAACATTTTATCTCTTTGCCAAATTAATTTGGAATCTGACAAAAGGCGTGGAGTTATATCAGGTACAAAAAAATAAATATTAAATTTTATGTATGGAGAAATTTATTCCTTGGAAATGACATTTTTTTTCAATATTGTAAACAAATACAAATTACAAAGAAAATAAGACTATCGAAATATATTATATGCATTTATGAAAAAAAGATTATGAAAAACGATTTAAAGCATCTACATAATTTTTACTACTCTGCTGAGGTACAGTATAGTTATAATGCTGTAATACCAGTGTCCGTTTCATAGGGCTGTGATTTAAATTCATTTTATTTTTTAATTAAATTATAGGACTATGATTCCCCACGTTGAGGAACTCCCTCACCGCTTAAATAACAATGTAATTTCTTAACGATAACTATAGCAGGACCTTCGTTTTTCTTTGAAGTGGACTTTTTCTGTTTCGGCTTTTAAATTTCTTAGTGTTATATAAAGAAATTCTCCCTCGAGAGGTTATTAGCGAAGATATCTCTTACGTCCTCGTCGTTTAGTTTTAAGTTTTTTTATTCTATCAAGGAGAAAAAAAAACATAGCAGCGAATTTTTAAACAATAGAGCATATTAATGCATCAAATAATTTTGAAAAGTATGCTATATAAATTCCATAATAAAAAAATGAAGTGTGTAGTATTCAAATTGTGCGTCATTTCTTCCATATACTTCATTATAAAGTGTGAAATGAGTAATATCGCTCAATGCCTGGCTAAGCTCCACAAAGCAAATGGAGTGTTTTCCTATCACTAAGACTTAATAGTATCTTTCTGCTGATACAAATACTAATTTTTTTCATGAATTTTTAATGAGTTCTTAAATATCTGTACTTATCCAGTATGAGGCAAGCGGATACCTTTCTACCCTCATTTTTGCCTGTATATATATATATATATATATATATATATATATATTATTTTTAAAAGATTTAGAGAAAGGGGCAAAAATTTTTGATGATATATATGATTTTTTAAATGTAATAAACCAAAGAGCAAAATTTGAATACTTATGTTTTAGGCTAACTTATGTTTTTTCTAACTGCAATTGCAAAATTGCTCTCTGAGTGTACAAGAATTAACAATTCGTCTAGCCTCGGCGTGTGAAATGTCTTTTTTATTTTTTTCAGCATTGCTTTCTATTCAAATTTCCAAATAGACAGGCAGTGTGGAGCTCTTTATAATTTATACAGTTTTCAGATCTTGTTCATTCGGAGCTGCTTTCGTACAACGGATGCAAATAAGAGTCTCGTGGTAGGACGCCAAAAAGCTTGTATTTAAAACACCGTAAGGAGTTAGGAATGTAAAACCTAGCTGCAAATTTGATATACTCTGCTGTTATAGATTCATGCTGTTGTCGTCGTGTGACAAGTGCAATAAAAAATAAGGGGGAAAATTGGAGAGAGGGATACAATTATATCGGGCTGAAAACATGCAGAACATCCCTGGCCACATCTTCAGCTTTATCGAAATAAAGAATGTCTCTGTTGCAGTCAATGTATATTTTGAAGAGAGCTTAAATAATAGAACGGCAGCTAAAAATATGCTCCGGATCCAGCAGCATGTCTGGAGAGTGTCTGCATTCTTCAAAGAGTCTGGAACCATTAGGCATGATCCTCATGCCCCTCAGATGCCCTGTTCTGAGTCTTGCAATTGTGGTTGTGATGTCTCTTTTATAATTTAGATTTGTCCCGGAAAATTTCTTTCTTTCTTCTTACTTCGTTGGTACAACGCCTCTGTCTTGCCACTGTATTAGCATCCAGCAGTAGACTGCACTGGCCTCCTTGATAAAAGTGTTGTCCTGATCGTTTCTCTCAATGCCCACATGGGCTGAGATCCGTTGCAAGGTGCACGACTTCTTCATTGCCACGATAGAGAACAGAAGAGCATTAAAATTCTGGGAAAAACCTTGTCTTTACACCTCGAATAGTCAAAAGCGGATTTTCAATCTGAGACGATCACGATCCCATCTGAAAGAATCTGCGTTGATTGCGCAAGGTACATAGATTTATGTTTTGAGGGGGGGGGATTTAAAAATTAAAAAAAAAACATTATACCCTTTAGTTTTATGAGGAGTAACAGTCACGGTAATAATCCTTAAAGATTTCAATTTAATTATTTGCTCAACTTGCTTGCTACGTGCAATTTCTATAAGCAGGTCGCTTGAATGAAGTTTTCGAGTAGATTTTATGTTACCAAGATGTGCATATGATTTTTTCGTTTGTCATTATCATTAGGTTAGAAATATAAATGGCGCTCAAATTATAGACTTACTTTTTCACAGCCCTCCTCCCACGATATACCTGAAAAAGCGTTACAGATTCAATAGTTTGTTTTTTTTTTATGTCGTCATTTAAGAGCCTAGGAAAATTTATACTTACTCTTTGTACGTCGATCATTCCATCATTGCTTTTATTTTGATGTTTTTAGATAGTTTTAATCTTAACATTGAAAACAATATTTCCAGCATTAATAATTTAGTTTCTGAAACAAATCAATTCGCCAGCCAAATCATCAAATTTCGAATTTTTCCAGGAAATATTTTGTACCCTTAAATTTGTATTGTGCAGAGCTCTTCTTTCCAATTTGGCATATTTTTAACAAATAGCAAAACAAATTAACTCGGAGAAGTAATAATTTTTAGCTTGACGCTTTAAAGTTTAAATTTATCATAAATTAAGATTGCTTAAATAAGAAAATTGTTTACAGAATTAGTTTACCATTTAGAGAAGTTTTAGGGTAAAATTATCTATTTAAAATCTGTTTATTTATCAATGTCCTCTCTTTTCCTACCAATTAGCACGTCGAATTTTCATCAGAACTACTTTCTAAACTCAAAGCAATGCCATTCGATTCATTTTCCTTTTTTTTCTATCCCGAATTCTATCCCTAGCTCATTGTGTAATAATGAGATAAATGAGCATTTAATCATTCAGCCCCTTTCTACATCTATCAATGGGCACTCTAGAAATGGATTTCGGGCCCTGTTCCCTCCCACGGCCATTGCTATCACCTCGCATTAACGGATCCTAAAATGATTAATGGGTGACTCTAAATAGATTGCAGAAATTCTGTGGCTATTAATAGACTGAGCGCCAACATGCTGTTTACAAAAGCCCCATTGACACTCTTCGATTCGTCATTGGCGACTTTACTAATGCGATTATTTGTCGCCAAGTCTTGAATTGAGAATCGGTTCTTAAGAAGTTGGGTACAAATAGACGTTTATGAATCGCTACCACAAATTCGGTCATTGAATTACTGTATTAAGTATTCAGTCCGTCTTATCTGAATATTAATAGAATTAGTCAATTTTTATGGCTTTTAACGATTTTCTTAAAGCAACAACTCAAAAGTATTTTCATTCAATTTTTTTTGTCGTAAAGAATTTATTTTTGCAAATAAATCAATACAAATTAATTACTTTTTAACGATAGAATAAAAGACAGTATTTGGTTTTTTTCAATCTGTATTCTCTATTGAAAAACTAGAAACTGTTTTCATCGGAAAAGTTATTTTGCCTTCACTGAGCAAAACTTGACTTTTTGTATTCATGACAAAATTGCATCATTGCTTTTGCCTGCCTTTGCCAGTCAGTTTGCTCGCCAATAAATATTAGTTGCATTTAATTTCAATAATATCGTTTATTCATCGCTTTCATTTTGTTCAGAATTTCTTTAAGAAAAGTATTTTTAAGCACCAAATTTTGATAGACATTGAAGTCTTGTTATTTTTTATTGCTTTAAATTCGATTTATTTATTATTGATATTAACTTTCATAACAAAATCAAGTTCCATGACATCAAAGTACCAGTTCGTTTTTAATTTAGCTGTATATTTCCTTATTCCTACAGATATTAGACACAGTCGTCTCTTTTCCTGCTTTTAAAAATGAAATATATATATATATATATATATATATATATGCAATTAAATATTTCATAAAACATTAAAACTGTTTGATATTCTTTACTACGCATTAAATTACAGGGTTTCCATAAAAGAACTCCAGGGTTTTGATGCAATTTTTTTAAATCATAAAATTAGATGTTAATGTTATAACTTATCTATTTAAAGGTTAATTTATCAAGATTGTTTTACCATTTAGTGTATTTCAGTATGTGCCCCGTTTACGGCACGGCACAGATGCAAACTGTATTCACCCTCTTCTCATGACCTGGCTAATATGTCTCTCTCTCACTCTCTCTCTCTCCTCTGCTGAATTCTGAACTCTGGCTATCATCGGAAGAATGCAGGTCACCCTCTCGTGGAGTTAATTTACCACATACATTCTACATAAAATTACGCCCAAATCCAAATGGCTTCCTCAAACCATGCACTGTTCCTTACAGATCCTTTAATGTGGTTCTCTCTTTATTTTTTCCTTTCTTTCTGCAACACCATACTTTTTCTATCGATTCTAGCTACCAGATTAATCAGCTTCCTATTCTCAACAGACTAGGAAGCAATCAAACCATCATCGGTACAAAATTTTACGCACTTGGTTCAAAGTTTTACACAATCTTCACAACTTTATGAACTCGTAATATATATATATATATATATATATATATATATATATATATATATATATATATATATATATATATATATATATATATATATATATATATATATATATACACAAAAGTATTAAAATCAAGTTAATAGGAAAATAAAAAAAACCAAATAAAAATTAAACCAAAAAGGAATATAAAAAAAGAATCCGGCCTGAAGACTTTTTCAAGGGCCACCCTCAGGCAGGGATTCAAAGAAAGGGATTTTTTTCTGTGAAGGAAATCAGACATTAGTCTAATAATGATTCCTCGTGAAATTATGCCCAAGAGATATACCATTTTAACAGAAAGGAAAATACAAAACAACAAATTAGAAGAAAATAACAACTACAAAGTAAAAATACAATAACAAAAATAACAATAAAAACAAAAAATAGCACTAAAGGAAAAAACGAAAAGGCCAGAACATACCATCAGCAGTCAAGGAAATTTTAAGCTATCGATTGTGATTCCCGCTTTTTAAAAACACTAACGGTAAATTAGGTAAACCATTGTAGGCTCCCAGCGTCATCTGTTGAGTGATCTAATATGCAAGGAAAGTTCTATTTTTATTTAAGCCAAAGGATTAATCCCAAACCATACCTTGTTTAATTAAAAAATTAACATTACAGTAATTTTTAGGAAATTCATTTTTAATTAAATTTTTAAGGAGGTTGTTTGATGCTTCAATACAGGAATTATTATTATTGCAAGCCCTTTTGATCCTGTTAACTTGTGAGAAAATTAGATTTTTGAAAATTTTAGAGTTTAGATTGGAATGGTAGTTACATAGTTTTGTTATTTTAAAGTTGAATTCATCCCTTTTATCGTATATACCAACTATTGTTTTATCATTAGCAATTTCGATTTTTAAATCCAGAAAGGTAGCCTCAAGTTGATTTTTATTTGTTTCCGTTAGAATTAAATCTTTTGGATAGCAATTAGTAGCAATATTAGTATTGCCGAAGTTAATTAAAAGTAGGCCATCAATATATCTCCACCCGTTTATTAAATTATATTTAATTATTTTTTTCTCATAGTAATGTAGGAAAATATTAGCTAAAGCGTTTGAGAAAGCTGTTCCCATTGGAATGCCCTTGACTTGTTTATAAAAATTAATACCATTAAACACGTAATTTTCAGTAATATTAAAATTACATAACTCAAGCCAGTTATTTTTAGGAATGATATTTTCATTTAAATATTCGTCATATATAAAAGTGCAGACCTTTATTAATTTTTCATGAGGTAGATTAGTGTATAAATTTTCGAAATCAAAAGTATTAAGTTTATTAATGTTGTTATCTTTAAGAAAATCCAGTACTTCTTTGTTACTAGAAATAATAAATTTGTCTTCATTTTTTATTTTGTCCAGGATAATTTTTAATTATTTAAAGAAATGTTTACCCGTATAGAAATTATAACTGCCAGTGCTACAGATTACGAATATGAATTTTAATGGATTTTTATGAAATTTAACTGTTGGGAATAAATAAGGATAGTTAAGAGAGCAAGTCTTAGTTTTGGTTTTTTTTGCAAAAGCTAGCATTCTTTTATCTAATTCCTTTTTCCCGGTGTTCTTTAACATATAAGTTGCATTAGAGTTATATTCATTAATTAAAAGCTCTTTATAATAATATTTACAAATTAAACAGAAATTATTTGATGATTTATCTATTACTGTAATAACAAATTTTTCTTTTAAATTTTTTATTTCGTTTTTTAATGTTTTACTAAAATAAATCCCACGTTCTTTAGATCTGTCAAAATCAGTATTCATTTTTATTTTAATTTCCTTTAAAAATTCTCACTTTCCATTCTCCGAAACCTTCCGCAGGCCAATGGTATTTTCTAGATAGTTTAGCAATAAAAACATCCAAATCATTACCAATAGTAATCAAAATTTTGTTATAGTTTATTTTTTCTCTTAATCTAAATTTTGTTCCTCTTCCCATCAAATCTCGATTGAATAATTTTTAAATTACCTGTATATATATATATATATATATATATATATATATATATATATATATATATATATATAATTGTTTAGATAATCTTAAGAAAACTAGGAGATTACCAGAGGAAATACATCAACTTTGCATCTCGTCTACGATCAGGTTGGCTTCACTATTGCAAAATTCGCAAAGTGAATGATTTTGATTCATGAATAAATCTGATCGTATCTGTCGGTACATTATAAAAACCCTGACGATTGTATATTTTATAGCTCTAATATTTTATTCGCTCTGACAGATAAATTAAACATTCCTTGTTTGATTACACCGAATGTCTATAACTCCTTAATTTATATCTCGCGAAAGGATGATTCATCAAATGTTGAGAGGTTAAGGGTTTGGAGTGCAACTCAGTTGGTATACAAATGGGAGAGGAAAGAAACGGGAAAGATTCAAGATCGGACGAGTGTTCTTTTTCGCGTTCGCAAGAAAGCGAAAGTGGGTCTAATTTTAGTACTTGTTTTATCTCGGAAAGAGAAAACTAGCTAGCAGTAATAATGACAAATTTTCAGAAGCTAATAGATTCCGAAAACTGCAAAGAAATTGTTTAACATTAAAGAATGTTTTTAAAGATGCTAGTTTAAAAAAGAATAATTTCTTTTTAAGAGATGAGTTATTATTTCACAAAGATAAAATTTGTGGGGACACAGTTTATTAGTTAGTATTACCTCAAAGTTATCGGGATAAAGTTCAAGTAGCTCGAAGCGAAAATCATCTGGGGATGAGAAAAACTTGAGTTAAATTATATTTTTACTGGCCAAATGTTTCAAATGACGTAGGAAATTATTGCCGAACATGTGAAAAATGTCAATTAAGTCCGTAGCTACAGTCGGATAAAATTCCTATCACACCTATCGTTAGAGCCCCATACCCTTTCCATACGGTAAATGTAGACTTAATTGGAGAAATTGTACCACCATCGTCAAGAAGACATAAATATTGTCTGTGTTTAATCGATCAAAATTCTAGATGGCCAGAAGTAGTGCCGCTAAAAAATCTTTCGGCTAAAACAATATGCGATGCACTTTTAGAAATATTCATGCGTACCGGAATCCCAGAAATAATTTGTAAAGATCAAGGCACTAACTTTATGTCCCAATTGACAAAAGTATTAGAAGACAGATTAGGAGTAAGTCCTCGGTTTTCCACTCCATCATACCCAGCGTCGAATGGTTTAAGTAGAAAAATGGAATAGAGAATTTAAACAAATGTTACACCATGTAATTCGTTCAGATCCTACAGACTGGCATAAGCATATTTCATATTTACTTTTTGCATATAGAGAAGTACCTAATTGTACTACTGGAATATCCCCTTTTAGACTTGTGTATGGACGCGAAGCTAGAGGTTCTTTATCAGTTCAAAAATTTCGGTCAGGTGAGGTACCATTGCCCCTAAATCTGAGTAATTCGGCAATAGATTATCTGCAAGAATTAAAAGTAAATTTAGAAAAAGCGGCTGGTCTTGTATCTTTAACCACCGCTAAGAAACAAAATTCGTATGTCTATTACTTTAACCGTGGAAAGAGATTGAAAGAGTTCAAGAAAGGCGTGTTAGTCTATATGCTTATTCCATATTCTACTAATAAATTATATGCAAGGTGGACTGGTCCAGGTGAAATAACTGAAGGGATAAATCGGCATTCTTATAAAGTTAAACTACCAGATGGTAATGTTCGACATATACATGCTAATAAAAGAAGACAATTTCATTCTAGAACACAAACTGTAGGAGTTATTTTTGAAGATGATATTGAATTTGGAGAAATCCACCCTGCTCCAATTAAAACATCTCCTATAAGCAACTATAACATGGAGGTAGATGTAAGTCATTTGGAAGTAGGTAAACAAGTACAATTACTTAAACTTTTGCATAACCGTGCATCGTTGTTCTCCGGTAAAATACAAGTAGCCAATGTTGGTGAACATAAACTTCGCTTTACGCTGGGTGCTGAAAGGGAAAAAACCGTACATTTACAAAATTCCTGAATCTTTAAAGCCTGAAGTAGATAACCTAATTGCAGAATTAGGGAGCTTAGGTCTTATAGAACCCAGTGAAGCAGAAGTTGCATACCCTGTAGTATGTGTAGCAAAGAAAGACGGTAGTATGCGTTTATGCATCGATTTTAGACTGTTAAACGCAGTGACAAAACCCTTCGATTATCCTATGGAGAATATAACAGATTTAATCAATCAAATCGGACATGCTTACATCATATCGTGTCTAGATGTGTTAAAAGGATATTGGGAAATTCCTTTAGAAGAATTGTGATTTTACTTCGTTTAAAACTCATCGTGCTCAATACAGATGGAAGGAGATGCCATTTGGGTACGCAACGGCGCAGCTTCGTTCCAGAACGTGATGAATAGTGCTTTAAGTGAATATCGTGAGTTCTGCAAAGCATATCTGGATGATATTGCTGTCTTTTCTTGTGACTGGGATACACATCTTAAACATTTAGATGTTCTGTTGTCGAAATTAAGAGAATTGAAGTTCACTATTAATGTTAAGAAATGTGTCTTCGCAAAATCCCAAATAAAAAGTATCTAGGTTATATTATAGAAGCAGGAAAGCATGCGCCAGATCCTGAAAAATTCCGTGCTATTGAAACCATCGAGAGACCTAGAACTAAATCAGCATTAAAAAGTGCACTAGGGCTTTTCAGTCAATACCGGAATTACATTAAAAATTATGCGGACCTAGCAAAACCGCTAACAGATCTAACAAAAAAAGAATGTTCCAGAATGTATTCCTTGGACTGATGTGGAAGAACTGTCATTCCAAGAATTAAAAAACTTATTATGTGATGCTCCTAAACTCTACACACCAGATCCTAAAAAACCTTATGTTATTCAGTGTGACGCTAGCTCCTATGGTGTTGGGGCTTATCTTCTCAAAGGGACGACAACGGTAATTTATACCCTATCAGTTTCGCTAGCCAAAAATTCAACAAAGTACAACAGAACTGGGCTACTATTGAACGTGAAGCATATGATTAAAAAGTTTGAAATTTATGTGTTCAGTGCAAACATTGAGATAATAACTGATCATAATCCTTTAAGATTTTTTCAAAACTCTGCACCTCAGTTGGCTAAATTACAACGATAGTCAGCTAGATTACAAGGCTCAGTCGGCTAGATTACAAAGATGCAATATCAATAATTCACACTGCTCAGGTGCTCAATTGAAAAATGCCGATGGCCTATCCAAATTAATGTTTGATTAAATATTCATCAGTGGTTGTTTAAAATCCGTATGATATGACTGTATCAAAGCTTCTTTTCTTCTGTTTATATATATATTGATTTAAAATCTATATTATAATACATTTGTATCAAGGCTTCTTTTCATCTGTTGTTATGCTTACATACATTGTTTAATTTGATTAGTGTACAGTAACAGTATATTTTATGTGTATTATTATACCAAGGCATCTATTCTTCTGTCTGAATTGATATTTTGTATTCATGTTTAAGAATATTAATAATAGATATGAATCTTTTTTAATGTTAGATATCCTTCTTTATTGTGTCAGATTTCGCTCAGCTCTGCGAAGCGCAATCTTATGGAAAGGGAGGGGGGCATCATGTCACTAATCACCACGGAACTGGTCTGGCCGTCCTCAAAAGGATGTGAAGTGAAGAGTGAAAGAACAGTTACTCGAAGTTAGAAGCCATGAGTAAGATGAAGGGGTCTGGACGCAGAGAGTGTGTGCGTCTTTTGCGGGTGCTCTGAGAACTCTGAGTCATCATTAATAACAAAGTTATTACAGTTAGGAAAAGATGAGTTTCTCATTGTATATAGTTTTATTAACTACATAAATTAGCAAGGCTTGAACGTCAATCGAAATGAAATATCATGTAAGAAGGAAAACAAGATAACAGAATTTAATTTGGAATTAAAATTAATATATATACACAACTATTGCCAAATTCGTTAAAACAATATATACAGAAAAAAATAATGAATAATTCAAAGGACACGAAAAAGAAAATAGTTTGTTATAATCAGCACTAACTCGTCGCCACAACTTATTGAAACAAATTCTGCTGTGCGAACTTATTCATTTGTACAAGCCAAACAATCCTGTGTTCATAACTATTTTTTGAAATTAATATCTGCCGTGGTGTTGTATTTGAGAAGGAACTGTTAGGATCTACTGAAAGTGAAATTCTTGATGGCCTTTCTATCCAAGGTGTTTTGCTGTGAAATGAATACTTATGAAAAATGGAATTGCTCCTGTTGCCACTAGTAGTTTTATCTTAATGTTTAATATGGCTAAATTACAGCCCGACATCAAAGCAGGTAGGTGACTTAAACTGTAAAGCACGTCCTTATTTACCAAATCCCATTTGAAGCTGTAAATTCCAATGTTTCGACCATTCCAAAATTATTTACAGAGTTCTAGTTGTGTAATTGTTGGCTATCTTGTGAATGAATATATTCCACCCGCTTTTTTCTGTAAATTTTAAATAGCTACATCATTCTGAATTAAGGGAACTCCCGCAATGGAAATTAGATAAAAAAAATTCCGGAACTTAAAGAAAAACTTCCATTCCAAAGTTAAAAAAATTATTGATTCGCGAATAAAAACTACATTTTTATAGTAAAGTGATAAAATAGCAAATTTTCATAACACGATGATTGATGAAAATGTTACAAAATTAGTTATCTCCCATGGATTAATTTAGAACTTAATGCTATTTTTAAAAAAAAAATTCGTCCTGAAAAGTGCTTCTACGTCCAATGAAATTGTGAAATCTCAGTCGAACATCAAACAAAAAGTTGAAAATCAAAATGTCTACAAAAAAAGCCGTCCAAGTGAACAGCTAAAAAAACAAAAGTTGCTGAACGTGCTCGGATGTTAGCGGAGTGTCGAACTCAATCGAAACTGTCGTTTTTACCATAACGTTCGTAACATTGGAAGGTTTTTAAAAGAAAAGAAAAAAAAATCTGATAGTGATCATATTGTTAATATTTCACCATCTGACAACAAATATCCTTCAGTGACTCAGACGAATCGGATAAAATTGCACTGCATTTTTCTAACGATCTTCCATCCACATCGTTGAATATAAATACTAATTTATAGTATATTTCTTTTTGAAGTAAAAAGACGAATACCTGCTGATTGTTTTCATCTCCAGTAAGTAAATTTTTACTCGACTGAATCATCCAATAGCCTCCTCTGATAGAATTCATTCAATCATGTGTAAAATAAACCGTGACGGAGAACTAAAATTTAAGCTCGATAGTTCCAGTCATTCTTCTTGAACAGATTGAGTCACTCTACATCTAATTCAACCAGTAATAAGACTAAGGTTAAAACCAGCCAATCGTAAATTTTCCGAAATTACTTCTATTTTTATTTCTTATTACAATTTCGTAGGATTCCGTGAAATTCTGTTTTCAGGTGAAAAGTCTTAACAAATAAAATCCTTCACGAATGCTGTCACCGACTGAAAAAGGCCCTATTATGTTATTCTTTCTTTAAACAGTTCTTTACATTGCTTTCAGTATTATATTTAGAGTTTTACTGTCGTTTCTCGAAAAGTTCGACATAAAACTGGTACTGTAATTTTTGAACAAAAAGCTTAAATGGAATACACGAAAGTATTTAATCATTCAGCGTGAAGACGCAATAAGCTTAAGACTTCGAAATGGCAATGATTTTAGAACGAAGAATAGGAAACCGCCTTCCATCAGGAAATTACTTTGTGACCTGTAATAACACATGTTTTAAACTTTAATAATTTTATACGGTATAAAAAAAATCATATCATTTTACTCCTCTTATTTTAAATAAATCTTTGGTATTTCAATACAAGATCGATAGATTTGTGCGTGTTATTGGGGAAATTCACAGCAAATATAATATTGAAAATATCTACTGCCATTGTGCTGTATTTGAAGATAATTAATATTTTTGTGTGTTGATGGAAAAGTAATGAAAGCAATCTGAATTGTGAACTTATTACAATGAAACTTTTTTTATATCGAAAATTCTAAAAGTGTCTTTTTTTTATTTCCCTCATTAAATTGCACCCTTTGCAACTATTCAATATTATATTAAGAGCCGAAATGTTTGTTGTCAGTATCGTCTTCTTTAACAAACTTTAAATAAGTAATAAAAATATATTCAATAATTTAACAGACATAACAATATTACACAATCAATTTACATCACTTTTTCTGTTTTCAAAGATGGACATCACTTTTACACTCACTTTTATTTAAGAACAGCGTAGACTTCTTAATAAGAGTAGAATTTCATAATAAGAATCTATTATATATATATATATATATATGTCACCAACTGCGACTAAATTTAAGGTGCCAAATATGTCCACACCGTACTACTTCCGAACTTTGACTATTCCAAAACACCATATTTATTTTATGGTGCTTCCCCTTCCCTTTCGCTTTTCATTTCCTTCTTGGAATATACCTCACTTTGTCTTTTTAAACTCATTTCATGGGTTTCAGAAATTACAATGGTTCCTGTTATTTTCCAAAAAAATACACGGTTCTCAAAGCTATTAGTAATCAACTTATTTGCTTATTTTCACAATTGGTTACAAGTCAAATGACCATGGTAATATTTTTGATACACAAATAATTAGTTACCATGTGTTATTTTGTTTTATTTGCTTATGGCAATTTTCTTAGTGGCAATTTTCCATGCCCTATAGACAATTTCGATCTCTACTAAATGCAAATTTTGTATTTATACTGGCAGCATGAGTTCCTTGGAAACACTTTCCCATTTTCCTAGTTGATTCATCCCATTGCCTTAGAAACCTTGGCCCCTTTAAGAACTCTAAAATACAAAGACTATCAAATATTATTCTGCTGAGTGCCGAGTCATTTTAGAATGATTAGAAATGACCTTACGGATAACTACAAAAACAGCATCTTTGTTTATGCAGTGTGAAATACTGTTTTGTAATGCGAAGAATTCTTTTGCCCATCGTCTTTACTGGCTACAGCAAAACTGATGGAATCAATATATCAATAATGAATAATATTGTATAAAACCAACGCTTATTTTCTGTACTTTTCTTCGAATCCATGAGCTCCATGTCAAATTGACTAGCCTCTGCATTGGTCATACTACTAAAATACATAATTATCTTTTATTCGTAATCTCTGCATTGGTCATACTACTAAAATACATAAATATCAAGTTCCTTCCTGCTGGAAATGCCAAGTGAATTTAACAGTTCTTTATCTTTTAATTGAATGTTCTGATTTTCTCTTCATCATTTAAGTGTCTTTAATTCCTCATCGCTGATGAGGGAAATCCTCACCACTTAAGTTTTGAAAAACTATTGAGATTTCTCCTATTTTATTTAATAATTACTTTTTTTTTAAAGTTTGTAATGCGATACGGATTTTCCATTTCAATCCTAAATGGCTTTTGATTTGACTGATTAATTCTAGAATTTTTTCTAGATAATTATTTATTAACTTATAACCATAAATCTAGCGCAGTACAGCTTTTACTTGCGCGAGCCATTAAACCGTGACCGACAAACCAACCTATGCATTGTTCATGATGTCATTTCGGGATTATGAGGATTATATAATAAATCGTTTTAAATAAATTAGTAAAGAATATAAGCTCAGCAAATGGATTTCTGTTGATTAAAATTGAAATTTTTTTCATAGTGAACTTCATCTCGCACATTACTTGAACCATTAGGCCTGCAATCCTCTTTTGACAAAACATGTGCAAAAGGCATTTTCCTCCACTTACAAATAATTTTGAAACCTCTATTCCAGAAAAAATGTTCACGAAATCTGTTTCTTTCTTTCGTCCTAAACTTCTCAAAAATCGAATTCAGCATGATGAGTTGCGTAAGCAACTCATTCACCCTAAGGGCTCTTCTTATAAGGGGGAAAAAAGATGGAGATTTCCTAAGTAGTTATAGCTCCAGCATAAGATTTTATATTTACCCTACATTAGTTTCCTCTGATTGCTCCATTCTTATACGAAAAATAAACATGATTTGGAATTGAAACTTTAACTGCATAAAACTCCTGTTATTCTTATTAAAGCAGATAGAAGGTTCTACATCTAATAAAAACTGGCTATAAAACTTTGAGTAGAAACCAGTCAATCGCAAATTCTTGGAAATTACTTCCTTTTCTATTTTCCTGCTTTATTTTCGGAAGAATCTTAAAATTTCGATTTTTGGGGCGAAAAGTTTTATCAAATAAAATCCCTTCCAATTGCTATCGACAAGAGATAGAAGCTCCACATTATTCTTTCTCCAAACAGCTTATCTTTCTTTAATGTTTTGTGTTGAATTTATTGGAAAATAATTATTACTGAAGCACAGTAATAATTATTTACTTTGAAGTTCAAAGTATTAAAAACTTCGGTTAATAGTAATAATTTTTTTTTCTAAATGGTAGAAATTTGACATTTAAAAGAAAATATTTTCTGTCAAGACAGATTTTCTGACTTTCTTTCATTTGCATGCCAAGGACAAAAGTTTCATCTTTTTTTTTCCCCCCATTTTTCCAAAACTAGAGGTTTTTGAATTTTCACTGTTAGAGTTGACTACACATTTGTTCTCACTGAATATTATTTCTTTAAAAATTACACTCCACTTAACTGATATGCAGAACAAAAAAGCGATTTTTTTTCTGTGATTTTTTATTAATAATTTTGGAAATACATGTCGAATGATCTTTCAACAAAATTGATCTGAGCATTTGGAAACGAATGAGTCTGAAGTGAATATTATAAATAACATAAACATAATATTGGCAAAACAACTAAGAGCAGACTTGCGTCTAAATTATCTTAAGTTCCCCACTATATCTTGGGAATCAATAAAAAATTCTAGTGAATTTTTTTATTCTTAATTTGCTGATGGAAAAAAAAGTGATTTCTTCAACTGTGTGCAACTTTATCAAAATCACTAGTCATAATTACTATATGAGTCTCATTCAGTGATTCATTTAATGAGAAGGAAAAAATGTATCTTAGTGAGAAACCTAAAGAAAAGGCTTAGTAATTAATTTCTTCTAAAAAGGTTAAAAAAATCATTATAAATATATGTTTATTTTTATCCTGGAAATATTTTTATTCAATCTGTTCTTGATCATTAAAAGTAAAAATCTTTATGGTAATTCATTTCTTAAAAGTTTGGACTCACTTTTTCAGTTTCCTCCTTCAGTGTCTCGTTCCTCGTTATTTGATTCCATCCGTATCTAAAACAATGGTCTTTTTTTAATTTTAATTTATCCAATGTGGCGTCTCTTAAGAGCAAATAATAGTCAACAACATTTTAGTGCTATATGTTTTAATAAGTAATTAATTGCACATATCACAGGTGCACATATATAAAAGATTTCAGCATTAAATGGGCCGTTTGTTAACAGTTTTCTAAGGCCATATTCCACGAAACACATCACACACTCATCATCTTACAACATAACACCACTTATCCTCACGTCCACTCCATCACATCTCCTCTCATTCTGGTCTTTTTTTTTTTTTTTTTTTTTTTTTTTTGTGTGTGTTTGGAGATAGAGGACGCTAGTCAGTACACCAATTATCTTTTAAATAACTTTATATAAAAGAAATTATTTCCCTGGTTACTTTTAAACAACTGAAAACTAAGTATAAATACAAGATTGTACTTGTTTACAATAACATAAAAAGTTTTATTAATATATGATTAAAACACAGTCTTACATGGAATTATTTACTTCTTTATTTGCAATTTATGAATTTTGTTGAAAAAACTGACTTAAGAACGAGTTTACTGAAATTCGTTAATTTTCATTTATTTGTATTTGATAAGAGACTTATTAAAAATCTAATCATTTCGTCTGAAGCTTAATTAGATTCATTCATCCTTGGATGAATTACAAGCTATATTAATGGCACAAATCAGCGTTACGTTGAAATCCTGCTTCGAAACCCTCTAATGAATTTAATCGACTTAAATGGGAGCTATAATTATCTGCTGCTCTAAAATTTGTACCCGATTAGGTAGGATCAATTCTGTAAATTGTAGATTGGGAAGATGAAAAGAAAAATTATGATGGAATCCTTATATGTATGCACAAAATTATATACCTTTAACTACAATTAGTTGATAATTATGCTCCATGTAGCCTTCTACGTTTAAGTAATTATTGTAAAATCTTAATTCCTTAAAATATTGCGATATATTTCAGTTAGATTACGCAATTAGAAACCATTTTATAGATTTCAGATTGTGCAATATTGGATCATAATATTCAATAGTTAAACAAGAGCATTATATTTTACTCTGTTTCAATATTGTATAACTCGCGTTCAATATTATATATAATTCAATATTGTATTTCAATATTATAATGCAATATTATATAAGATAGTGTATTACTTGGGGAGTGGGAAAAATTCTTTGAAAATTTGAATCGATTCCACAATACATTACTTACACCGCAACAATAGGGTTTGGAAATAATACTTAATTAATGTTTTATGTATAGAATTGAAAGTACTATATTAAAAACGATTTTTCTTCAAGTCAAACTTTTTATTTTTTGACATTTGGATTATATTACATAAACCATTTCTAAATGTGGTTCTTTTAATAATTATATCAAGTTAAGCATTCTGAACGAGCTATAAATCCCTTAAATGTCATAACAACAGAAGTCTGTACTTCTTCGCCCATTTTTCAACTTTCTTCAACCTCAGTTTTAATTAAAACAGAAAGTATTTTTAACTAGTTAAAGTCAAAAAGTGAGAAATTTGACACGCTGTAAAAAGTTTAGATTAATTTCATAACTTGAGAAAATGCGTCCTAAGGGTTCACTTAAACACTTAACGCACTTTAACTGCTCGTTTGTCTTCTTTTTGATGCATCTTGCAGTAGAAGAAAAGAAAGAACAGAACTTTGTTAAACTAGTTTAGAAAGGAAAGACGCTTTCGATAAACTTCCTTTTTGCTTTAGAACTTAAATTATTTACTTGAATGAAAGTACAGGGAATGAAAGGAAGAAATGCAGTGCAGATGTTTCTTTAGCTCAAATGGTATGATGTTTTATCCCATAAAAATATTGCTTAAATGACTTAAATTAATTCAAATATAAAATACCCATTGAGTTTTAGTTTTATAAAACATCCATTTATTGTATAATATTAGAAATTAAAAAGGAGAATGACAATAATGTTTTCAAAATCAGTCAGTAACTTATCAGGAATAATTGCGCTGTTCTATAATTGTTTATTTTTTGTTTTAAAATTTTTATTCCGCTCGTTTAAACAACTGACATTTTGAAAGTTGTATTTTTACACGTTTCGTTAACTTGGCTTGTTACTTGTTTTTAATGAATTTATTGTATGGAATTTATGGTACGAAATTATCTCTGTTCTCTTTGTAATGAATTTAAGAAAAATTAATTTCCATATATCCATTAATAAAAGTGGATTAGTTTGCGTGTGTCATTTCTTGGAGATGGCATTAAGGGTGATCATTTTCCCCGGGAGTGATTCATATATAAGTTTCGGCTAGGATTAAGCTAAGCATCTAGGATAGGAATGCCTAAAGCGGATAGCTACTTTCCCTTGTTCGGTTCCAGTGGGTGGTGCAGTCGGGTTCGAATCTCTTTTCATATCTTATGGCTCCTTATCATTTGGTGTCTTCTTTGGGCATCGCTCTATTCTTACTTATTTTAATAGTTTAAACCACTCTAATACATTTTTTTTTTTGTCAAGCGAGTTTCCAGAAATAATGGAACAGTTCAAATTATCTCTTTTCTCTTTGTACATAAGAGTGTATCTGCAACTATGGTTGTTGTTGTGTGATTGTCATTGGCGCAAGGACCATATTTGGCCATGATGCGCCAAGCAGATGGTAAAACATAAAAGTAGAATATATTAGTATATGGTAGTTTTAATAGATTTCTTAAAATATAAAAGCAGGTAGGAATAAAAATATGTATAGTGTAATAATGCAATACTATAAGATAAAAAAAAATTCTGTATAAATACTATATGAATGATATGAAACTGATGACCATAAAGATAAAATTAATGTTAACAATACAAAATGCAAATATAAAAGTTAATAAACTTTAAAAACTTGGATGGTATCTCTCATCCACAAAGTTCTGCAAGGTTAATGACGATGTTTAAAAAAAACGAACACGATATTAATTAAAAGCAGGGCATTAAATTAAAATATGATGAACAGTAAAATCCACATGACATGTTGGGCACTTTGGTACCTCCTCGCCATAAATGAGATGTCGGTGTGTACAGCTCGTATGACCTACACGGAGACGAGTCAATTTTACGTCAGTCTCGCTTGTAGGTTGAACAGACAACAATCCAATAGTTGATTTGATGGAATGCAATTTATTTTGTGTCCGCAGATCTTACATTAATTGCCAAGTAGAGAAGTTGTGTTTCGCCAAGGCTTTTTTGACATCGCAGTCCCTGACACAAAAAAATTCGTATCTGATTTTGCCGCTGGATGATTTCATTTCCAGAAATGCCAATATGACTCGGTACCCAGCAACTATTGATTTGAACATCCTTGTTTTGCAAGAGACGCAAAACGAACAAAATTTGTACAGCTATCGGGTGCATCCGATTATGATAATGAGAAAGTGCTTCCAATGCACTCATGCTGTCGGTATAAATAATGAATTTTCGCTGAGTGGAAGGTGAAATTTTCTTTGCAGCATAGAATATACCCTTCAACTCAGATGTGAATACGGAGCAACAATTATGAAGTCGGTAGCTCAGTTTATCAGATGGAAGTATGAATTCAGCCATCCGTGAAAATTGGTACAAATGAAGGGTACCGATTGCGATGATAGAGATAAAGCTGTTGGAAAACAATCGGAACAATTGATGATTTATCAAATCCGAGAGATGAATTTGAAAAGGAAAAGTGCTGCGTGTCCCAGGGCGGAAAGCATAACATATCAACTGATTTAAGAACGATAAATATTCTCAAGATTCGAGCCATGTACGAGAATTTTGGCTCGCTCACAGAATGGGGGGGATATGGGATGGACGGGCATCATATAATCTGCGAAGGACAGCTGGAAGTGTAATTTCAGTTAGAGATGAGATACGGTTCGCCCGGCAGAGATAAAGTTCGAAAATGATATAAAGCGACAATTTTGTGCATCTTAAATTAAGGGGCAATTGGTGACAAATAACGTATAAACTTCCAATTGGAGAAGTGCGAAATACTCCTGAGCAGATTCGCAAACCAAAGTGGTGCTTAGTATCCAGTCGACGCGAAATGGAATTTCAATCAGAACCACACACCATACATCCATAATCTATGTGGAAAAGTATTATTGCTTCATATATACATAGTAAGGTGGTTCGATTGGCACCCCAAGATGTTCTGGAGAGCACCTTCACGATAATCAAGTTTTTTTCACACTTCTTCTGAAGATGCATTATATATGGAAGGAAAAATAGGATATAGGATTGTAATCAGGTCATTACGAACAGCGAAATTCCTGGGTTTTCAATTAATAATATTGTATATTTGCAACAGAATTTTAAAACTAATGCTAGTCTATTGTTGATAATTCAATGTAAGCATGAAACTGCTTATAAATGTTTTCTCTTAATAAAATATTAGTTTTATGCCCATTACAAAATGATAAATTTCTTAATTATTGCAATTGAAATTTTTATTAATATTTTAAATCACAGAAATTAATGAGTCTAATAATACATAAATCCAAATTTACAAATAATGTTTGACTTTTAAATTGACTTTAAAATTCAAATCTGCTAAAATCTGGATACCATTTTAATTAGTTTTAGGACTGCTCACACTCGATTCACGCATTGGCATTTGTTGATAGGGGAACGAACACAATTTTGTACAATTTATAACAGTCCTGTGTCTGTTTTACACATTCTTGAAGAATGTCCACGATTTTCTTCACAGCGTCTTATATTCTTTCAGAAATCTCACTCTGATTTGGGTAAGTTGCTTTCCAAAACTCCTCATGTTAGCATTTTCAGTTTTTAAAAAAATATATTGGTTTTTATAATTGTATATTATGACACGCATTTTAGTACTGTTCCATACTTTATATCATTGTTGCGCCTTTTCGTGTCTGATATTTTTATACTTATTTGACACATGGATTTCGTAGACATACCATGTTCCGATTTTAGAATAAACTGGTGCAAATATTTTAATTCTGTGAGTGTGGCGCAACTTAGCCAAACAGAGCTTATGTGTCACAGGGGTGTTTGTGCTCCGGGGAAACCCCGGAATTCCGGGGATTTTGAACGACGATCCCCGGAAATTCCGGGGATCGTCGTTCAAAAGGAAGTAGGAATAATAATGAATTATTTATTTTGATCTGGGTAATTTTGTTTGCTTTTAAAGCAGAAAACGCAAGGTCAGTGTGTGTGGTGAAAACTTTTCCTTTCTTTCTCCAAAGGCAGTGATAATGCGTGAAAAGGGGGAAAAAACTTCTTTTTTGTTCTTTCCTTATTGCGAGTTATGACTCATTCCCCCGGTTCTCAGACATTCTCTTCTGGATTCTTTTCGGCAAGTAGGTGCGGCAGAAAAAAAAGGGGGAGACTTCGTTCGACCAGATGTGCGATCACGTGACTCTGGGTTCAAAGGTCTTATCTCTCCTGGCGTGGCGCCAATAAGTAGAGAAGGGGGATTTTTCGCCGTATTAGCTATTTGTCATTGATCGCTTCGGAACTTTTTTTTTCTTCGCTGTGTAAAATTTTCGTTTCATTTATTGATGCACGTGTAAATTTTTCGTTTCGCTTATTGAAATATTTTTTTATTTATGTACGCAAGAGAATTTCATTTAGAAATTTCAGCATATGAAACAGAAATTACCCCTTAAAAATTCATATCTAATTAGTTTTACAGTATTAGATCCAGAGCTAAAAGGTAAAACCAGTACAATATTAGCTTTTGAAAAATTATCATCTTTTATGTCCCATATTTTTAGTGATAATGAAAAGTCAAAAGTAGAAGCTGAAATAAGGTTATACCAGAGTAATATTGATATCACCAAAGAAATGCTCTACACATCTGATGAAAGTGGAAATCAAGTCAAGTGTACAATTGATAAATATTGGTCTAAAGTTTTTAATTTAAAAGATGATTTCACAAATGATTATAAGTATCCTACATTGGCTAAATTGGTCAAAGCCTGCCTTAGCTGCTTCCATGGCCCATTAGTGGGAAGTGCATTCAACTTAATGGATACACTTGTCACTGACTATAGAACCTCTCTTAAGATTGATTCCCTAGATGCAGTGCAGACTATTAAATATGATTTAATGGCTTCTAAAGAAACCTCATGTGAAAAATATGGCTCAAAAAATCCAATGACTGATCCAATTCACAAAGATCTCTTACTGAATATGAACAGAAGTTGGAAAACATATCAAGAGGACTTAAAAACATGTATTTCAGATGAGTCACCTATAAAAGTCTCTGAAAAACCTTCTACATTAGCAGAAAAGCAAACTGCTTCTACCTCTGCATGTGCAGTTCTCGAGGAAATTTCTTCAACTGTAAATGAGGAAAATAAAAGTCAACCTTCCTGCAATTATGAAGTTCACCACAAAAGAAAGACAAGCCCACAAACATCAGAAAATAAAAAAAAAGCAGCAGAAATTAGATAATTTTTTTTAAAAGAATTAATTCAGGTAATTTAAAAGATTTGCATAAAATGTAGTAGTTTATATGTTTGAAAATTTATGGTTATTAATTTTGCAAAAAAAGTAATTCATTGAACTTTTATAATTAGGTCATTCAATACTTCATAATTGTAATTTTTCATTTCTCCCCCCCCCCTTCTCGAAACTCCAAAATGCCGGTAGTAAGTCCGTAAAAGTTTCAGGGGATTTTTTGGGGTCCCACAAACACCCCTGGTGTCATAAAATACAAAAAAAACCCTTCAAAATTTTAATTGTTGTAAGATGTATTATAACTTATCAACATGCATACAGTTTATGTAATGACTACCACTAGTACAGAATTAAACAATATAAAACATCACTTTTTTTTTTTAATTTTGCGGGAGACAAAAACTTTTTAAAATTTTTATACAACTTGAATCTGCACCAAATTTATTTTGAGAGTAATTTTAAGCACATAATATTAACAAAAAAATTAATACTAATTTTCCTATACCATTAAATTTAAATCTCTAAGAAATATTTTTGTGGAATTCTCATTTTGTGGGAATTTGCTGAAGGCACATAGACCATAAAACTTTAGAATAAAACATAAATATAATATTAAAATTTCGCAAGTCTTCATAAAGTGAAAGTTTATCAATAGGTCATAATATAGAATAGAAAATGTATGCATAAAAGTTCATTGAATACGAGAAAAAATGTCTTTTCTACATAGGAGAATATAACCAGTACCTAGTATTATTAAGTTTTGAAAGAGAGAAAAAGTAATAACAATGAAAATAAAAATTCAATTAAGTTGCTGATAAATATATTATAATAATGACTAGATGACCCGGCAAACGTTGTTCTGCCTTATAAATTATTTCTATTGAATATTTTGGTTGTTAACGAATGCATTGTAAGTGTGTGGAGATGCGATCTATGACAGAAGGAGGAGTGGAGAGCTGTAGACGATGATCGCCGATAAAAACAGAAAAGCACGAACCATTCATTTTCTCAATACAATGTATTTCATTAACATAACGAACATATGCATTGTTTGATCTCTTAAAAGTTAAACGTAAAGTGAAAAAGTAATATATTTTTTATCCTAAAGTATAAAAATGAAATAAAGAAAATCAATATTCATTTCGAAGAGCAATTCAGTGTACGATATTTTTTCTCAGTCCGTCTTTAGCCAACACAAATAAGCTCGATGGTTTGCCCACGCGAGAACATGCCACGTGTGAAAAACATGGTGTGTCCAAATCTAAGCCGTAAACAGACATCGTTTGGTCTTGCGACTTATTGATTCTCACTGCGAATGCGAATCTAATAGGAAATTAAACGCGTTTGAATTCGTGGCACAAAACATTTTCGGCTCGGAATTTACCATTAAAAATGACGGCTTCGATAACGTTTTTCATCAATTTTTTAATGACCAAATTGCGTGTCATTGCACAGCCGTGGTGGGTTCGAATTCTGAAGTAAAATAATCGGAGATCCAACTTTCAGTCGTAGAAGGTGTGGTGACATGCCTGGCACATCCAGTGAGTTCAAAAACTCTGTTGGATAATTTACAGCTTCGTTAGCATCACAAACTGTATCGATCAGTTTGTATGATACCAAGTCACCTAGCAACGACTGAAGTATCTTGGAGTTTAAATCGTCGACAACCACATTTTTTGCTGCCAAAATGGCTCTTTCTGCCAATCACGCATGATTTATGTATTATGTGCGTACATCGGGAAATATGCGGTCAATGAGAGCATTTTGCGAATCAAAGATAGTGCAGAAATTAGTGAGCAATTTTATGCATCCAGTATTTTATTAGACAGCAACCTTTCCATCGCCGATATCTAACAATCGGTCCGAGAATGTGTCAGTAGATGGATCTTGTAGAATTTGGACGCGCGTGTTTATTTTTAGCTGGACTTTTTCAACGTTACATCACAGTGGCGATGATTTCAAGCAAGTGTTGATCTCATTAGCGTACGGTGAACGTGGATAGGAACACCCTAATTACCTAGCGTTATGAAATATACTTTACGACCTATTCTCATACCTACCAAATACAAAAAATTTCATGAAAATCGGTCTAGCTGTTTCGGAGGAATACGAACACAAACACTGTGACATGAGATTTTTATATATGAGATGTCTTTTTTTTCAATCATTTTAGTGTACACGAAGGGTTAATGTCCACAATCCATGTTAGATGCACATATATTATTGAAATGATGAATAAAATATTTGTGCATCATATTTCTTAGTGAGAGTTCTTAATGTAAATTTTTCGTTCCATCGCTTCCATTGCTAATTCGGGGTTTTCCCATTTAAATGTTTTCCATGTTTCAGACTTAAATACATCAGAATTCCTTGACACAAAATTGGGCACTGCTTTATAAAGTTCTTCTTCATTGTGTGTATCTGCGAGCGAAAGAAGAACATAAATATTTGTTCTGGATATGTTTGACATTATGATACTGGAACATTGCTTTTTCAGTTCCAACAATTCGTATTTATCAGCCGCTCTAAACAAATCTACAGCTTCGTCCCACTCAACTTCTGGCATCTTGTTCGTGTATATGTATGACAACAGATGCCGCAGGGTGGCAGCATCCACGTCAGGCATGTCGATGCATTTGCTGGCCTTCTCCCGCATGTCGTTGGTAAACGTTGCCTTGAAGACGGGAGAGCGACTACTCAGAATGATTTTATGAGCTGGAAATGTTTCAGAATCAGCTCTCATGCTAACAGCACTTAAAGTCCCATCTTCGTAAAATTGATTAATATTTTCCTTGAACGGGCAGCTGAAAGTAGCAGACTCGATGTTGTTGTTGTAGTCGTAGTTGCTTCTGTTATTGTTGTAGTTCTGTTTATTGGCGCAAGAGGAATAGCAGACTCGATGCATTCTTCAATACACATCTCTTTCACATCTGTCTTAATCACTCGTTGTGCAGAAGTTTCGGATTCTGCATAGTTTTCTATCCGACTCCATAAAGGTCCATAGCATATTTCGAATTCACATCGTAACGAGAGCATATCGTTAGGTAAGAGAGCAGTTTTATCAATTAGCAGCTTTTGTTTCGCAAAGAAGAATGCACACAAAATAATATATCTTTCTTTTATCTATAAATTTTATGATATTTTTGCGATTGACAACTGTACCAGCACAATTTAAGAGGGCTATTTCACATTTTACCGCATTATTTATACCCACTGCTCCAATATCAAAGTCAACATATGTATATACTTTGCCATTGCTGTTTTCTGCCAAATCAGAGAATAATCAGGAGATTCTTCTGAAGTTGATTTCAGCACTCGTGTAATTTTATGTCCCAATGGAAGTGAGCTGAAATCATTTATGGTCCAAACGAAACGATGGCGATCCATTCCAAAATGAGTGCAAGCGTAACACACAACGTGGCTCGGTGTTTCAGTTACTTTCCTTCCCATACGGCATCGAATGGTGAGGATATCTTTTGGTAAAAATTCTGCTTTTCTGCGAGAGAAAATCTCATCTTTTTGTAAGAATTCGGGAAATTCGCTGTGACCACCTCTTATGAATAATTTTGCATCTGCTTTCATTATTAAAGGTACTCCATTCTGATCAAGGAATGAAAACTCGTAATATATTATAATGTGTTCCGGTCCATCACTGTCTTACCTCCTGTAAACATAGAAATGCATATTTTTACCACAGATTTTGAATCCGAAACACCACTGAGTCAACTCCATCGATTTCACAGTAAACACAGGGCTGATGAGTAATTTTTCGAAATTTAAATCAGAGCCATTTTTTATGGTCCAGATGTACGTGAAATCGGTTCTTATCTCGCAGCTATAAGAATGTTGCCTTCCATCTGATGTCGAACTAATCATCGTTTTATTTCTACAGTCTTCCATGTTTTTTCCCTTCAATATCTATTCACACATTACTTACATTAAATGCCTTTTAAATAAAAATTTGTTTCATTTTCTGAACTCTTGATCATCCAGGTACTTTTGGCATATATGAATAAACTGATAGTTTGCTTACTTGCTTCTATCTAGGACTGATATCAATTTCTCTTATCTAAAAGATGAGCAATCTTTCCTTGAATTGTGCGTCATTATCAATCGAGACAACTCTTTTTTTGTTGTAGTTACATTCTGATAAGTATTTGAAAAAGATAATAACGCACCTTTGTAAATTATGTTTTCAATGCAAGGGTTTTAATTTCGTTGCATTCAGTTTCTGTTCTAATGATATCTCAAAGCCATTCATATCATTTGAAATTTCAAATTCATTGTATATCCTGAAATTTCTGTTTGCGGAGTTAAAAATATTACGAAATTGTTCGAAATAATTATTTATTTCAAATAATAATAATTCTCTTTTCTTAGATAAAATACATTGTTTTAATTATAGAATGACAATTTGAATAAAGTTCTTTTACTGTTGCCTAGCACCTTGACAAATTTACTCAGTTTAATTTTATTTACAATTCTCATTAGAATCATACGTGATAGTTCTCTTTATTGAAATAAGTATAATCTAAGTTAAATGAAAGTTCCTTGAATTTATAAGATACCTCAGGATTTCTTCAAACATGGTATATTTACTAGCAATGATGCATCATAGTATTTTTAGTGATTCAAGTACAAAAGATTGAAACGATTGTATAAAGGTTTTTTTTTAATTAAAGTTTTGTTATAATCTTTGTTATTTAGATACCATTTTTTCCGTTTGAGACGATCCATAAAAATGATACTGTTCTGGCATTCATCTGTTTTTTAATCATGTTTTCATACACTGAAATGTTTAAATTTTTATCTTTCATTTTGGCATTATTATATTTTATATACGTTTTTTTTCCAGTTTTCATTATTTACTTTCATATTTTAGTAAAATATATATCATCTGCTCTTAGAATTTTACTTTTCGTGTAGGGGAACATAGCCGAGTAAGGTTTTTGTGCAAATAAACAGTATAAGACACCATAAACAACTTTCGAACACAGTACACGCCCGAGTATCCGGCCTAATGTGGCGGAAGGGAAGGCCGGATAACAAGAGGGCCAGATAGATCAGAATTCTATGAACTCATTTCTCGTCACTAACCATCCATCATTAGCAGTAAAACATTAAAATATTTCTATGTGTTGTTTTTATTGTATGTTATTTGTCTCTTAAATTCCAAAGCTTTTAACTCCAATACTAGCACAATTACAAGTACTCCTTTTCCTCTTAAGTGTTCATGCCACAAAAATAAAGCTTCTTCAACTTCTTTATGCTTATCTTTCAGCACAGTTTTTCTTACTTTTATTCCACTTCCACTAGCTTGTGTAACACACCCATTTTCAATTTCTGATCGTTTTTTTCTGGTTCCCCACTGTACTTCTCCCAACCCCTTATTCTGAAGCTATATATATTACACCAGTGTACAGTTGCTGCATATCGTATAATTTCACCTCCATGGTCACTACAACTTTTTTTCGTTTATCATCCATTTTTAAATCTTCACTTTGGTACACTTAGAAAACATTAAACATACCCTAAGAACAGTTTACGAATACGATGCGTACAGTGCAATTTGTAAGGTTCACTTTGTGTATCGATGAAAGAATTGTAATCGTTTAGCTTATGTTAACTTGTGAAAACGAATGTTGGCAACAAATGTTTGGTTGTCGATGTCCTACACGGTTGTAACCTACGCAGATGCTTTACCACAATAATAGTTTTTTTATTTTTCTAATTAAGAACTCTTTCTTAACATTTAAATTTCAAGAGGCTGATTATAAATCAGCCTTATAAATTATAATAAGGAACAGCGGCAACAACTGAGGTCCGTTATATGCAGACGAAACATTGAACAACAGATAGAACGCTGTTCTGCTCCTATCACAAATTTTATTTTACTCACGACATATAGGAGGATCGTAGTAGACGCCCTCTTCTAATGCCTTGTCAATTTTGCCAATGCAATACCTTACCTTCCTCATTAAATTACGATAAAAGAAAACTAGGCCGGATAGTACGGAAAACGGATAATCGGGAACCGGATACTCGGGAGTGTATTCTATATTCCACCAAAACAATAACTTTTACATCATCTTAAAATTCAGAAAATTATCTTTTCAATGATGTCAATATTTTTTTCATTATTCTTTTTTTTCCGTATTTTTGTTCATCTTTATTACATAAATATATAGAAAGAATCCGAATAATAGAAGATCACACATCTTTTTAAACATTTTACGTACATTACTTTATTATCATGGCTTGTGGCAGGAATGCTAAAGAGTGAAAATATCAGGTAGTATAATCACAAAGATATTACTGATAAACTGTTCGCATGCTTTATCCTAACACATTTTTAAAAATGTACTAAGAATATTTTACAACAATATGTTTCAGTGTTAAATTGAAATTCAAATCGTTTTCATTGTTGCTACTAATATTTTATATTAGCTGCTTTTGGAGACCAGCTGGCTCGCTGGGTTTAATGTTCACTTAAATTTTCAATGAAACATTTTTATTTAACTTCGTATCTAAATAGCATCTTCAGCAAAATATTTAAGTTTCAAATTTTGATAGTCATATAACTCATAATATTATAAAAGCCTTACGCTGTTCTGTTCATTGTACTGCGTATCACTCTAATTTGTCAGTTCTTTGAACTGACAGCAAATTAGTTGTTGACTTTAAATTGTAGCGGAGGTGTTTAAACATCAATTAATACAAAAATCTTTTTGCTGAAATAAAACATGTCTTTTAAAAATATGAGCACAGAAAACCTTCAGCATTGATGTTTCATGTGCACAGCAGAATATTTCTTATAATTTATGCAATACCTCAAAAACTTATAAATAAGGTTTAGATCTGTGTCGCTCCCAAACTTTCAGAGTTTCCTCAGATGGAACATATTCTAAGAGTGCGAATAATATTGATGCATATTTGTCTGAAGTGATTCCCAAGATTTCGAATGCTCTAAGAAAAACTGATTTTTATGGAAAAAGAATTATTATAGGAAAAACGAAGTTAAATACTTTGCATTAATTGTTGACACCTGATATTTAGATATTAAGAATAAGCTTCATTTGATCATCTTTCTTATTGGTTGCAATTCATCACCCTCCTTCTTTTGCCCAATCTGAACAAATCTGGATGTAGCAGCAATTCATCATAAAAAGACCCAAAACCTCAAAAAATTATCTATATCATAACGAATGCACTATTATATATGAGTAGTAATGTCCAAAACGATCTCGTAATTGAAAAAAATGTTGACTTTATCCAGAAGATTCTTTGAAAGAATAAAAATCTAATGAAAATCAATCCACTTATCAACTTTTCGCGCATGAAAATGGAAAGAACGATACCTAAACGGAATCTCCTCCTCAAAGTACTATAATGTTTCCCTGTGTAATTTATAATCATTTTTCAAATTTAATACTGAATACCTTCAAAATACTTGGGATTTCTTCTTTATTCTTCTATCACCAGCTTAATTTCTGAACTGATATAGTTGCATGCCATTTACTTCTTAATAATTTTTCTTCAAACATCTTAATTACGATTTTACTAAGCATTCATGCTGAGAAAAGTACATTATCATTGGTACTCTTAACAAAAATCTGTCAAACTGTCCAGAGGTTTCTTAAGTTAAAACATTTTGCAATGGGAATTAGAGAAAATTATAAGGAATTTCATTCACTTTTTAATATTTTTTTCTCAAAACGTCTAAATTATGATTTTAATAAGCATTCAAGCTTAGAAAAAATGCATTATCATTGGTACACGAACAAAAATCTGTCCAACTGTCCGTAGGTTTCGGAAGTTAAAACAGCTTTTTGCAATAGGAAAGAGAATTATGAGGAATTTCATTCAATGGTACACGAACAAAAATCTGTCAAATTATCCATAAGTTTCGGAAGCTAAAACAGCTTTTTGCAATGGAAAAGAGAATTATAAGGAATTACTTCTTTCGATTCAAAATAGTTCTTGCTGTTTTGTGCAGTAATAAGGCCTTCGCAATATTTCCGTGTTGAAGACTCGTCTACAACATTTTATCTATCTTTATAAAGATATGTCTGGTTCGCAATATTTTTTTTTTATTGAAGACCCGTCTATAACTTTTGATCTATCTGTATAAAGTTATATCTGGTATCTATCTGTATAAATACAAATCTGGTAACTAAACATTTCAAGAGTAATACATTAGCAATTATTCTTGCAAAGTATAAGAGGAAAGATTATATTAAGAAATACAACTGTCTATTGAATCTACAATCACAAACAATCCTATTTAATTATAGTAAATAATTTGTATTGTAATTATTCCAATAAACGAAGCCTGGTTGTTAAATACGTCAATGATCTTCATTAAACCACTTTCCCTTGCCTTAAATCCACTCAACCTTGACAGTCCCTTCACATAACATTTGCTATTACATTTCCGTCTATCATTTGTGAAATTGCACAGCACTTTGTTTGACAAACAAACATCTCAAATGCCAGTCCTTCACATTTAATTGGCAAATATCAACAGACCCGACAATAAATGTGACGACATCATTTCCCACCTGAGAATTGTAGCGACGATTTATGAACAGTTATTCCTCCTCTGAGACTGCACCACACAATTCAATTAAGATCAATTATTGCATCGCGTAAGAGAGATCTCCATGGATACACATCTGGTTCGTTGTTTCTGAAAATGAATGCTTAATACAAATTGGGCTATTGAGAGTATTGTCACTTTGGTAATTCAACCGACGGAGATTTATTTGATTCGTTGAGAACCGATAAACGTTTTTTTTCATCATTATTGATAATAAACATTGATTCAAGAAATGGAAATTTTTGCATTTTTAGTAGTTATTTCGCATTATGCAAAATGTTGCTGTTTTAAAGGAAAACGAGATTTTAAAAAATAAGTAAAAAATGCTTCTTATATTTTTTATCGTGGCATCACTTTCGCAAATAATGGTGTCATAGTTCTATTTCCTTCTTTTTTCAGTATTTTAAGTTGCAAAAGTTTTTTCAAGGGATGAAAAAAAGGATCCTTATCATTTCGGTTTTCTCGTATTATTACTCGTTCGAGTGTTTATGCTATTTTTTAAAGAATCTAAAGAAGAATTCTGACTATTGGTTTGGATTTGTAGAGTACTTTTGCTTTCCTTTTAATTGGATTGAGATTTAGTCACTTCTGATTCCAGTTTTAATAATTCTAAACTTCTAATTCAAATTATTTAGCATTTTCAATCTCAAGAAATCTCTCTTAGTTCTTCACGAGAATTATTAATGACAACTCTCACAAATTCCTCATTATCTTTAAACGACTTAGAATTTCAACTAGATTTTTAAGTTGACTCACCTTGGCTTCTAGTGGTACATTATCGGACAATTCATCATCAATGAACTTAAGCTCTTCCTTTGGGCAATTTTTAAACATTTTCTTCACAATTCACTATCACCACAAAATGAAAGATTGCACAGATTATTCACAATAATATTCGGTAATCCAATAAATTCTTTAGTGATTGGTAATTTCTCCATCTACGGACCAATGAATGATGTGACAGCTCACTTAAAAAAACACAAATTCTGTTCACATTTTTATTTTCACTTCACTGTTCGCAGACGTACAAACTACATCCTCAACATAATATCATATATACCATTTGAGAGTTACGCACAAATGTGGAACCTTCTGCATATTTCAATATACTTTGCACTAAGCATGTAAATAATATTTTTAGGAGTTACAGCCGCTTAACGTTAAGCAGTTAAAATGTCAGAAATTATGATCGAATTTCTGTGCTTGAGATACATAAGAAAAGCCAAAAGTTTGCTCTATTCCAAAGTTAAAGTGAAAGTAGTTTTTGAGTTTGGATTTTAGCAAGAAAAAAAAATATTTTAAAAGGGGAAGTAATTTAAATTTAATTTATTGTAACACCATAGTTATCGATAAAATAGAAAGTTTTTATTTCTTTAAGCTTGAAATCTTAAAACATTCACATGAACTCCGTTTTTACTTCGTGAAACAAAGCATCTAAAAATAAGTGATGAATCCGTAATTAACTCAATACTTGAAATGTTAGACTAAATACTGAAATCAATTGCGTTATAAGATATAAATTTGAAGAAAAAAAACTGATAAAAAGGTGATTGTTATTCGTTCAATCATTTATTTCGTTACAATATGTATAGCAAAACTTGTAACTTCTAAATGAAGTGTAAAGTTATTAAAAATATTTATTCATCTCATGTTCAGTATTTATAATCATTTGATTAGTTTATTGGGTCCATTTCTAATTGTGCAAGATTCTTGCTGATAACTTGATCAATTTGAAACTAATAACGAGAATGATATTTGAGTGGAAATTCTACTTTAAAAAACAGTCAGCTTTGTTATTTAGTCCAAAGGTTCGCAAAGTTTTAAACATTGAAACCCCTTTATTAGAAACTGATTCTGTAGTGACTCACTTTGTACTCGGATGCTGAATTTCTTTTTCCAAAGCAGCAGGTTCTTTACGAAAAAGGTTTGGTGGACAAAAAACACTTTGTGAAGAAAAAAAATTATTATTAAATAAAATTTTACAAAAAAATTATTTCGAATGTATGGCTTATAATATTAATTTTAATCCTACTTCCTGCAAATTGCGGAGAGACATCGTATATATTCCAGATCTTGTCGTGGATCGTATATATTGCAGATCAGGCATTAGATTAGGTATGGAATCGCTATCAAAACCATTCGGTTAACCAGCATAATTTGAAGTGTAACAAGATCTCAACTTTAGAAAATTTAATTCTTACAGAAAAGTGTCTTTGTTGTTGTTTCTGATCCGAGGTAGTATAGCTGCATTATACCACCTCCGTGAAACCAGAGATCTCTAAAAAGTCTAAAAACAAAAGCTTATCCCTTAAAATCTCAATAAATAAATAAATAAACATTTCAGAATATGGTTAGAGAAGGCTTGATCTTCCTTGCACTAAGGACATTCAGGAAAGATTTCCCAGCCATGCTGGTAGGTGAGGGATGACAACTGTTTTTTATTAATCAAAGAAAAACTATTGAAAAGGAAATATTTTGTATCCCAAATAGTCTCTAAAGCATTATTTAATCCTTTCTTTCATCTTATTTATTTTTCCTTTTATTTTCTTGGATTCTTCTTCCGTAATTTCCTTTTTAATGATAGATCGGAAACAAAGTCTTGTCCTCAGTCATAGAACACTTACCCCCCCCCCTCCCCAAACTATTGAATGTTTTTGAAAAAAGATTACGACGACACAGTATTTTTAGGAGCATCATAAACCGACCGCACCTCCAGCAACACGATATCAGACTGCAGTCATAAAAATCAAAGTAAGCCGTTTTTCTTGATATGTTTTTATCCAACTTGTGGCAGGCTCTGGTATTGAGCATGCCGGGAAGATGGTGATTAGAGATTTATATTTATGATTTCAAATCCTTAGAACATTATTCTTTGGGACACAAAACTGCCATTTTAATGGATTTGGGAAGACATTAAAATTGCAACGATTGCTATATTGGGAAACATTAACTTCGCGACCGCACTCGTTTCCCCTTCCCTCCTAGTTTTGAAACGGCAAAGAAAAACTTTTATCATTTTTCATTCCTTTTTTGGGGGTGGAGGGTGTGTGTGCTTTTTTAAAGCTCACAAACTTTTAAAATAATTATTGTTGGCAAAAACTATTTAAGTAAAGTTAAGAATTCATGTGTAATTTTATGCATGCATCAAATATGTGAGAGAAATGTTATGATACTTAATGAAAAGATTTTTCTGATTTTTTATACATAATCGATCAGAAACCACTATATCTAATGGTCAAATTAAAAGTATTCCTATGCAGAAAAATGTAAGCATAAATTCAATAATTTCTCAAAACACGCACAAATATTTTATGCAACGGGTGATCATACAGATAATAAAAACACTTACAGAAATCATATATTTTTTTAATGAAGCTTTTACATAGTAATTTTAAAAGCTAGATCAAATTGTAATACGAAAATAGTAAGAAAATTTTTCTTGTATATTTTATACCAAATGTTAAAGCATTTCTTTATTAATCTTGTTTTTGTTTTAATGTGATTAATATTTTTATAAATAGTTTTACATGATACATATACCAAGTGTTTTAATACTTTTTTGATTAACGGTAATTACTTTCAACTGCGCGTGTGGTTTGTTGGTTTTTTTACCTACTTGAATAAAAGCGAGCAAAATAAAGAAAGATTTGAGCGAACTTATCTTTCTTATTTTTTTATATTTCTTTTTTATTCTTTATATAAAGTTTTTTTTCTTCATTTTTTTATATTTAAGTTATATTTATGAAAAACTGCTGGTTTGTATTGTTCCTCACTACTTTTTCTAGTTACTGTATTTATTAAAATTGCCAGTCTTCTACAGTCGACTCCCGATTATCCACGGGCGGGTTATCCACGCCTGCCGCACAAAAATTTTTTTTCGTACAAGCGTAAAGCAAAGAAAATAAAAATATTCACAAAACTGAGCGAAACGTTAAATTTGCTAACATCATGCTTATTTATGCGACGCGGAGTTGGCCGAGAAACTTATGCTACGAAAAATGCAATCTCGGATCAAGAGAAAATGCTTCCAAAGCAAGAAGCAAACACAAATGACTGATTTCTTCAAAAAGGTATAGTTTTACAGTTATGCTTTTGTACTTACATAATACATTACAGTATTAAAACAGTACAAAAGTATTAAAATCAAGTTAATAGGAAAATCAAATAAACCAAATAAAAAAATATAAAAAAGAATCCGGCCTGAAGACTTTTTCAAGGGTCACCCTCAGGCAGGGATTCAAAAAAAGGGTTTTTTTTCTGTGAAAGAAATGCGGACAATAAAGTCTAATAATGTTTCCTCGTGACCGAAAATCCCCTGAAATTAGACCCAAGAGATATACCATTTTAACAGAAAGGAAAATACAAAACAACAAATTAGAAGAAAATAACCACTACAAAGTAAAAATACAATAACAAAAATAACAATAAAAACAAAAAATAGCACTAAAGGAAAAAACGAAAAGGCCAGAACATACCATCAGCAGTCAAGGAAATTTTAAGCTATCGATTGTGATTCGCGCTTTTTAAAAACACTAACGGTAAAAATGCTAACGGTAAATTAGGTAAACCATTGTAGGCTCCCAGCGCCATCTATTGAGTGATCTAATATGCAAGGAAAGTTCTATTTTTATTTAAGCCAAAGGATTAATCCCAAACCATACCTTGTTTAATTAAAAAATTGACATTACAGTAATTTCTAGGAAATTCATTTTTAATTAAATTTTTAATGAGGTTGATGAATGATGAGGTTTAATGAATTAAAACAGTACATATGTATTAATTTTTCTGTGTATCTTTGACGCCTCTCGTAAGTACAAAGCACTTTTCTGTTTTCATTAACAAAATGCATTTTAGGTTAGTTTTGAGTGGTATACTAAAATATTAAGCGTTAGTTAAACATTTCTTGCTGTTTATTTTACGTTTTATTGTACATAAAACGATTTTTCAAAGTTGGAATGACTGTTTTCTCTTTTGCTATACCCGTTTTTAGCTTTTTTCGGATTATTCGCGATTTTTGTTATCCGCGGCGACCGCGCCACCCAATTCCGCGGATAATCGGGAGTGTACTGTACTTCAAAAATTACTGAAGCGCAGTGGAGAATGGTATTATTCATCAATAAGAACTTTGGCGATTATTTCAGGAATGTGTAAATTTTTAGTTTCGGCAAAAATAATAACGACGCGTTAACATTTTCACAAGTTTTTGATATACATGTGTACGTCCTAATGCTTTTCTTCGCAGTATATTTCAACAAAATATCCAGTTGTTTTGGTGATTTTCATATCTATTCTTGAACTCTAAATTATTTTCATCGTATTTTATTTGATTTTAATTAGATGAATATTTAGTCGTACGTTTCCCTAGTTGTAGAAAAATCGTCATCTAAATGTATATTAAACTATCCAACAAGCTTGATTATGGATAAAGATGCTTTATTCCATAAGAAAGCACGACATAAAATTACAAGATCCCTTATAGGGACAAACACTCATTTATCATATTCTACATTTCCGTTTGAAGGTCTCCTTTGTTCAGTTGATAAGATGACGCTCACTCACCAAACGGTTCTGAGTTGAAATCTGGGGCCCAATATTGATGAATACAGCAAAGTCTTACGTTTTACAGTTTCAGTAATAATATCGCATTATCCAATAGTGTTATTCAAAAATTGCAGACTATTTTTGAATTTAAGAAAACAACTGATAGTAAAAAGAAATTCTAGGAGTTGAAAAGCATAGATATAAAAATAGTTTTAGTTTATCTCAAATAGAATATATACATTTTTTTTTTCGAAAAGTATTACGTCTTTGTGTAATATTGTTAAAATTCCATTTTCAAAAGATGAGGATAAATATTTTGATTCGGGCAACAAATTTTTAAATATTAGTGAATTGCAAATTTTATTAAGTGAATCTTTTTACCTAACTAAGCTATCTCGTCCTGACATATCTTTTGCTGCTACTTATTTATCACAATTTTATCAAAAGCCAGAGCACAGACATTTAAATGAAGCTAAGAGAATGGCTATGTATAATGACACTATGGAGAAAATCACCTCATAGCAATAAATTTGCAATCTTTAAACATCAGTTCAGATGCTAACTAGGGAGATATTGAAAATGGGAAATCTTTTTTCTAGTTGTGTTTTAATGATAAGAAATTCATTAGTTACTTGGAAGTGCAATAAACAAAGATCTGTTTATCAACTTGTGCAACAGAGATTTCTCAGAACGTGTTATAAGCACGAAATATTTTGAATTCGATTTTTTTTAGATACGTTATTTATTCCCATAGCAAGTCAACTATCAATTGAATTGCGTAAAAGCTTCATCCAAGCCTAGATATATGAATTTAAAATTTCATTCTGTTAAATATTTAACTTCAAGTGGTGGCATGCATACAGTTTTTGTATCAAATAATTTCCGATTTTTTTTAAACCAAAGTCTGGTACTCACGACAAGTTTAAGATTTGTTCTTATAAAATTGAGTTATTGTAATTTCTAAATTTGTATCGTCTGCGCGAGGGTTGATGAATGCAAGCAAAGACACAGTTATGGAAATACGGTATAGCTGATTGGCTCTATTGTTTCGCTCGCTTGTATTTAACTCTTTTTCTCGGCGAAACAATAGGTCATCTGCAAGTTCAATTTGTAACTCAGTATATGTGAACTGAACCTATGTTTGGGCGTTTGCCGAAGTGGCACACAAATGTTCTACAAAATAGAAAAATTGCCTTTTGTTAGATTACAGGATATTCAGAGATAATAAATTCAGACATGTGATTTCAGAAAATAAGAAAACAGACTTGAAATGGGAAAAACTAAACTTCAGAAAATTTGGATTTTGCCAAGCATAACTGCTGAAAGATGAAATATGTATGATTATTTCTCAAAGACATGAATAAAAAATTACAGAAAGTGCTTGAGATATATAAAAAAATTGAAGAATTATTACATCAATAAAAATGAGATGGCGTGAACGATTCCTCTCGTTCAACTGCCTTCTTCAGCCGTCTACCAATAAGCTCGTAAAAACGAAGAGGGTGAAAGTTCTTTCCCAAAGAAACTTTAACAGCCATGTCCTCTTCAGAAATATATGTTCCACTAGCAAGGAATCTTGCTGCAACAATAGTTTTCCCTGGCTAGAAAAGGAAATGAAAATACAAAATTAGCCAAGTATGTGAAGAAAGTGTCGTAATAGGTTGCCAATTATCGCCGAAGCGAATCATCAAGGTCAGCAAGACTGACCATTTCTGAAAGTTATCGGAGCGGGAGGGGCTTTAGACTATACTTTTGTCACAACCTTTCACAATATTATATTTTGCATCGCTTTGCCGCATCGCCAGAAAATTTAAGAGAATGTCGATAAATCAACCCATGTTATATAATTTTTCGTTTTTTAAAATGTAAAAAACAAGTGAGCGTTTAGTATTTGATGACCATGTGGAAGGGGGAGGGGGGATGAGATCGGTGGTTCCAAATGCATTGCATCTGAGGCACCCCTCACGTTGCCGCTAAGCATAAGTTTAGAACATTAGAATTTTTATATATCTTGATATACACTGTATAATTAAAAGCATTTTGAGATTTTTATGCTTTCCTTATCCTGCAGATGTGCTTATTCCTAGTATGAAGTGAGATTATCTTTTGATACAAAAAAGCCTTCTGACAAAATTTTGGAATATTCCTGAATGAATGTATGTCATTCTTGTAAAAGAAAACTGTGAATCTCTGTTGCTAAAGTGGACTGTTGTGATCTAGTTCGAATTCGTTCTAATTCATTCCACAAGTATTCTGTGGTATTGAAATCAGGAACCTGTGCAGATTAATCCAATTCCTCTACATCCATTCAGCAACCTAGCTCTACATAGCTTGTGTTTTGTGGATTATGCACAATCATATTTAAATACAAATGCACTCTCCCCAAACTGTTTGCCATCACGGAATTGTCCAAATAATATCTTTCCAACTCCCCCAGTTCTTACTGGATAACAAGGGATCCAAACAATGTGAAACAAGTCTAAGCTACTATCCTCCCATCACCAGAATTTACAGTACTTATTATTATTAGCACACTTCCATTTATGTTTCAGTATGATAGTGCTCATGTTCATAAAAACCCGAAGTATGCAGAGCTGTTTGCTGACATGGATGCAGAGAACTGAATTAGCCTGTTCAGTGCTCTTATTTCAACCCTATGGAATACCTAAGGAAAGAACTGGAATGTTGAATTAAACCACACCCTCTCCCCCACATAAATAACACAGCTTACCATTGTTACATTGATACATTATATAATTACATTACATAAATAACACAGCTTAACATTGTCTTCACAAGAATGGAATGCAATCTTAGCAGAGTTATTCCATAAACTAGAAAATTACCTTCCTCATAGAGTAGCAATCTTCCATGTAGCAACAGATGATCCCATTTCATATTAACAGTGAATGCACTTGCAGGATAAACAAAAATTTAATTAGATAGTGTAAGTTGTAAGGATCCTAACTTTAAAGGAAGTGGGTAGGACGAAGCGTTATACATGTAATGCAGAAATTGATATTTTGGTTTATTTTTTAAATTACCTTCATGCTAGCATATGCGATGTCAGTCCAGAACTCAGCATGCCAAAACTGACAGTACAAAGATAAATTCAGTGTAATAACTGGCATCCATACGGCACTTGTGGAGTTTGGATGATTTGGAAATTTACAACCTTAGCTAAAATCAAACTTGTCTTTTCTCAGAAATGACATTTGCAAACTAGAATGTTGCGGTAATCAAGATGGAAATATTAGTCTTCAAAATCATCACATTTGAAGTGTAAAAATCGTTTCTTCGTACAAGTTCATTACCAGGGCAATCTTCTATAAATGTCTGGTGGGGAATTTTTTGAAATTCTTTAGTTGGATGCATTTTGTACTACAATATGCTGAATGGTGATATTATGTTTGAACTGAGAAATGAATTTACTTTGTCAGTACATGCTCTGTAGATTCTTGGCGGCAAATTAAAAAACAACAACAACATGTCTTTATGTGACAAGTAATGAACTTGATAGCGTATACGCAAGTATTGTTGAAAGAATGCAGTTTTGTGTAAGAGTCGAAAATATTCATTTTGAACAAATTTTTAAGCACGTCAATTTGTTTATTAAATGAGCATTTTTTAAGGTATATGCCTGCCCTAAGATCTTCCTTTGACTAAAAATTTAAAAATTTGCTTTATTTGTTCCAATTATAGGGCACACATTTAAGTATTCGAAAATGCTTTATTTTCGTTTTCACGATTATTAAAAGCAAAATTATTCTGTAAATTATAAACCGAAAATGAAATTTTTGAAACCGGATGTGTGGGTATTTATAAAGCAAACATTTTATTTGAATCACCATTTTCTTATTCTCAAGCAATATATTTCTGTAAAATGTAGATTTGAGTTTCCTTTATTTATTTTGTTTGTTCCCAGGAACAATTTTCTTGAAATTTATGTTTCGAGTTTATATTAAAGCTATATGTAACTAAATGGCTGTGTTCCAGTTATTTTCAATAATACTTTTTAATGAAATGGATATTATAAACAAACCTTTGTCGTCAAATTACAGTAAGTTGTTAGGAAGCATGAAAATGTTTTAGCAGTATTTAGAGTTTTAGAAAGATCAATGGCAGAGCGAACTCTGGAACGAAGAATATATTATGGGAATTATGATTCTAAAGCTATTGCGATATTGGAAGATATTAGCAAGAAAACCGCAATCCAATGAGAATGTATAATAGGGCATATACAAAATTAAAAAATACACATATTTCTTACAACATTAAATGAATACCTAAAGGAAAAGTTAAACTGCACAATAAAATTATAGGCAAGAAATTACTATGCGGTTTTTATTCGCAATATTATGCTGAACGTCTTGGAAGGATGCAATATATTGCAAATGTAGCTTTGTTTTTTTTTTGTTATGTTTTTCTTTGTTGCTGCTGCGATCAAACTCCATATACCAAAGCAAGACAACTTGTGTATAAACAGTGTAACACAATAGCATTTTTCAAAACAATTCATAAGGTCTTTCCATTCAGCTATAAAAACAAAAACCCATTTATTCACCATCTTGCAAAAAAAAGAAAAAAATTGTTTAGGAATGCTTATATGCTCGTGCAGAACAATAATGAAAATTTTAACAACCTTTAATAGATTTTTACCCAAAGAAGATTTAGCTTAACAGAAAAAAATTAAGGAGTATATATTCCATCATTATTATTTATTTAATGATGTAAGAATGTGTAATCTGTTCTTAAGTATTCAGAAATATTGATTAATCCACTGATGTTTTAAAATTACATGGGAATTCCCAAAGAGCGGATTTAGATACAGAGCCATCAATTATTGCCTATTACAATATAATACAAAAATAATGTATAAATTAAAAGAAAAAAATGAGTTTAATTTTTTTTTTAAAAACGTGTTTGATAATATTTCATGATGTGTATATAATCTCTGAAAATTTCAAGCCCAACAAATTTTATAAATAGATGCATGTAATTTTGTATCTGTATAGATTAGCATAAGAAAAACAATTTACTTAATAAAACTTTTAGTTAAGAGAAGCCATAAAAAAATTATTTTTTCTGACTTTTTATTACCCATTACCACCACCACAAACAGAAGACAAAGTATTTTTGATATATTTGAGTACCTTATTTCATGACGATTTGCAACTGGAAGTATGTCTAATTCGCTTTGTTGAGAAAATGAATTCTTGCTTCCCTTTTGGGGATCAATATGTATATATATAATTTAAAAAAAATTTTTAATACTTCTGTACTTCCACAACGTTCTTTTAGAGTGAAATAAAGGGTATCTTCTTTATTTGCGAAAAAATAAAAATGACACTGTAAATTGTCATTACCAAAAAAATTAAGAGAACTTTTAAAGAGTAACGACAAAAATCTGTGAGACCATTTTTTGCCGCATTAGTTATATTTTCACAGTTTCCAAACTATGTAAAGCAACAGAAAAAGTAAAGCTTTAATGGGAGTTTCATTATGAATTTCGGCATCAGAGCTGATATTCATTGGTTTCGGTAAATCAACAATTGCATTAACATTAACTGCACAGATACAGTCCGTCGTTACATGTGACATCATCATTAAAGTCTATCCCAGAAGCGATTTTATTTCATATGACTTCTTCTGCCGGGCCAAAGGAAAAGATGACTTCATCATTTTCAACTTGTGAACTTTGAAAATCCCAGTTTCTGAAAGCATTTTTCAACAATATTTTCTAGAAATTTTGTTCCAAGATTGTCTTACAAAATTTAGAAAATTCAAAACAGCTTTGTATCTTTTCTGTGTGTTTTCGTCTAACGATGCTATAATGTTTTTCATAAGCAACTTTTAACTTTTACAGAACGAATGGTAACAAGGTCTAGTAACTGAAACACACTTGCGCAATTTGCAGGGGAAAATAAGATTTAAATTGCAAATTGAAGAATATGCGGTACATTGCTCAGTAAAGAAAAGATTTTTTCTCTTGTATCTTCACATACTTATTTAAAGATATCAAAAATTCTATAAATAGAGAAGAAATCATCTAGGTTTTATTTTTATTTATTTATTATTTTTATTTGATTTAGGCCATCTAATGGCTGTTTTCTTGACAAAAATCATGCTGAATAAAAAAACTCTCAACAATCAAGTGTTAAATGCAGTTTGATATCTGATATACAGACAAGATTCTGCATTTAATGTTAAGATGTGTTCTCGGCAGTCGTTGTGCGAAATCTGTTAAGAGAACCTATTTTTTTTAAACATTTTGTTTTTCTTGTTATGCGAATCACTCATTATAAAATGTGTTCATTCAGCAAGATTTGAATATATAAGTTCAAAAGTTTTTAAATAAACATTTTAACTATATTTTTATTAATTATTGCTATATTAACTAATTTGTATAAACCGCTTGATTAATCTGTTTGAATAATTAAGATACATCTATCGCATGCTAGGCAATATTAGTTCAAAAATATTTTTTGTAATAATTATTTAGGATAAGCTTTAACTTTCCCGACATCTTTGTTGGATATTTGGTTGAGTCTTACTACCAGAGACTTCTACTCAGATAGAGAGCAAAAAAATCATTAAGGTCAAGAACTTTTTATTCTGACACCAGTGTGAAAGAAGCAGTGAGATTCAAAAAAGTTATGTGGTTATTTGCGATGACGGTTAAAGAGAATCAGATAAAGTGAAAAATAAGTAGTGAGAATATTTTTACAGTAGTTTTGGGGGATAACTCCATTTATTTAGATATTTCCTATCCATAGCAGCATTTGGATAGGAATGTTTACCGGAGCTGTGAGTAAATTGGATTTGATTTTTGATAGCGGCGCCTTTTACTGTTGCTTAGTTGGCTGAAAAATTATCTAATATGTTCTTTGATATTTTTAAATCCTTATGGAGAACATCGTTGCGTATGAACCATGGTTTGTTTGTGATGATTCTGAATAATTTGTTTCGCATAATTTGAACTTACTAAAGATGCGTGCATTTCAGCAACAAGGCCCCAGATAGAACAAGCATAAGTGAAGACGAGAGGCAGAATTTATTTAAAAAAAGTAATTTTATAATTTAGTGAAAGTGATAAATTTCGTTCTATTAATGGAATTACTAGATGTTCTTTTGCCCATAATTTATCGGTGTTATATTTGATGTGATTTTTTAAAGTAGATCAAGAATCAAGCCAAGATATTTTGTATCTAGGGAAAGTTTGTCTTCAGAGAAAATAAGGGTATGTAATTCTTTTTTGAAATGTCCTTTGAGGAATATAACTGCTCGGCCTTTTCAGTATTAATGGCGACCGCCAAAGTGTACATCATTTTTCGATTTCAATAAGTCCTTGTTGGAACGTTGTTGTGATGTATTCAATCGTACTTCTATTAACTAAGGTGGCTGTGTTATTAGCAAAGAAGCGGTTGAAGATATTTTCAGTTTTTAGGAAGTTTTCAATGTACAGCGTATAGAGTAATGTGTAAAATATACTTCGCTAAGGCGTTCTGGTCTTCATGAGAACATCTTCAGAGAGCGTATGGTTTATTTTGACTTTAAATCGTCTTTTTTTAAAAAAGAAAAATAAGAATATCTATGAGGTAATGCGATAAATTGTTGGAAATAAGTTTGTAGATCAAACAATTGTACTACATACGATCCAAGGTTTTGTTAACATTAAAAAAAACTCCGTGTGTTTAAGACTTATTGTTTTAGCCGTGGATAATACAGTTTAGTAACTTGGAAGATTTGATGAATTTAGTCGTAGCCTGGTCTAAAATCGTATTGTTTATCTTTTATGATTTGTTGTTAATTGGAATGGTCCTTTAATCTGCAAAGGAGAACTTTTTCGTAAACTTTGCCAAAGTTGTTTACTAAGCTTATTGTTCGATAACTGCCAAAAAGTCCTGGTTTTCAAAGATGAAGAACTGCATTTTTACATGTACAGTTGCAGCGTGAATGCTCCAAGAATAGAGGAAGTAGTGTTTTGGTGCGTGGCTTAACACGCATTGCCAAATTTACTTTAAATTAAAATATTAAAACATTTCTAATTAATGAAAACTGCAAGCCATGTAGATAACAAAAATAAATTTTAATTACAAATTAAATTAACAAATATAGAACATGATATATTGGCCGTAATTCCATCGACCAGCACGAGGCAGAAGTTCGGAGCAAGCCGGCGAAGGCAGGAAGTGAGTCACTCGTATTCGTTGGATAGCAAAGTTCATCTCCATAGGTATGATTGATGCTTATCGCCAGTTGGCGAAACAAACAGTCATTTATCGCCTGTTTGGCCGCTGCACACTCCCTCCGCAGTCTCATTGGAAATGGACATAACGACGTGGGGGTCGAACTTGTTGCCCTGAGCGAGTTGTTTGCCTTGCTGGAACGACGATGGATGTCTCAGCTGGAAGTGTTTTGGTATACTTAGTAGTGGAACTTGCTTCTTGCTTGGCCGATGGTATACTGGAACACTCAGGAGGAATAATAAAAGCAGGTTTCAGACTGTCTATGGATATGGTATGGGAAGTTCCCTTGATCTCGAGATCAAAATTTTTCTGTCGTCTGACAAGAACTTTGTACGGTCCATCATATGGTGCTTGTAGGGGTTTGCGTACACCGTCATGTCTCACAAATACATGTGAACACACGTTGAGGTGAGGATGCACAAAGATTGTTCTTTGGCCATGACAGGATGTTGGAACTGGTCTCATCGTTGCAAAATAGCGTTTTAAGTCCTCCACGAGCTGCTTGGGTGATGCGTCTCCAGGTGTTGGATCGAAAAATTCTCCTGGTAATCGCAGAGACTTGCCATATACCAGCTCAGCTGTCGTCGCTTGTAGATCCTCTTTGAAGACGGACCGGAATCCGAGTAACAAGGTGGGCAGTGCTGCAGACCACTGATCTGTGTTGTAGGCTTTCAAAGCTGCCTTTAATGGGCGGTGGAACTCTTCTATCAGGCCATTGGCCTGAGGATGATAAGGAGAAGATCTGATCCTTTTAATTCCTAGTAGCTGAGAGAGAGCACGGAACAAATCACTCTCAAACTGTCTGCCTTGGTCAGTAGTAATTCTTACAGGACAACCAAATCTGGATATCCAGTGCTTAAAAAATTTTGTGCTGCTGTCTCTGCTGTCATGTCTGGAATTGGTACGGCTTCTGGCCATCTTGTGAACCTATCTATCATTGTTAAACAGTAATAGTTTCCTTGAGAAGGAGGTAGAGGGCCTACAAGGTCCAGGTACACATGTTCGAACCTCTGTGATTGGTCTACAAATTTTCCTACTGGGGTCTTAGTATGGCGAATTACCTTCGATTTTTGACACGGGATGCAATGCTTAGCCCAGTTGTTGCAGTCTTTTCGAATGGAAGGCCAAATAAAACGAGATCGAATTAATTTTGAAGTGCTGCGAATGCTAGGATGAGATAAATTATGTAGTGATGCAAAAATTTGTTGACGAAATGATTCAGGAATATAAGGTCGAGCTGTACCTGTTGATACATCACAATAAATGGGTGTTTCTTTATTGTGATGTAGCAATTCTTTTAAATTGTAATGTTTCAGAATTATCGATTAATTTTTTTAATTCAGAATCAATTTGTTGCGCGTGTGCAATTTCGTTATAATCTATGGGATTTGGCATGTTTATAGCGTTTATCCTAGAAAGTGCATCTGCTAATATATTCTCAGAGCCCTTTATGTGGTGAATATCAGTGGTAAACTGAGATATAAAATCTAATTGTCTAGCCTGACTCGGAGAGCATTTGTCCAAGCGTTGTTGGAAAGCGTACGTTAACGGCTTATGATCCGTAAACAAAGAGAAATTTCTAGCTTCAAGCATATGCCTAAAGTGTTTGATGGCAGAATAAGTTGCTAATAACTCACTGTCGTAAGCGCTATAGTTTCTTTCTGCTGGGGAGAGTTTCCGAGAAAAGAATGCGAGCGGTAGCAATTCTTCATCTACTAATTGAGACAATGTCCCTCCGATTGCAAAGTCTGAAGCGTCGACTTGTAAAATTAATGTGGCATCTGGTTTTGGATGTGCCAAGAAAACAGCATTTGCAATTAATTGTTTACAATTTTGAAATTCTACTTCCGCTTTATCTGACCAGTCCAATTTCGTTTTATCATTCTTTTTAGCTCCTCTTAAATATGACGTTAAATGTACCTGATGTTTTGCTATGTTCGGTAAAAATCTACGGAAAAAATTTTAAAAACCTAAATATCTTTGAAGATCTTTAACTGTTTTTGGTTGGTGATATTTGAGAATCGGTTCAACTTTATGGGGTAAAGGTTTAGTTCCCGAACTAGTAATTAAATGACCTAAGAAAGGAATTTCCGAGGCACCAAATATGCATTTTGAAACATTTATGGTTAGTCCATATGTGTTTAATCTCTAAAGTACGATTCTTAAATGAGCTTTATGCTCTTCTTGGCTGGAACTAAATATTAAAATATCATCCAAATAGACATAGCAAAATTTAATATCTCCCAGGATTTCATTCATGAATCGCTGAAAAGTTTGTGCTGCCCTACATAGTCCAAAATTTAAGAATGGGAATTCAAACAGTCCAAATGGTGTACAAACTGCAGTTTTTTGTATATGATCCGGATGCACTGGTATGTGAAAATAAGCACGGACTATATCAAGTTTTGAAAAAATATTTTTTCCGTGGAGTGCATTGAAAAAATCCTGGATATGGGGTATGGGATAACGGTCCGGTACTGTATAGGCATTCAATCTCCTATAATCGCCCACAGGACGAATGCTGCCTGAGCTTTTGGAAACGACATGAAGGGGAGATGACCAAGGTGATTTTGATGGCCGGCATATGCCTTGGTCCATCATGAACTGAAATTCTTTTTTGACGGCGTCATACATTTCTGGATTTAGCCTTCTAGGTTTACTTTGGAAAGGTGGACCGGTTGTTTCAATAAAATGCACCGCATTATGTTTGACAGGTTTTAACCCAAATGTTAATTTTGTTAATTCTGGGAATTCTTCCAAAATTTTATGGTATACTGATTCACCAGAAATAAGTTTTAGAGATGCATAATTTGTTGATTTTGAAATTATTCCGGGTTGGGTAAATTTAGTGACATTATGAATAAGTTTGCGCCCTTTGAGATCTATTAATAGATTAGAGGTTTGTAAAAAATCGGCCCCTATTATTGGAACAGGCACATTAGCAATTAAAAATTTCCATGGAAAATTTCGTCTGAGACCCAAGTCCACATTTAATAATTTAGATCCATAAGTATGAATTTTGGAGTTGTTAGCTGCAAAAAGTTGCAGAGAATCAGGCTTTAGATTTTTTTGGTTTTTGTTGAGTGGTATGCATAAAACATCAGAGCCAGAATCGATCAAAAATTTGAAGTGGGATCTCTTATCAAAAACATGCAAACGATACGATTGCGCAGCTGCCGCCGATGTAGGTTGATCGACAGCCGCTATTGCGAGTTTCCCTGATCCGCGTTAGTTGAGTATGAACACGGCGATCGGCACTACAGTGCCTTTTCTCCGAAACGCGAATGATAATAACAGAATTTTCTCCCACGATCACCGGAACGCCCACGCGAAAAACTGCACTGTCTGTTTTTCCGATGGAAAGGGCCTCTGCTTCTGTCGCGGGAAAGCCGTTGTACCTGCGTACTTAAAGCGGCGATTTCGCTTCGGAGTGCAGTAAACTCATCCAAGGTGGAAGCTTTCCGCATGGCAGTACTTTCCGCGCCTCGGCTGACAGCAAAAACGCTGTTATCTGTTGAGGAAATACGGACCACTGCAATTTTGTCGACCATGTTGGCCAAATTGTCCAAGGGTTCAGAACTTATTGATAAAATTTCCTGCATTTCTGACGGCAGTCTTTGCAGCCATAAGGTTTTGAGGAAATCATCTTTTATACCTGTGCCACCACCGAGTTCGCGCATCTTTCGGAGTAAGTGAGATGGTTTTGCCCAAGTGTAGTTCAGAAAGCCGTCGACGGATCTATTCATTTTCCGAAGCGGAAAATTCGGCTATCAGTCGAGTCTTTAACGCATCATATTTGTTGGTGTCGGGGTGTGTGAGTAAAATATCAGCAACCGCTGATAAAGTTTCCGGATCAATAGTTGCAATTAAATGATTGTATTTTGTAAGGTCATTAGTTATTTTTGCTAGGGCAAAATTGCTTTCTACTTGGATGAACCATAATTTTATATTGTTCCTCCACAGCGGCGGTATTTTCACCGAAAGATGGGACACCTGCGACTCTGTCGGAGGGTCAGCATTGACAGTTTCGTTTTCAGTAATAAGCATTTTTGGTTACTCGATGTGGGAAACTGATAATTTTTACAATAATTATGAGTATTAGAAAAAGTTATGATTATTTAAATACACGTATTTTAAAAAAATTATGAGTTAAAAATCATAATAGTAAACATGGTAGCCAAAACGAAAGTAATAAGAAATTAATACTTCGAATATGAAAAATAACACAAAAATTAATACTGAATATAAATAATAAGATTTCTTCGCCAAAATAATGGGGAAATGAAATATTGACCAATCACAGAGAAATGAAAAGAAAATTCGAACACATACCTGATCCTTTATGCATTACCTCTCGGCACAATAATCCCAAATAATCCATAATGGGTGGTATGTACGAAAAATAACTGAAGAGCTCAATTACTAAAATGTGATTTGAGCATATTTTAGAAATTTTGAGGCTGGACTTCGCAAGTTTTAGAAAAGTAAAAAAGAAAGTATCGGGTCACCAGTTTGGTGCGTGGCTTAACACGCATTGCCAAATTTACTTTAAATTAAAATATTAAAACATTTCTAATTAATGAAAACTGCCAGCCATGTAGATAACAAAAATAAATTTTAATTACACATTAAATTAACAAATATAGAACATGATACATTGGCCGTAATTCCATCGACCAGCACGAGGCAGAAGTTCGGAGCAAGCCGGTGAAGGCAGGAAGTGAGTCACTCATATTCGTTGGAGAGCAAAGTTCATCTCCATAGGTATGATTGATGCTTATCGGCAGTTGGCGAAACAAACAGTCATTTATCGCCTGTTTGGCCGCTGCAGTGTAATGCTTCTGCAAGCATTTATTGAATATTTTGATGACATAAATGATCACATTTATGGGTAATATTTTGAATACTTTATCCATTTGGATAACTATTTTCTAAATAATGTAGTCTCAACTGCTTACATTAGGGCAATAAGTGAACAATAGCAAACAAAAGAAGTTATTGCTTGAATTAGTTGATATCGCGTATACCCTGCTTTTTTGTAAGCGATATCATGTTTGTACATAATTGAAAAGATCCAAAGACATAACTTTGTGTAATGTAGGAAATAATAACACATATACAGCATTTCTCAGTTGCAACAAAATGTGCATTTGAATTCCAGATATATCTAAATTTTCTATTAATCATTACAATTTAGATTTTTTTTTTTTTTTTTTTTTTGTAAGATATTGTTTCAACAAATCAGCTCTTTGGAAAAAGGGAAGAAGAGCACTGCACATGATTCGGACGATTTCATTGGTTGAAATTGTCGCAAAACTTTGACTGGGTCGTATCTTTTCATTCGTTGAGGGAATTTCGAAAAGGCATTTTTGAATTTTAGCACATGTTTCTGTAAATTATCTATGTTGAACCCTTTCGCGCTATCGCTTATTTAGCCCGCGTGTATTTTATCAGTAAAATTGCCGCGAAAATGGCCATGTTTAGTTCAGGTAAGTAATGGTTAATGCTAATAGAAAATAATAATATATCTTCAAATCATATAGTGTATTTAAATAATAAATTTAAAATTCCAGGTAAAAATAATGAAAATTGAAGCAAGTGTATTTTAGGATAGATATATAGCTAAATTATATCGCTTAGATATATACATGAATTTGATTATACTTGATTGATGTATTTCGTGTGTCATAATATGAATTATTTTAAATAATTTGCATTGTATGCACATATAAACTAGGCGCATTATACTTTGCTAAAAGCATGTAAGCTTGTATATACTCACTAAATTGTATTATTTCTAATAATATGAGTTTTATAATTTTATAGTGTCGTTTCTTTGAAAATGATAACTTTAATTTCTTTTCATCAGTGTATATTTTTTTAACCAGCAAACCTTTTACCTAATTTGTAATTAATTGTTCAAGCATTGATCTGCAATGGTTTTTTTTAATATTCTTTTTTAGATATAATTATGTTGCTTCCAATCTAGCATTCTGTTTCCTAAATCATCATCATAATCTTAAGCTATAAATTAAAAGCACTTATGAGTGTAAAGAACTGTTAGATTACAATATTCAAATATGTATGCAATAGCTACTTATATATTAGAATTTATATATATTTTTAAAGTGGGTTGTTTTACTACATTATTTAAAATAATAATTGATAACTATCTAACAAACCAGTATTCTTGTATAGATTGTCTTGCAGTGCTACAATAATATTTTCTTTTCTTTTTTAGTTATCCTTTTATTTTATACTTAAATATTTATTCCTGATCAAATAGCTAGAAAATGTTAGAATAATTTTAGTAGATAAACTGGTGGAAATTACTGAATCTTTTGAGTCATGTTTTGTTCTCTATGTTTTCTCTCTAGCTCTATGTTTAGTTTTTTGTTTTAAAAAAATCTTTTACTGTAAATACAAAAAAATTTGATCATAGTGGGATAATAGATGGTAAAGTTTTAAGAACCAATCAGTTTTCAGAAAATTATTGATGTTTTAAAAATTAGTCTAAAAATTTAAAAAGAAATAAAATATGCATTAATTTTTTTTTTTAATTTTGAGCATTAAAGAAAAAGGCATTAATTATCTGGAGCATTCTCTACAAAAAGATGAATATTTTATTTCAAACCATTGTTTAGCTTATCAACAAAAGAATATGCAATGAAACTTATTATAAAGTTTGTGGAACATTTTCTCCAATCGCATCAATTCATTAACTTTTTTAATGTTATGTTATAGAAATGTTTCATATCAGAACCAGATGGACTAGAACATTTTTCAGTCTCTAAGCCAATCACTTCAAGCAAGGTCTTAAGGTGGGTTCGCATGAGGTCAACAGTTGCGCTCAATTGTTGTCTCTCGTGAACAGTTGAGACAGCGTGGATGGGATAATGGCAAATGGTTGTCCTGACGGGACAACCATTTGCCATTGTCCTGTTGCAGTCACATGATTTTCCTGAAGTAGGCGTGACCTTCTATTGCATGCAATAGTTGGTCTCGTGTGAACCCACCTTTACTTCAACATCAGCCACTACAGGAGATAGCTTCCAAATGAAATCAGAGCTCCTTAATCACAACAAGTAATGTTTCATAAAATGGAATGCTTAAATGGTTAAGCCTTAGTGAGAATTAAATGCATATTATCTAGTGTTACTATGAAATAACATAACATTTATATATATATATATAATACTGAATTATTAAATTCTTAGTTATTTTCGAAACTAATAGGAAATTGTTTTCTAATGTATTGATCGTTATCACTATTTGGTTTGAAAACAATTGTAAATAATTTTTTTAATTTATTTTGCTCAAAATATACATTCTATTATTCTATTTCATCTCATTCTATTAATCAGTTCAGGAATTATGTTTGATGAGAAGATAAGCAAAAAGAGAACTGTTTAAAAATTTTATTTTGATTATCTGAAGAGCACTGTTTAATTTGGAAATTATCACAAATCCTGTTGCATAATATCATTTATAAGACATTCCATATAAATATGAATGTTCTTTTTTATTTCATGCTTAAGTTTGTTAATTTTTTTTTTAATACCCCTACTATAAAAATAAAGGTTAAATCTTGTAACAAAAGTTTTAATTGTAAAGACAAAAATAAAATAATCAAGAATGCAAAATTCTTAGATTGTGTGTGATGATCACTCACACACACACACATATATATATATATAATATAAAGTGTACTGGTAAAAGGTATATATAAGCAATTTATTTCTAAGAGAACCTTATATGATTAAACTTCTTTTTACTGTTTCAACACCATAGCAAAGATATTAAACGCAGAGTTCAAAAATGCAGACAAGAATTTTTTGCGAGATCATAATACTTGTTTTGGTTACTCAAAACAATTGTGTTGCTTTTTAAGGAATTTGTAAATTAAACCAGCAGCCAAATGACTTGCATTGTACTTCAACATGCTTTTTTGATTTGATGCGACATGAGTGTAAAGCATAATAAGCATCTAATTAATTTCTGAAGGAGAAATGGTAGATTATTAAGTTTTATATTGTTAATGTTTAAAGTTATATATATGTAATATGAATGCAAATGTAGGGTCGGGTGGGGTAAAGTGGTCATAAAAACAGATATTTTTAACTTTCACAGAATATAAATATAAGAATTTATGAAATATATCTTAATATTTTGGATGTTATTTTACATTACATTATTCAAGAGCATATTCACTGGATTTCAGGACTATCTGTTGGAAATAAATTTATTTTATAACATTTTTAAAAAGCATAGTTTTATGACCACTTTACCCCAAGGGATGGGGTAAAGTGGTCATACCATAACAAATTACAATTTAAAAAGAAACTAATGAGGTAATGGTCACATTTTATTAATGACAAGTACTATACAATGTAAATTTAATGCCTGCAATTCTCCTTGTTTTAATATTATGTTTTTCCATTAAATTGCAAATTTATGTCCTCTACTATTGAAACTTGGCTCCTCCAAGACTCTGATCACCTCTGATTTTTCAATTTCATCTGATTCTGGAAATGTATAATAATTTCCAATTTTAGACTTTTTTAGGTACTTAATCAGCAATTACTTGGCCAATAAATTCCTTAACGGATTTCTTTCCTTCGTATTTTACCAATACCCAAGATCCTAATATGATTCGAGAAATCTGGGGGTGTTTATAAGTTGATTCAAAGGAGGTTTACTGCCTTGAACTTTCTTCTTTTTGGATTCTCGTTCTTCATGTTCTTTTTGTAGACGCAATGCAACCGTTTCTTCTGTCAATACTTCCCCAGTTTTGGCCTGAACACGTTTCTTTTTTTGTTTAGATCTTTCATTTACAGTTGAGATGGGTGGAGATAATGTTGCTAATATAGCTTGTTTTAGATCTTTTAGTGGAGATGCAATTGTTGGGTTATCTACATGCAATATATCCGCCTGTTTCAAATCTGAGTTGCAAGTAGATGTTGATGGCTCAGAATCTTGATTTTGATTTATTTGTTGCTCTGATGAGTGTATCGGATTTGATATTTCGGTTAGAACAATGCGCTTTTCTACTTCTTGGATATAATCCACTACCAAAAAAACTTTGATGGTATTCTGTGGGCGGATACACTCAAATAGTTGCTTCAATAAAAAGGAAAAACACTTTTTGAGACACTTTGCACTCGAGTTTCTCTGAACCATTTTTTCAAAATTGCTTTCCAGGCTTTTTTTAATGGTGAAAAGACACCAACGTCTAGAGGTTGTAAGGCATGGCTGGTATGAGGGGGCAAGCACAATATTATATCTATGGCTTTTTTCACTGTGCCATAAGTCATGTGGCTTCCATGGCCATCATAAATCAGAAGAACAGGTTTCTGTAAGTTTTCTGTATATTTTATAAAATGATCCATCAAAGATTCAAATACCGAATCTTGGATCCAGCCAGATTCTGTACAAGCATATAAGGCTCCTGGAGAACCACCCTTAGTCCATGACTCATATAAATGAGCTCCCTTATAAATGGTAAAAGGAGGCATATAATTGCCACTAGCTGATATCCCAAAAAGCACGCTGAACATTGTCTTTCCTTGTGTTGCTGATTTCATGTAAGTAGTACAAGAAGATTTTTGAATAATACTGGGCTGTTTCGGCTATCTGTACCTAGTCCAGCTTCATCAACATTAAAAATTCTGTTAGGACATTGTTGAAGACCATTTGTTTCAATAAGATGAGTATAGGCATCAAAAAAAGTAGTTACAGTTTTGGTTGTTAAATTAGCTGCTCTAGCTGTAGTAAGTAATTCTGGTTTCCGTTTTGTTAATTCTTTTGCCCAGCGTTTTTCAAAATTTCTTAGGTAATCTGATCCTGGAGGTTTTCTCCCAAAAGGACTTTCTCTACTATTTGGAGAGTTAAAGTACGTAAAAATTAGGTTTGAAACATCGGAATGATCAAATGGATATCCACATTGTGCGAGAAATTTTAAACTTTCAACTATGCAAAATTCTTCATCATGTGTTAGCCATGGTTCCCTTCCTGGACCTTTGTGTTTTGGCTTGTTTATAACCCATCTTAAAGTTTGATAGGGAATTTCAAAATCATTAGCTGCAGCGTATATAGATTTTCTTTTTTCTACAGCAAGCACCGCTAATTGTAAACCGCATCAGAGTAGCTTTCTGGATTCTTCCTTGCATATGTTCTAGGCATGTTGAAGCTGTAAAGAATAAGAAAAATATGTTATGTTTTAAAAAATTCACAAAATTTCAATCAAATTATAATACTATTCTAAACCTGGTAATAGTTAAGCTTGTTTTTTTTTTATATTTTGATTAATTAATTATGCTTTAAGAATAATTAATAATTATCATTAATAACTATTAAAAACTAGCCAAGCATAATTAGCATTTAGACCAATGTTTAATAGGTATTTAGCAACTAGGCATGACTAATTTTAATCAACCATATCTAACTTAAGCCTATGACCACTTTACCCCAGGCAACTAAAATTATTATTAAATTATATCTATAATAAATGAAACTTACTTATGAATGAAAATATGCTCTTGAGATGTGAGTAAATCCTTCTGCACTGCCAACGTATTAATATTTGTATCAAACAAAATGTAGCTAAAAAAGTTAATGCAAGTCAAAAGAACAAGCTGTAAAAAACACACCTGGAGAATGAATGACAACTGCCAGAAGCATGTTGCCACAAGTAAAATTTTTAGTGAAAAAACTTTGTTTTTATTTTTTTAACCAAAATTTAAAAAAAAATTAATTCTAATTATTTAAGAGTTTAAACCTTTTTTATGAATCATGACCACTTTACCCCACCTGACCCTATTTCATTTCACTGCAGTCGCATATTTGCTGACAATTATTGTATAATCATTTGAACTTGGCCCTCTGAATCTTGCAGGCATAATGCTTTTAAAAACTTTGTGATATATTGAAATAATTATTTACAATTTGAATTGATTTAAATTCTTATCTCTTCAATTACTGATTTTATTAAACCTAAAATGAGTTGTTCAACTTATGTTCAAACATTGAACATCCACTAAGATATAGTACATATAATGCTTAAATGAACTTGCAGTCTTTAAGACAAATGAAAATTATGGAAGATGGTTGTTCCAGACCAAATCAACTTAAATTTAAAACTAAATTTACTTTGCTATTACAGTTTTTCATAAAAATTTCACACAGATATATATAGACTTGGAAAATGCCAAGTTTTATCATCATTATATGTCAACAAGATTTTGAATTGTAGCTATGTAGATGATCAAAAATCCAAAAAAATCAACTGCTCCCCTAATTAAGCTAAAGAGCTGAGAAGGATGTCATTTAAAAAAAAAAAAAATTATGGCATATAACATACTGTAGGCCAGGGATGGCAAACTAATGATACACGGCGCAATATTTTAGGCACGCAACCAATCAAAATGATTTGCATTTTACAATTTGCAAAACGGTTTGAATGTGACTTCATTGATAAACTGAACTTGTCCCAATTCGATTGGTTGGAAAATGAAGAATTTTAAATGCAACTGATTGATTTCCAGTCTAGTTCAATATGGATTCAAAAGTTTATTGAAACAAGGAAAAGTTGGAATTGATTGAAACAGAAAGATTAACAAGCATTATAAGTAAAAATCCCAGTAACAAAATTCTGGAAAAATGGAATTAGATTCCAGACACATTTATCTGTTTGAAGAAGCTGGCTCATGCTATTTTAACCATATTTTCATCTACCTATATCTGCAAGTCATTTTCAGAGATAAATAACACTAAATACTCGCATAGAAACTGTTTGGCAGATGACTAAAATTCAGCAGGCATTCTGCTAAAAGTAACACCTTACAATCCTAATGTAAGATATTTGTTGTCTAATCTGCAACAACAGAAGCCACACTAATGTAATTTTAATTACATGTATAACTAAAACATTTACTACTATATAATACAAAATGTTTTTTTTTTTTTTGTAGTAAATAAAGAGTTTGAGTTGCATTTAGTTATATTATTTTTCCAATCAAAAGTCAAAACTTTTTGACAGCACGTTTATACCTCATTAAACATTTCTTTAGAAAAAATGGCACAGTGATCCATTAAGGTTTGCCACCCCTGCTGTAGGCTAACATAAAAAAAGAAATAATTTAAATAAAAATTTTAGATTTTTTTTTTTTTTTTTTTTTTTCCAAAAATTTCTGATTTTTGAAAATGCTGAAATAAATGTTAATTTGAACTTTTCAACTTAAAAATATTACTGACTATTCGTGAAATTAATTGCCTGTTAAAATATAAATTTTGAATGTAATGAGTTATTGTTAAAATAATTAAAAAATGAGGGTTGTTTTTTATTTCTGGTTTTTAGTTGAATAATACAAAAAAGGCTAATATTTATAATTCCATAAAAAAAATATATGAATCCTAACCTGAAGAATGTATATAGTAAGGATTCTAAGATAATTAAATCATATAGACTAGTAATCAATTGGTTGTACTTGCTAACCCACCTTTTAAAAATGTTTAGAGTTTAAACATTTGTACCTTTTAACTTTTATAAAAGTTATTTAAATAATATTAATAAAAAAATTCATAATTAAAAATGAGGTCTGTAAAAAGTATATGCAAAATGGTGCAACAATATTTTTGACATTCAAAAATTTACAAAAAAAAACTTTTTTTTTTTTTCAAATGTGTATTTCAATACTATACAACTCAATCTAAAAATAATAAAAACATTTTAACACTCTTTTCTTTCAAGTTTAACCTCTGCTTTCATGCGGAAAATTTTAAAATAAGAGTGGTAATTTTTGAACCCTAACATATGGAAGATGCTTCTGCAATGGAATAGGAATAAAAAAAGTTCCTGCTTATTTGAAAAGGCCCTATAAACATCATTCAAACTCTATGATAACTTTTTGAATGGATAATTGAATATATTATTAAGGTATACTGCACATACTCGACTCAAGAAGAATTTGCCGAATTGCACTTGTTCTTGAAAAGTCACTTTAATCTAAGACTATTCTATGAACATAGTAATACCACACATTCATTCCCAAAACAACATCAAAATTATTGGTGAAATATTTTTCAGATGATTTGTAGCATTGAGAAATGGTAACATCAAAATCTTGAGATAAATTTTAATTAGAAGATACATCAGGCTGTGAGACAGCTATCTATAAAGGAATCTAATAGTTCGAGTGTATTTTAGAGAAAAATAAAGATTTTGATAAAATAAAAATTACTTTTCTTCATCCCTATAAGGCATCTATATTATTCTCGGATCCAAGAAATGCTCATGTTCAGTAGAGATTAGATGTTCTAACAACAGTAAATCCTATGACTGTCAAATTGGAAGAAATTATGTTGTATTTGAAAGTGATTTAACATTACTTTATTAAAAAATTATTGCATATTCTTTATATGGCTATAAATTCATAAAACTTTCTTCCTTTCCATTTCTTGTGCTCGTATTTTTCTAGTTGGTAAATGTTTTAAAGCAATTTAACTCCATTGGAATTTTCTTCCCATAAAATAAAATAAAGCTTCACTTTGTTTACAAAACTTCTTCATTTCTTCCATCTTTTCAGATTCAGAATTAATAACTACATAGTGAAAAATCAGTTTCATCCAAAATTGAAAGCTTTTCAAACAGTGTAGATATCAATATGCAAAATTCTATCTCAATATAATCAAGTCTAGAAATAAAAACAATTAAATTTGCATTGAATTCAGTAGACTGCAGAGTTTATTTATTATTTTTTTTCAAAATATCTGGTTGTTAGATGCCCATGCAATTAAAGATGGTATTTTTTAAAAATAATTTTAGTATTATCACCAATTTAGAAATGAAACTATATCATGACTTAATAATAATAAAAAAAAATTATTAGGCTCTAACTTTCGAAATTCTACATATTCTTAATATTTCAATGTTACCCGTGAAAACACTCCATAATACATAACAGCAGCAAGAAAAGATGCTAAATCAGGGATCTCGAGAGAGTCTATTAAGCTCCTTGATAACTGTTATTTTTTGTCTTCTGAATGCAAGGGCCTCCATCATTAAATAGAAGTAAGAAGGAATACTTTAATTTGGAATCCTCAAAATAGCTATGGCATGAGGATATATCCGTGAACATGATCACTTGATATTCCTTCAACAGATGTAGATAAAATGAATTCTGAACTTAATAGTGTAAACAAATGTGAAATAAGTTTGTCAGTATCAGAACATGAACATTAAATATTCAGATAGGGGTTAGAGCTGTCAACAGTCAGATAATGTTAAAATAAGAACAGATAGAAGAAATTCTTCCATTTTTTTAGTCAAGATAGAGAGCTTGCATGTTATAATATTAAGACTTTTTTTTTATGAGGACCAGAAGATTTGAAACTTTTTATATAGTTAAATTAGAAAAATGAAATATGTTATTGTACTGCAGCTAGCTTCCTTCCATAGCTATCTTTCTAATTAATTACTTTCCTAACAATTAAAAAAATATCAAAATAAAAATGGGCTTTCAAGAAGCTCTATTATAGGAAACATCAACTTTTTTTTGAAAATAAACCTAATGATACTCAACTTTCAACTGGGACAAGAAAACAAATATACTTGGTACCCTTGTTTCATTTGCTTGTGGGAACAGTAAGGTCTCTAAAATAAAGTGAAATGGTCTGTAAGCAAAATAACACTGATTGTAGTATAGTAAATAAATGGGAGTCATTGTTTGATAGAAAAAAAGAATTCTCTTGCTACTTAACATAAAACTTAACCTAGTAAAATAATTTAAGATACTCGGAGATGTTAATTGCTCCTCGTACATTTTTCGAAACATTTCCTGGACTGAACAAAGGAAAGCTATAAGTGAATTAGCTTTTCTAGAAAAATGATTATGATTATAGCTCCCAAGGTCATATACTCATTAATGATTAAAAATATCTATGGATAATATTGAGTTTTTTACATAATCATGTTTAATTTTAGTTTGTAATCTGGATAACCATAAATTAAAGAATTGTGAAGAATTGATCTAAATATGCTTTAATAGTTTTGAAAAAGTTAACAATTTTTTTCAAAACTTTATATTAACATAAAAGCACAAAAGTATATATTCTGTATTGTTATTAGACAGTCAATCTATCATGTTAGTGAGGAAGGGGAAAAGTTGTTTCAAGATATCAGGCAAGTGAATTGCATATATGATGGATGATAATTTTTTTTAATAAAACTTCTCCCACACTTAAAAGGAAATCTTATGAGAAGTGCTGACTTGTGAATTAGCCCAATTTATTTAGGTCTTACTTTATTCAACTTAGTATATCATCATGTAGTTTTAATATACTGTTTTTATTGACCTAATTTGATTTACTCATACTTCGTTCGTTCATTAATATTATTTTAAATTTCATCATTTAATTTACATTTGATGTAGATTTCAAGCGATGTATATATTACTCTTTAGGATTAAATTGATTTATTGCATGAATTTTATTATTGAGACCTTTTTAATCTGTTTTGTGCGCTGCATATCTATTATCGTTGAAAATTGCTATATATCTATTGTTATTAAAATTTTGTTTTGTAAATAAATCCAATTTTACAAACACAATGTCATTCAGAATTTACACCATAAAATTATCCTGAAATTCTTTCATATCATTTATTTGTAATAAAATCTGTCAATAGAGTAATCGTTGAAAGAATGATTTTACTTCTGTATTTGCAAAACTTCCTTTTAAAACTTTTTTAATAAGTTAAAAACCTTTTAATAACCATTTTAAATTAATTTGCATTCTCTTCATGATATTTTCTATAAAAGTGTTTATAGTGTTTTATTGTATTATTTTCTATAAAATTTAATAGTGAGATTGATTACTAAATTTTAATATTTGTTTTCAATAGGGTCATTTACAACTAGTACTCCATTTCATCAACAATATGATAGTGGCTTTTATGGTAACTCTCCACAATCTAGAAGTTCATCTCAGTTTTCTATTGGGGAAAATATAGGATTAGAAATAGGCTGTTTTTTTCCATTAAGAAAGAATTTATTTGGAAAAAGGAACAATTCTGAAAATATACCAGTTGATCCGTTTTCACTTGAACGTAAGTTACTTCTTTCAAGGAGTTCGGCATTTTCACGTAGAGATGCCAGTTCAAATACAGAAACTCCAAGAACAGCGAGAAGCTGTGCAGGTTCAGATAAACCTGTAAAAATTGAAAGACTACGTCAAAATCGACGATGTTTTTTAAATGGTAAGACTGAGAGATTAAAATGGCTTGGTGGTAATGATAGTGGGTTTCATGCTGAAACTCCTGAAAGCTCAGAATGTCTTAAATCTAAAGGTCGTAGAATACCATTATTGGAGATGGTAAAAAATTTGAATTCAGAAAATTCAAAAGAAGAAAGTCTAGCATATTTTAAACGTTTTTTGGATGTTTCTGGAGCTAAAAGTTTTGCTGATCTTTCAATGTCTGATATACAAGACCTCTATAACATTCACCGTTTTCAGAGAACCGGTTTAAAGCCATCTGTAACAGATATCGACTTCAATGAAGAGCGTCCACTGATGAAGGATTTGAATGAGGGAAATGAAGTGTTTCTGTCATCATGGAAAGAGAGGCTAGAATGCATCTCAGCAGATATCAAAATGCCACCAAAGATTGATATTCTAAGCCAGCTTCACAATATCAATGCACTTTCGCTTATATCCTGTATCTTATCCTATCTCTCCGGCCACGATTTGCAGACGGTAAGCAGTGTAAGTCGATTGTGGCGAAAATTAGTTCTTGAGGATGAAGTTGCAAACAGAGCAAGGCTGGCTTGTTTGGAAAAAAGGCAAAAGTTTATAAAGGTAATATTCAGTATTCTTTCAATATAAAATTATTATGACAGAATAGTTAGTGTTTTCATATTCATTAATTTACATAACAAAATTACATAAGAGTAAACTTATATTATTTGTAATTATCTAAATGCATTTATTGTAATTTAAAATTTTTATTATTTCTTGTTTTATGAAGTTTTGCTGATGCAAAGTGCATCTTTTAACCTTTTGCATGCCTTAGATTTATCAGAACATCATATAAATAAATTCAAATGATCAAACTACTGTGACGGCATTTGCAGGAATTGGGGTTAGCTTCTAAGAGCCATCTCTGGCCATGATGCAAAACTTCCCCTTATTCTTGTGCCGTAGTCAATGCATTATTATTAAAACATCATGCATTCTTTTCTTTATAATACTAATTGTTATAATTTTTGTCAATATATTATAGGAATATATATCATGTATAATATAAAATTCATGAATTCTGGCATAAAATTTACTTTTGCATAAACACACACACACAAATAATAATAATAAAGGGTTATAAATATGCTATATTCTTAGTAGTTTTTAAATAATTGATGTCATTATAGCCTGTGTATTTTCTGTAGGCGGTTCAAGGTCACATTTTCTACCTTGTTATTGGTTGTCTGGTACCAATAATGAGGTAGAAAATGTGACCTTGAACTGCCTACAGAAAATACACAGACTATAGTTACTACACATATATATTAGTGGTGGCATAACTAGGGTGGAAAGGGCATGCACCTTGGAAGTCATTACCAGAGAATGCAAGCATCAAATTCATAATATACTGTATTATTATATTTAATTTTTGAAAATAAATTCAAAAAGATTTCACTAAGCTCAAAGTTATTTAATCCTCAATCTTGAAAATATCTTAGTAGAATTACACAAATCAAATGGAGAATTTGAATAATTATTTGTACGTATAATCATTGCACAATTAGAAGTAGAAATGCTGAACTCATTATTCTTAGATTAAAAGTCTGAAGAATAATGAGTTCAGGATTTTAAAATTTTGTCTTAATTTCGTTTTAAATTTGTGTGCATAATTAACATCAAATTGACATCAATTAACATAATCATATGAGGTAATTTATATAATTTACATAAAAATAATAGTATAATTAATTGTAATTATTTCATAATTTTTATGAAAGATTGCCTGTATTCTAATATAAATAAAATGTTCATTATTAAATACACGAAACCTTATCAAAATTTATATTTTCTCTGAAGTGTATATATATATTCCTGAACAGATTTTTTTTTATATAAATCTAAATTTTATTCATAACTTATTTTTAAGCTTTCTAAAACAATTTACTTCATAAAGTTTATATCTAAAAATATTCAGAATTTTAAAATAATTCAAATTTTCATTCATGTGCATGCCAGAAGTTCCAGACTTAAAGAGAAATCCAAATAAAGTCTTAATTTTTTAAATTTTATTTGAGCATTGCTTTTTATCTTTTTTAAAAAAGATGTAAAAGTTTGTTTTAAGGTATATTCTGGATAACCATATATTAATTTTCCCTGGCTTGAAAAAGAAATTAATTATTTCAAAGAAAGCATGTCCTCGTGAACTTTCATTTTGAATTGTAGGGTGAAAAATCTTTTCTTTTTGGTGAATATCAGTAGCCATTAGCAGTGTAGAAGTAAAGGATTCTTATACTCTTGCTTCTATTTTATTATTTTAGGTTCGAAAATTCTTCACTCGCATTGTTCTTGAATTTCTCTTTCACATTTTTGTTCATTTGACAATATCCATCAGCTTTGTAATTTATCATTTTCAGGGGTGTTTGTGCTCCGGGGAAACCCCGGAATTCCGGGGATTTTGAACTTCGATACCCGGAAATTCCGGGGATCGTCGTTCAAAAGGAAGTAGGAATAATAATGAATTATTTATTTTGATCTGGGTAATTTTGTTTGCTTTGAAAGCAGAAAACGCAAGGTCAGTGTGTGTGGTGAAAACTTTTCCTTTCTTTCTCCAAAGGCAGTGATAATGCGTGAAAAGGGGGAAAAAACTTCTTTTTTGTTCTTTCCTTATTGCGAGTTATGACTCATTTCCCCGGTTCTCGGACATTCTCTTCTGGATTCTTTTCGGCAAGTAGGCGCGGCAGAAAAAAAAAGGGAGAGACTTCGTTCGACCAGATGTGCGATCACGTGACCTGGGTTCAAAGGTCTTAATTTTGCAAAAAAAGTAATTCATTGAACTTTTATAATTAGGTCATTCAATACTTCATAATTGTAATTTTTCATTTCTCTCCCCCCCCCCTTCTCGAAACTCCAAAATGTCGGTAGTAAGTCCGTAAAAGTTTCCGGGGATTTTTTGGGGTCCCACAAACACCCCTGCATTTTACTATCACAATCAGGGCACCTGTGTAGAAAATATATTCTTAAATATTCTGATTCTTCTAGTTCATATTAACACAAGTAGTTTTTAGCTTTCTGGAATTGAAACTGAGATCACATCTAAAGCTTTTTAAAGGGGAAAACAAGCCTAAACATAAGTTTTTTTTTTTTTTTTTTTTTTTTTTTTTAATGGAATAAAAAAAAAAAAGTGTAATGTTTTTTCTACAGTGTAATGAAATTTTCATCATATCATTATAGTATTGGATAATATTTAGCAGTAAATAGAATTACTGCTCTAAATTGAATTCTAGATAAGTAACAAAGCTGTACTAACTTCTAAATATTTTCACACAGCTTAATAATATAACTATTTTTAATTTACCAAAGTAATTTTTTTTCCCTTTTAAATACATAAGTTTAATTTCTTATAATTACTTGACATTATGAACAAAAACTTAAATCAGTGGGCTTTTCTCTCTCCCTCTCTCTTTTTTTAAACTGAATTTTACCACTAGATTTAATGGAAATAATTCATTAATTTGGATGAAAATAAAGTACTGAATTTGTAAAATATATTTCCTTTAAAAATAATGTAATTCAAAGTTTTCTATAAGAATTTACTTTAACTAAAATCTTCAATACAATTTTCAAATAAAAAGAATGCAAAATTAGTAATCAGTTTAATTTTTCTTTTAGCTGAGTGTAATTTGCTTAAAAACTTTCAAATGTTTATTTTTTTAAAAATAATTTATTAATGGCGACCAAAAAGCACCTATTAAAAATGTAGCCAAATTATAAAAATATACTCGTGCATTATTAATTATTATGAGAAATTTTGAACGTGTGAAGCACATGTTGCTGCTTTTTAGTCATCATTAATACTGACAAGTACATAAAAACATGTTCTTGAAATGGTTTTCTGTATTTTCCTATTCCGTATATTAATCAATTCAAATGGTGGTCTGTAATATCTTATTTAATCTGTTAAAAAGCTAACTAATTTTTGGTTTTTAACAAATATTTCATTAAGTTTCAGTTTATGGTATTAAATGAAAGCTTTCTATGTAGAAAAAAAAAGCTATAAAAGGTGTATTAAAATTACAATTATAAATTTTTTTTAAAGAATGGGTTGTGAATTTTTTGTTGAAAATTGTGTGAAAAACACTTTTATAATTATTTAAAAAAAAGGAAAAAGCAAAATGGCATTTCCTGAATATGAATGAAACAAACAGTTGAATTTTGTAATCTAATATATATTTTAATTTTATTATAAAATCAATGACACTTTAGAAACAAATTAATCTTGTAACAGTTTGTCTGATTTAGTTGTTGTTACTAAAGCCCTTTTCATAGCTTGTGGAAGAGGAACCTTCAAAAATTTCGCTGCAACTTTCTTGAAGCAAACCCCTCAACAACATCCATAATTTTAAGGGCTTGTGATTTAAAAGTCTCTCCTTTCTTGAATTGAAAGGATATTTTAATGGATGTCGAAATTTGAAGTTAAAATATTTATACATTATTTTTCTGTAATTTTTACAAACTTTCAAATATTTTCACAGATTTTATTACTGAAATTTAATAAAAATTGTGTTCTTTCATAGAATTTCTAAATTGATAGTTTTGTTTTATTAATGAAGATAAATAATATTGGACAACTTTTTTAGTGAAGAATTTTACTTTAGTCTTGAGCTATGAAAAGATAGTGATTGATTTTATTATATAGTATATATTTGAAGAACGACACTCACAAGTTTTAAATTTTTTGGCAATTTTGTTTTTATTTTAGGAAATGGCAATCAAAAAATCAGTCAACCCATTCCAGAGGCAACCGAATGATAGAATACTGAGCTGTATTGAAAATATTCAGAAGGAGGAGCTTCAATTTAAAAAAACTATCAAAGAAATTAATTTTAATGCATTTATTGAGGTAACTATTATTTAAAATTACCATTTAACTATCAGTTATAAAACTCAAACTGAGAAGTGCATATCTATACTCCTGTAAACGATACATTTCAAGAAAAGTTACAGTTCATTGCTAGACAGAACAACTGTATAAGTATGGAAGTAAATGTGAAATTGGACAAACATATTGAAATTATTGTGATAACGTAATTATTTGATAGGATATTGACTTAAATAACCTCAGCTTGAGAGTTTGCTGGAATAATAAATTGAATATGATTATTTCTGTCACACTTATTTTTGTAAATTATTTTTGTATACTTAACAATTGTGGTATAATTAAATAAAATACCTATAACTAATGATATAAAATACATAAGATATTTTTTAATTTAATTTTTTAAAACTGAATACACAAAGAAATGGTAACTTTTAGATATGTATTACATAATGTGCATTAAGAAATTGATTTTATTAGTCAATTCAAAAACTTATTTCTGGAGTCTAAAATTAAAACCATTGCTATAGAATTCATTTTACCATTTGGGTTATCAGGTATATTAAAAATTGCCTTTCTCCTTTTCTATTTATCCATAATATGAAGTTTTAAGAATTATTTTATGCTATTTAATATTTAAATGTTTGGTTCAATTATATTGTATAATAACATTGCTTATTGGCAAAGAATCATTATGGTTAATTTTATCTGAACCTTGTATACAATAAATCTAGCACTCAAGGAAATTTACAGAAAGAGCTGAAAAATTATCTTTATATAGTTTCAAACCAAGATATAAGTATGAAGTTTTAAATTTTCAATGAATTTAAATTATCATAAATATGTAAAAAACAGATTTATAGAAGACAGCATAATTATTATCAACTGGTTTTTTTAATCAGAATGTTTTGTTATACACCAAAAAGTTTTTCAGCATACAGAACAACAATTCTTATTGTGACCCAATTACTAACTTCTAAACTGTTAGGAATAGTTCTGGTTTGAAAAATGCTTTAAACTATGGAAGAATTGCAGGTCAAAGTATTTCAAAATGAATTCTAACTTTGTATATAATCCTTCGATCCTATCTGTTCTATTTTAGTAAAATATGTCAATATATACCATGCATTTTTATGATTGAATGACTATCGATATGGGAAGATCCCAAGCATCCATTCAAAGAAGCTACAGTGCACCTCTTCTCTTGCCTTTTGTGCCAATGAATGTAGTTTGCTCATTATAGATGCTCCACCAGATGAGTCTGGATGAGGGAGGGGAGCATGTGATTCATTTGCTTAAAATCACAGAGATTTGTTTTAGCTTTAGGGAAGCTGTTAATTTCCCTCATAAATAGGGATTGCAATACCGGGATACCGAATACCGGTATTTTGAGCCATTTACACAATTTTGTAATACCGGTATTCACAAGTTTAAATACCAGTTTTTCGGTATTTACTAGAAATTTTTAAAATTGTCTCCACTATTGTTCAAGGATCGCCAACATAGCAAATTAGTATACGTTTTTTGTTTTTATGTCTTCCTAAAGGGCGAAATTAATTAGCTAATTAATGGCTTAAATCTAAATTAGCGAAACATGTATTAGCCCTGAAAGAAGATATTGTATCCATAACGACTGATAGAGCAACAGTTATGAAAAAAGTTGGAAATCTGATTGGTGCAAATCAGTTATTGTGCTATGCTCATGGAATTCAATTAGGAGTAATAGATGTATTATATCAAAAAAAATAAAGAACGGAAGAATACAAATACTGTGGATATAGAAACTTCGGACTCCGACTTTGAAGAGAGTAAGAGTGAGAGTGATATTGACAATGAAGATAATGACAATGTAATTGTTGAAGAAGATATTGCTAGTGAGGATAAAATATTAACCCATCAAGAATTGCTTCCTATAATTTATAAAGTTCGAAAAATCGTTAAGATATATAAACGTTCCCCTATAAAAAAATGACATATTACTAACTGAAAATAAAACAGAATATATGCTAATATTAGATTCTAAAATATGTTGGAAAAGTTTACTCCTAATGATGGAACGATTTTTGAAACTGAGAAATCCTATCCAAAAAGCAATAATCGACTTAAATATGCAAATTAATTTTTCAGACAGTGAATTCGACTTAATATCCAGAACTGTATCAGCTCTACTTCCAATAAAACTGACTATTGAGGCATTCTGTCAGAGAGATTCTAATTTATTAACAGCTAATGCAACAATAAATTTTAGGTTGCAGTCACTGAAACAACAACACACATCACTATCTGAAGAATTATATATTACATTTAAAAATCGCACAGAAGAGGCATACCAAAATATAAAATGTCTTATGGTATTTACCTAATTATAATGATTTTAAAAATGAAAAAGAAGAAAAGAAAATAACCAATTCAAATCTGATCAAGTTTATAGTAAATTTTCTTAAAATTTTTTACCCACAAGCCTATCCATATTTAGAAGAATTCATTTCAGTTATCGAAGATCATGATGAAACTAATGTCGATAGTGAAAAAGAATTGTCTCTTGAACAAAAATAAGAATTAGCGATAAATGAAGAAAAATTCAACTAACCAAAATACAATACAGAAATCAGCTATATCCAAAACCATCCGACGAGAAATCGATTTATTTGTAATAGTATTATTTAGAGGTAAATACGTGGAAAAAGTATATCACGCATTGCTAACAGTAGCACCAACTGGCGTAGATGCCGAAAGAGCGTTTTTGACAGCTGGCAATTTTTACAGAAAATTACTTTTCAGGCTTAATGACAGTACAATTTATGCATTATATTTTTTTAAGATCACTTTTCAAAAATTTGTAATAGTACCACAGACTGAATGATGATATTTACACTTTTTTGTGATTTAAATAAATAAGATGTTCCTTTACTTTTTTTTGTGATTCTTTATATACTGTTATAATTTATAGGTTACAAATTATTTTTTGTGATATTTACATTCTCTAATAAAACTGGCAAATAAAACAAAGAGACACCTCTGTTTTCTTTCTTTTTCTAAAATTTCTAAAACCGGTATCCCGGTATTAAGATCTAAAAAGTACCGAATACTGGTATTGAAATTTTGGTCCGGTATTGCAATCCCTACTCATAAATGTATATTTTTAACCATTCAAAGAATTTTCTGCTTAACAAATTCCCCTTATAGCCATCAGCTAAGCAGTATCCTATGTATATCAAGAACATGAACTGCCATTTTGGTTTTTCAGTAAAATAGAGTATTTTGAAATGCTTGAGCTTGAATGGCTGTTGGAACCAGCGAGTTAATTAGCTATTAGGCTACGATAAGAATGGACACCTTCTATAACAAACTTTCTGTTTAATTATATTCATCATTTGCAATATATATATAATATGCAATATATTTTGGTTTTCAGGTTGGAAAAAAAGGCGAGAACTATAGACCTATGAAATGTCCTTCCTGCTGTAATCTTTCGCTCCAAGACAAGCACATCATTACCAAGTACAATTGTTTATTTTGTGGTCATGAATTCTGTTGTAACTGCTTAAAACCTTATTCAAATTGGCATTACTGTGCCCCAATCAATTTTCCAACTAAAAAACCACCTGCTAATGGTAAAAAATATTTGAGGCGCTTATAAGATATTTTGGATTTTTTTTTTTTTTTTTTTAATGAAGGATTTTTTAAAGTTCCTTTTTTATAATGCTGGAATCTCATTTATGTGGCAGCTCTGTATCTGAATGAAATACTGTGATTTCTTTTTTAATCTATACTAGTCTTTTACTAGTCTAGGCACTACTTTTTGTACCTGATGTATTGTGATTTTATAAGAAAGCTTAGCATGGTTATCATTTAACATTTTTAAATTAAAATATATCTGTGATATATCTTTCTACTGTAGTGATCTTTATAATTTTTTTTATAAAATTGTAATTTTCAGACAATAATTTACATCAGCTTTTTAGCTGAACTATAGTTGATTCAGTCCATTTTTAAGGTGCTACATACTTGACACTTATTTTAAGGTGATTTTAAATAGAATATTTTAAATGTATTGACTTTACAAATCATTTTTATAAGATGCGAGACTTATATTTTTAAATCATCAAAATGTATCTCTACCATACAATGCCATGAATTATATTTTACTATAATGTGTCAAAGATCATTGTGATATCATTTTGTGTGGTATTTTTCCTTTGTTAACCATACAAACTACAGAACCTTGCCATTTTATCTTTGAGAATTTTTGTAGTTTCTGTTTTAAAATAAAGATATTTTTACAAGTAATTGTTTGTCTAATAAGAATTTTCACATAAGAAAGAATGTATAGTAGGAAAAGTTATAACTCTTCAAATTGTAATGAAAACTTTAATATTATCCTAAGTTATCTCTACTAATAATTAAAAGTGAGTTGATGCTTTACAAGCCAGACCATTTGATCCAGAGCTAGCAAACTTGGCACACACACACATATATATATATATATATATATATATATATATTATATATATATATATTATATATATATATATATATATATATATATATATATATATATATATATTAGGAATATGATCTTAATTTTTTAAATTTAAGTAAAACTTTAGTGTTTTTTTTTTTTTTTTTTTTTTTTTCATTTAGTTTCATAGTAAAAGTGAAACTCAAACTATTTGCTTTATTACTATCAATATTTCATCTTAACTGTTTCCTATTGTTATGATGAAGAATTAAAGATTCGTCTCATTTTCCCTTGAGTAGGTTAAGGTATACGGTAGGCATAGGTGAGGTATAAGGCATGCTTTTAATAAACTTTATTGTACTTAAAATTAAGGTTAGATTCAGAATGAAACAATAATGGGAAAAATTTTAAGTGTCTTCATTTTAAAATACAACTGCTTTTTCCTGTGATATAATGGGATGAATAAAGATGTTGAAAAATAATTATATTTTGCTTAAGTTGAAAATTTATATAAAAGAATAATTCTTTTAGTTTTATACTATTGCTGAATGTTATTACAAAGGCATTATATTTAATAGGCATAATATTTTTTGCAGCTTTAAGGGAAAAATTTCTTCATATCTACTAAGATGTCTTATTATTTTTAAAGAAATACTAAGAAAAAAATGTTAAAATTATGTAACAAAAATATAGCATATTTAAATCTCATTATATGAATCAAATAATGTTTATGACATCTCTTGTTAAGTTTATTCACCATATATTTTATGGGAAAAGAATGTCAACATTTTGTTCTCATTAAACTGGATTAGTAAAAATTGAACAATGCTTCTATACGGAATTGAAATTTAAACTTGCATTCAATCATTAGAAACTGATTTTAAATTCATATTTTCAAACCTATTTGAAAATAATAAATCATTACAATAATCCAGTAATGTGTAGTGCATTATTAGTAGGACAGTTATATTTAATTTCTGAGGCATACCATTATTTCTTTTTGCTTCATCTCGAAAATCAATGTTTTCCCAAACTTCTAAACAATTACAACGGCAAAAAATTCACTAATCACATTTAAAAAAAAAATTAATATATTTTTTGATGTATTATACATTTAAAAAATCTTAACTTTTTTTTATATAGATGTATGTTAACATTTAAAAAGTACTTATATGTCGTAATTTTTTTCAACATCAGGTTTACATATATTGTTAGTAATTGTTAAAAAGTGACTAAAAGAGAAATTTGACATATTTTTCTTTTAAAATACCATCTATAACAGAAAATATCAAGAAATTATTGGTATATCATAATTTTTACAGTAGTATACAACTAAATATATTACATGTTTTTTCACAATCCTGAAAAGTTGTTTTTTATTTATTTAACGAAAGCATAATTATCTTTTCCATGGGTGGATCTTTTATACCAATATGAAAAATTGCATGTATTTCTCAGATATACTATTATAAAATATATTTTTTATGAGGTTAATTATTAGAATTAGGTAAAGGTTGATACATACAATTTTAAACAATTTATAATTTTTACAGAACTAAACAATGTAATCGTAAAACAATATGAAATGTCTAAAAAAATAGCTGAGTGGTCTAAACTAAATTAAATAGTCAATATTCTAACTGAAATATCTACATCTGCAATACAAAATCAGATAAACAATCTGAAAATTTAAAAAATAAAATAAAATTTAGGTATAAAAAGCTAGAAATCATTTCACATTCACATCATTGCAGTCTTATCACATATGCTTAGAATGTTCTAAAAAGATAAATTTCTGGTATTTTTATAGCTTTAAATCTTGCTTTTCTAATGTGTGTGTATTTTTGGTATGTTTCTAACTTTTCTATTTCATGATATATCATTCGCTCCTCCAAATCCTCGTTTTGGTTTTCTATTCAACACTTTTAATTTAAGTTTCCTATGCAAAGAGGTTGATGTTCTTTGCTCATTGTATTCCTTCATAAAAGCATTCACTACCAGTTATAGATTTTTCCTTCTTGTTTGTCAAATAAATAATATAATTATTGATAGCAGCTAATTTTAAACCACAAAGAAAAGTTACAGTAAAAACTTGCAAGTGCATATACCTTTGAAATATGAATAGAAAATTCAAAACGTTCTATTAATGTTTTGAATTCCAAATTTTAATTAAAAGTTCGGCTGCAAGAATAGCCAAAATAATGCTTTTGTAGCACTCTTTGGTAAAAAGACATGAAATGAAATTCTTTTCTAATATATCTCGTATATGCTAGAAGGTTACACAAAGGCATTTTTAGATGAATATAAAATTTTACAATTCACAATAAGGTTAAATTATATTAACTTAATTATTCCTTAACTTCAAACTTCACATTTAATACATATTATATGGCTCAAAAACTGTGAACATTTTTTGTTTGAAATCTATGGAAATAAGGTAAAAGTCACTGAAATAAGAGTTTCTAAAGATTGAATTTTATATGCTTAAAAAGAAAATGCAGAAGTGATTAGTTAACATATCAGAGTCAGCCAAATATACTTTTAGAAATTTTTATATTAAACATAGGTAGAAGGGTATTAATATAATATTGTATTTGTAATATAATTTATATATTTTTCAAGTTGTCACTACACAAATAGAGGCTTCACTAAGATTTTCTTTATAAATCAAATTCAAACAATAAACTAATTACAATTACTGCTTAAGAAAGTAGCCTTACTTAAATACTAAGAATAAACTAATGTTAACAGTCAAGTACAATGAAAATCATTAACTATACATATGTATAGTAAATGTAAATATGTAATGTAATATGTAAATTTCACATAGAATTCCATATTACTATAGAATTTATTTAGAAATTATATAATGAATTTGAACTAAAAATATAGTCTTTCTATCTCTATATCCAATGAAGAAACAAAACTTTTATTTATCAGTTTACAAAGTAAATTGATTACCTTAAATAGCAGTCAGTATTAATTAAAATTGTATTATTTTGATGCACATTTTTAAGAAATAGTTCATTGATTGATTTTTAATCAATCCATATGTAACAATCATGCATACAGTATTTTAACTAATGAAATTGCTTTTTAAAAAACAAATAATGTCAATAATAATTGCTTTTAAAAAAACACATAATTGTAATTATCACATTAATATAGATATTAAAAATATGTTTTTATTTCCTTTTCACTAGTTCATGATCTGTCTTTTCTTTCTTTAGTAAACTTACATCATTATTCCTAATTTGCTGAATTTTGAAGTTATTCTAATTCATTTTGTTCAGGAATGGAACATCTTAAAAAAAAAATCTGTAATTAAAAATTGTCTTGGATGTTTACTTAGTTCCTTTTAAATTTCATGATATGCAGCCAAACAGTTATATAGTTCTTTTTAAAATTTTAAGCTTCTTTCTATGTTGGGATTATTCATTAAAAAAAAATGCTGTTCTTCAACCAAAACCAGTCCTTTATCTAAAATGGTTAGAGTGAGCTGTGGGATCTTTCATTATTATCTATTTCCTGTTTGCAAGTTTGAGAATTGATAACTATTTTTACCAATTCAGCTGTATGAATTTCTCTTTCCACAATTGATTTTTCAAGTTCAATTGAAGTGATATCATTAAATTCTTCTCTAACTTGATGTTGTAATCTGAATATTCATTCTCTACTGTTGGAATGTAGTATACATTCTCTATAGTTGAAATCTTGTGTTTAGTCAGAATGATGCCACAACCATTTAAGGATTGGTCAATAAGCATAGGTTTCATCAGACACGCACTTAAAGTGTTGCATAAAATATTGAGTTCTATAGTTATCAGTTTCCAACAGATATTTCATATATGACATTTTTTTCTAAAACCAAATGTGCTTTATCTGAGTTAAACATATGATTATCATTTTCTTCTGCTACTTTGAATAATTGTTTAGAACATTATCTGCCTTTTCACTTCTCCTCTTATTTTAATATTATTTAACCCTTTCAGGGGCAGGTCATTAATTTTTTTTTTTAAATATGATGAAAAAACCCAATTATTGTAATTAACAGATTGTGTAGACATAGATTTTCCAATCATAATTTTTTTTAACATCTCTCCTTCCACAGGGAGTAGTGTCCATTTAAGGACACTGCTTGTCTAGTGCAATCTCTGTGTAAGAAAATCTTTCGAAACAATTGTGCAAATTTTTTATGATAATAGCAGTAATTGTGAATATTTTAGGTTAATAAAAAATTTTATTTATGTTTTAGGTAATTTGAAACACTTTAAATATTAAAAATACAATTTATGATATAATTATTACAAAATTTCTAAATTATATCTTTGATACTTTTCGGGATTTTTTTTCAAAAATTTCAAATGCAATAATAATAATTATTATGAAAAAAAATTTTAATAAAAAATTAAAGCTATATAAATGTAGAAATTTACGGGAAAAAATGGCAAAAATTTAAGAGCACGAGCGTTAAAAATAAGAAACTATCTAGAATGAAAGACAAAGGTGAAATGTTTTTGGGTTTCAAATATGTTTAGTCTTCCTCTGCAGACAATAACTCCAAAGACATGAAAACTGCATCACATCCTTCTCTGAAAGATATCAAGTTATAGCTTTCCCATGAATACAAGAGGCGGCAAAAGAGAAGATAAGTGAACGAAGAAACAGATATCCGACAGGTGGTGTCCCCAAATAAGACCACTGAGAAATAAACCAGTTTGGTTCATTTTTAAATTGATTATAAGCTTCTAAAGAATTATGATTTAAAACCTCGTGGATATTGTAAGAAAGCGAGTAACTAATTTTGATAAAATTTCAATTCTTAAGAATTCAAAAAAATTCCCACATTTCAGATTAAAAAAAATCGAGACATTTCTACATAAAATTAATCCTAAAAAAACAATATAAAATTGCTTGGGCAGTATCTATTCATTAGAAAATAAACCAATTGCACTTTTCCTACAATTTCTTGAGTTTTAAATCTAACAGTTTCTTTTACAGAAATTTTTTTTTTAGTATCTCCTTTTGCAACCACTGTCCCTGAAAAGGTCAAGAAAAGCCTCTTTTTACACTTCTTAAACCATCCTTTGTTTTCTGAAAACTCAATAGTTTTAGTTGAACAAAATGATTGCTAAGCTTTGATGTTATTAAAAATGTTAACTGCTTTATGTCTTATAGCATTACTGTCTATAGACATTTTCTTTTGTACATTGTCTTTTACCCAAAGAATTAGTGCTGTTTCCATTAACTACCTTGCAATATCTCAGGCATAAGATGTTCGATTCATACTCAATGGATATCGAGCTGCCACACATGCTATTATTTTTTCTGCATTCTTTTTTATAGTTCCGACTGTTGCTTCATTTAAATCAAAATGCTTTGCAATAGAGCTTGAGCCTCCTCCAGATGTTAATCTGTCAAATATTTTAATTTTTGTTTTTAAAGAAATCACTTTTCCTTCAAATTTATCCATTATAAAGAAAACCAAAATAATTTTCAAATATTGTAAAAATAAATAACTTATTAACCAAAGTGAAATTATAATTTATATACTAATAAAAAGAATTCAAATTGTTTACAAAAACTCATTTCTTTCTTTTTTGAAGCCTTTTTTTTTATTTATTTATTTCAATTCTACAAGTGTTCAGTTCACTTCCTCAAAATTTGCTTCATGTAAATATATATGTGTCCTTGTTCAACAATTTCTGTCTCCATAATTTAAGGATGTTTTTGATTATAAGCTTCTCACTTCCATTTTTATTATCTGGTCAAATTATAAGCAAGATTTATGCATAATTTTACATAAGCATGCTCTAAAATTATAAATTACATCGAAATTAATAACGAATCAAGAATTTTACACAATTTTGCATTTCCCTGCATTCTAGTGATTACTTCGTTAAATCAGATAGTAAAATCCAAATGGCATATAATTTAACTTCTTATACATTTGTTCTTTATAAAAAGAAAAATTCTGAAATGTTATCAATATATATAATGTATTACAAAACTAATAGGTCATTAAGGGTTTTCATAGCATGCTACTAGATAATATATAGTTGCTTAATTACTACAAAATTATTTTGTGATTTTAATGTACATTTTATTAATTAGAAAAAGACAGTATTTTTATACATTAATTACAAAGAGTAGTTAAAAATAAAATTGCCAACATAATTATAGACTTTTTTTTTTTTTTTGCTTAAAACCTATTTTTTAAAAAATGACTTTTTATTCCACATATTCCAGTTTCTAAAATACACAGTTAAAATTCTTTAAGATATCGATTGTAAACACATATCAAATTTTTAGTTGATACCGTTGCTGAATATTCATCTGAGCAGAGTCGGTTTGATTTTTTTTTTCCCCGCTAAAGAAGTTAGTGAAAGGCTGTAAAAAATCTGTGCCACTTCTTCATCTCAAATTGAGTACCAGAAGTTTCGGTCAGATTTCAGTTTCTGTTCTTGTTTAACTGTTTTGACTCATTTCACTTTAAGCAAAATGTTAATTAGATATAAAAATCTGTAAGATAAAAGAGTGCCAAGTGGTATGAATAATTGTGGAATGTATTTTGTTTTTAAATTATGTAAAAGTTTTAAAACGCATGATATATTTTTCTAATATCCTTTTTATTTGAAAAAAACAAAACAAATTATTCTAAATGCATCAACTAAAAAAGTATTCTAAATGAATCTTTAAATAAATATTTCTACTCTTTAAACAATGCACCATAAAAATTTAATAAATTTTCCCGAAAGAATGATTTTTCTGATATTTTCTCAACAGTTTGATATATCTTGCCTTTCTTCTGCTTTCTAAATTGGCAACGGAATTGATTGGTTCTCTTTTATGAAAAGTAATAATTTTTTTTTTATTGAAGCAATTATGCGATGAAATTTTTATCGGTATTTTATGCTGAGAAAGCTTTAAACCATATTTTACTCGCAGTCCGCTTTTTTATGTGTGACTGGTGTCTAATTTAATCATTTCAAAATAAAATTTAAGTTGAAATCTTAAGCCTAATTTTGTAGTGTTGCTTTTATTTTTAAATTGTTTACAAACATTGTATTATTAATTATACTTTAGTAAAAGAAAAATCGTTTAGAAATTGACAAAATGCCTTGTGTCTTTTTGTGTAGAACTTTCTGCTATGCTTAAAATTTGATACTTGCCGGTGGTAGCTTTTCCTTTCATTCGGACATTCATAACATTGCGACTTAGATCCACCAACACCCAAAAATTTATATAACTAGCAGTAAATCAAATGGAAACAATGAATGATTTTCGAAATGTAATCACAGTTAAATATATTAATATTATTATTGATACAAAACTTATATTAAAGCGCTCACTTTTTCAGGTGAATGAAATATTTATATGACTACTTAGATTTTTATTGAGACGCTAATATTTCGGAAATATTGTTAGATTGTTTAATAGTGTTTATTGATTGGTAAAATAACAGTAAATATTTGAGAGAAAAAATTAATGTTAGGAAATGCAAATAGCTTCCCCCGGCGTTCTTGATATTGTCCAAAAAGTTCCTAATTGAATGTAATCAAATGCGCCAGTTATAAAAAAGAAAAAAAATAAATAAATCAAAACAGCTCTAATTCATAAACCGTATACTCTAGTCTGCATTAGATTTTCACTGCTTATTTCTATAATTACCTAAGCACTTTTTATGATATAGAATTATATTGGTATAAAATCGTTTCTTTTGATCAATAAGTTATTACACAACATCAAAATAAATTTGAAAAGAAAAAGCACATCTTTAAGTATTTTTTAATTATATATTTTTGTCTTCTTTATACACGAGTAAAGCCTTATTTGATGTTAAATTAATCTGAATTGCAATTGTGTGTAACAGTTTTCTCTTTTATCGATTCTGTCAGTTTTCCCATTCTTAATTATTAAGATATGATCATTGTGCTATAGTTATGTATATTGGTACTCTGGATTGGGATAAGCATAAATGCTCATTTTAATATTATTTGTTCATTTCTTAAAAATGTCTTGTAATATCTTGAACTATTTATCAAAAAATGATAACACTAATGTGAAAAGAAGTGTGACCAATATATATTATTCATACAAGAATTGTAAAAATCACCTCTTTGCAATTTTATGGGAAAGTAAATTATTCTTCATTTTATTAAGGAGAATTAATTTGTTTAATTATCAAATAATTGAAAGTTCACTGTAATAAGAAAATAAAATATTAATTATAATTAAAGAAATTTAATTGTCCAAAAATTTGAAGGGAATTATATAAATCCTATTAATTAATTTTGCTTATAAATATTTTAGAGACCAAATGAAAAAAAAAAAGCACATAAGTGAAATTTTACACTTTATTTTTATACTATGTGACCTTAGTTTGTGTGCCAGCTACAATTAAGAAATCCTGATTATAAAAATTATTAAATTATGTGTAACTGCTAAAAATTCTGTTGGAAGAGACGATATAAGCATTATTATTTAAAAAGGTTCTAATTTAATTGTCATATTATATTCTAACATATATTTCGACTTTTTTCTCTCCATTTCTGCAATAATTTTGGTACATCAGCTAAAAGTGCTTATTCTAATTAAGTTTTTATTTTCCTTTCCTTATTCTGTCAAGTTATAAGTAATGAAATAAATATTTAATATTCTTCTTAGATTTATAACATTTTGGAAAGGATCTCTGATCACTGTTGAAATATGCCTGGCTTATTGAAAAATGTAAGTTTTTTTTTCTTTTTTTTTTTTTAATATTATTTTAAATCAGCATTTTTATATTTTGCTGAATTATCATAATACATTGAGTAATTTTTTAAAGAAATTTATTGTTTTATTTCTTATTTTAGAAAACTTATGCCTGTGTTGTTCACAATTTTAACTAAAATGATTAACCATTTAACAATGTGGCATATATTTTGCATTAATATTAAATATTTGTTAATACTAATGCTTAATTTAATTTAGAGTATATATTTTAAGGAATTACTTTCAAATTATGCTTAAAAAAAACATTAAAATAATTGTTAAGTGAAGGAAAAAAAATATTGAAAAATCATTAAAAAGTCATTAATAAAACTTTTTTACTGATAAAAATATTTTTAACTGACATTTTTTTTTTTAATCTAGTCATTTTTTCCTTCATTACTTCAAAATTAAGTTAAAGCAAAAAATAACGACTGTTTGACATCTAGTTAATAGAAAGTATATGTTGGTTGAGAATTGGATTTGATTAGAAATTTTAAAATATATGTATTAACTTCTTAGCCCCCCCCCATTGTTTGACATTCTTTCAATTCATCCATAAGAGTGAAGTTTAACTGCCGTGTAAAATAAGAAATTGGATTTTACCTGTCAAGTTTAAATCTTGAATATATATATATATATATATGTATAATTGTCATTCTTAGTAAATAATATATATTAAAGTGAAATCTTATACTCACTGCACTCTCTTTACACTTCTTTTTTTCTATTATATTTAAGCTCATAAATGTAATTGATGTTGCCGTTATTTGTAGAAAACTGTAGTCGTCCAAAAAACATTTAAAAAATTTGCCTTGATCTATACATAATACTTAATATTAATGGTTTTTGAAATTAGAATTTCTAGATCATTCCCCAGTTTGTAGGTGTTGTATAGAAAGTTTTGCTTATTATTGTTGAATATAAAATTATAGACAGATCACATCAAATTCTTGATAGAAACTTTCTGAAACAGGATATATCATGGAGAAAAATGCCATGTAAAGGAAATCGATTGGCTAAGTGTACTGAAGTGATTTCTGAAATTTTTATTGAACAGATAACCTAGCTTAAATAATGGAAGTTAGTTGTTATATTTTGGAAAGTGTAAAGAAAATTGATTTTGCATTTAAAAGCATAAATTATGTGTTGAAATTTTCATCAGTTTATGAAATGAAAATTTTATATTGTTTTCAATATAAAAATTTTCTTATCTTGTTTTTATTGTGCATTGTTGCTATTACCAGTAGGAAATATCTTAATAAATATCATATATATTTATGACATGATTTTTACTTTATTGAGTTGAATTATTTTGTTTTATTTCCATGTATCTGAAATCATAATATTTTGTCTTTTTAATAGGATTTTAAAATAGAATCCTTTTAAAAATTTTATTTATTTGTAATAATGCTTTATTTGCTGATATGTATTACTATTTTATTCTAATCAAAATATGAAATTTGGTAATATATATTTTAATTTTTATATTTGTGAAAAATTATTTTCTAGAGTGAAAGAGAACCATTTGAAGTACATGTCTATGGTAATCGAATCATCAAGTACTTTACAGATAACAATAAGAATATGATTTCTTTTGCTGAATTCTGTGATGGCAAAGAACATTGGGAAACATGCAGATACTTTTTTGCCTGTTTGCACCTGGTGAGTTACATGCAATCTTTCAATTTTTATGCTATTAGATTAAGGATATTCAAATTAATTCATTTCAAAAATATAATTCATTTTTAAAAATTAAAATTTTAAACATTTAGTTAGTTTTTTTTAAATGATTAGTTTACTTTCTTATTTTGAAATTTTATTTTAGAAATTAATAAATTTGCACTAGGATTAGATAACAATATAATCAAGTAAACACAATCTCTCTTGAAACTTCCATCTTTTAATGAGAAAATTTTTAACCTTGTCAAAAATGTCATGCATGTCTTCAAACCCAGTGGGTGTTCAGTGGCACCAACAATCTTTATCTCAAAACAAAACTGTTAGTAGATTACAATGCCTATTTTAAAAGCACAGCTAGCACCTTTGGTAGTGATGATAGTAATTCAAATGTAGTCGAAACTCCAGATTTATTATTTTTCTCAATTTTAGTTTAAGAGCAAATAAATAATGATTCAAAGAATAATTCTGTAGTTAATATTACACTAGAGAGAAAATGTGAAGATAATACAAATTTTGTAATTTTACTTTTGCTTATCAAACAAATACACCTGGCAAGATTTTAGATCAGAAAATCACTGAAGTCTGTCTTATTGAAATAAATTTTTATCTAAAGTACTTATTTTAATTATAACCCACTGCATTGCTGGTTTTCTTAATGCAATTCCTTACATTCAATTAGCCATTATCTTTTTATTAACAATTCTTCATTGATGCCATAACCTATGAGCATACTTCATTTGCACATTTAAAAATAGAAGTGTAAACTGTGAAGTTGTTATCTACATAAAAATGTATTGTTGAACATTTTGAATTTTCATTTAATAGAAGCCAGTGAAAATAATGGTAATAATAATGGTAAAAAAACTGATTACTTTGTTTATTTACCTTTTTAAACAAAGCAGTTAAAGATTTAAAAAATTGAAGGAAAAGAAAAAAGTAGTTAAATTTTTTCACTGGATATTTGAAAATATGAGTCTGCTTGAAGATCACATTTATATTTAATTATATATTATTTTGGAGTTTGACTTGTGGTAGTTTTCTAGATTTTTAAAATAGGATTTCAGTTAACCCCTATTTCAGCATAAATTGAAAAAAAATTTCTAACTTTTGCAAATTTGTAATGTAATAGATGTTATCATAGAAAGCTCATTAAAAAAAGAGAGAATGTAAATTATTTTTTAAAATTTTATCCTAATTTTCAAAATAGCTTTACAGACATAACTTAATGTCAATCTCATTAACTCTTGAAAATTAAAAAAAAAAAATAATGAAAGAACTTTTTTCTTTTTAAAATGATGATAATCATGAAAATGTAAGTAATATTGATCATCATTTATATATAATATGTGTTTGTGTGTGTGCTCATGCATGTTTTTTTTTTTTTTTTTTTTTTTTTTTTTTTTACTGCTGGGAAAACATTTGAAAAAATTTTCCACCATTCCATGCAGTTTGTTGGAAGAGGAAAATTCTCGAATTGAAAATTTTATTATTATAAAAATAAGAATAATATTTTATTATTCTTATTTAATAAGTCTTTCTTTATTTGTGTTCTTATATAATAATTCATATAAGATCATATATTAAATAAGAGTTTCATTTCTGGATCTAGTTACTTTTGCAGGATTTTACTTCTGAAATGAGTGATATAAAATAAGATTAGTGCATTTCAAGAAATCTTTCTCAGGTCAGGTCCTTGACTTCTGTTAGATGCATTTTCTTCCATCTCATTCCTATTTTGGTAAAACAAATGTGCATGATGGTTTCCATGTCTGAGAATTGACATTACTTATATTTGTTTATTCATTCACTATTTAACATTCTGAAAAAGATGTTTATCAATTGTGTTGGGTAGTATTATTTGTGTAGAGTATTTTATTTTTCATTTAACTTATATAAGCAACAATGATGTATTTGATCATTATTAATTGCTATTAATATATGAGCTACATGAATGACATTTATATTGTGTGAATGAAACTAAAAAATATTTCATTGCTCTGCCTGTATTTATTGTAATTTTTAAATATTTATATTATCTTATTTATAAGTAATTTTTTCCTTGTATTTATGCTAAAAGATTAATCATACATCCAAACAAATTTTCAAAATTTTGTGATCAATTTATGCTATATTTAAAAATTTTCAATAGGAAAGTTTATATTGCGAAACCCTTACCTGCTTATGTCAATCTTCAATATTCCTCTGATTTTCATCAGATGTTATTTCAAAAATTCCCAATCATTTGAAAACTTTCTGAATCTTCTTTTTTTATGTCTTCAAGTTGGCAACCAGCATATCCACTCCTGAACAGTCTAGATAATTGCATTGTTGTTCATAAATGGGCATACTTTCTGAGTTTGATTATCTCTCTGATTTCTCTGAAATTCTTATATCACTACAACACATGTGACTTTGAGAAACATGCTTTCTCATATTGTTTTTTGAGTCTGTGGTGAATCTGAGAACGGAATGTTTTTTCCCATGAAAAATTCGATCATAATTCCTCAAAAGAAAGACTATGGCCAAATTAAAAACATATGTCAACTCAGATTGATTATAAAAATTCATTAATAGTATCATTATTGTAACTTCAGCAGAAGAATTTAGCTGGCTGTATGCTCCTTGTCATGGATATAAATGCTATTGAAAATTTTTTAACATTTATATTTTCAATGAATATACAATTTTCATCTTAATATATATAAATTACGTGTCACGTTGTTTGTCCGCGATGGACTCCTAAACTACTTAACCGATTTTAATCAAATTTGCACACCGTGTGCAGTTTGATCTAACTTAAAAGATAGGATAGCCCTTTTTTTGAATTTTTAATTAGAATTTTAATTATTAATTAAAAACTAACTTTCCCGCCAAAAAAATCTTTTCATTTTCCCCACCGCCAAATGAGTACAGCTTCAGTTTTTTTTCCCAACAGTCATGAGGCTAGACTTAAGATTTTTCGGCTGATTATTTGAAACGATTATATTTATTTTCTTAATGTTTGATGCATTTAAAATTAAACATTGTTAATTAATCGATCTTTCAGATTCATTCTTAAGTACTTTTGCATTAAAATAAAACAGAATAAAGGAAATTAAAAATTTCTAATCTGCATAGTGTTACCGCAACTGGAGTAGAAAAACTCATGCATTTGCGTTACCGTAACTGGCGTTGAAAATTCACGCTTGCGCATTGTGTTCTGATTGTTGACATGACAACCATTATCAACGGATGATTTAAATTATTTTTAGGTTAGTTGATGTTTTTGTAATTAAATTGTATTTATGTTGGTTATATATTTTTTGTATACGCTTATAGTTTTAAGTACATCGTTTTTAGTTTTTTTTAACTTGTTTTCAACCGATTATTTTAAACGATTCGTTTTATTTTCTTAGTGTTTGATGCATTTAAAATTAAACATTGTTAATTAATCGTTCTGGTCACAATGAATTTGAGAATATTTTGTTGACGAATTCTTGAAATATTACATAAATTAGGAAAGATATTCTTTAGTGCACATAAAGTTTAAACGCTCAGTGGCTGTTTTCAGTAATCATATTACAAAAAAATACTTTGTTTCAGTAAAAAATATTATTATATTAATTGCAGATTAATCCTTTCCACTTTAATTTATAGTATAAATTCTACGGGAACTAACAAAAAATTAGAGAGATACATATTACGTTATGACTGAAGGTGTTTATAATATTATGAGAGAATTATATGACTATCAAAATTTGAAGTTTTAAAATATTTTGATGAAGAAGCTATTAAAGTAGGAATTGCATAAAATATTTAATTATTAAAATTTTAACGAACATTAAGATTTACGAACCGGCTGGTCGCCAAAGGCGGCTAGTGTAATATTAAATTTCTGTTCCTGATAATTTTCCCAAAAGGTGTAGCTTTAGTTTTATAGCAAAAGAAAATATAAAATGCTTTGTTAATAATTTCCAGTAGTAATAATTACCAATTAATTAAAGTGTAATAATTTAAAACACTTGTAAATTTCAATTTGAAATCTTATTATTAATGAAAAGTATTTAATCAATATTTTCATCTTTTCTGTATCTGTATATTTTTAAATACTTTGGTAGTTTCCCCATTACTTGGAATATCCATTATATATATATATATATATATATATATATATATATAATATCCATGAAGATTTGACAATTTTGAGAAAATATTAATGGAGTATCTTAGTCGTAGTATGAATACCTAAAATTATATTTATTTTAAAACTCTATTATTACTACTATTATTTATAAAATTAATTTGGTCTGTCTTTCTATAGAGTACATTTTAACCTTTTCATTAAAAAATGGCTAAGATGATGTTACAGCACTTTATTCTTTTTTATATAAAGAATTGGTACTAGTGTTTTCCTAGTATTTCTTCTAATTCCCCACAGACTATCTGTAAGATTCTCTGATCATTCTCTATATCAGTTTAGTCCCTCAATTTTTTTTCCATCTCCACATGTATAATGGGTAGATTGATTGTTATGTCTTTTTAAATAACTCCTTAACATAGTGACAATATCTATATATTTTGGATTATCTATTTCCAGTGGCTTACAAAATCAAGTAATGATTTACCTGTCTTACCAGTAAAATCTTCATTTTAAGACTAAAATAACAATTCCTTTTCCTCATAATTTTAAAGATAACTGCACTTTGAATTTTTAACCATTCTTTTGTAAAAGAATATATATATAGCATTTCAAACAAATATAGAATATTACAATAAATTGGAGTTTTAATGCTACTATAATATATGTTAAATGTGTGCAAATGTAAATGTATACAACTAAAGTATAAAGCAGATTTTGTGGGTATTATTCTTAAAATTCCGAATCAGCTTTCAAATATTAATTAACTTACAAGAAGTAATGTGATAATTTATAATGAAAACATTTACATTTTCTTCTATTCACCATTTTATAATAAACTTGACACAAATTTTGAGTGTACTGATTCTAATTACAATATTTTGTTATAATTTTTCATCATATTTGTAATAAATTCAGAACTTTATATATTTTTTTCATTTTCCTGTATTTGCATGTTGGTATGTTTGTTTATAATGATAATATTTTATTTCAATTTTATCACCTTAGAAGAAATTTTTTGATGGAAGCTTATATAATGTAAATTGTAATTAATTTGATCTTGTTGAAATTATTTTTTCTTCAAATCTGTATTTTTTTTAAGGAGCTGTTTAATTTTATGTAATAGAATTAATAATAGTGGCATGTTTAGAATCAATTCTATACTTCTCATTATAAATAAAAACTTTTAATTACAGAGTATGTAATATGAGAAATGCAAGGGATAATCATTTATATGCTTATGAATGAAATAATGAATAATAAATTCATTAATTTTTAATCAACATATAATTTTTTTAATAAAGGATTGCTAAATTATTAGATGCTAATTTTGAATGAGGGGGGGGGGAGGATGATAGAAAAAAAAAAGAAACAAAATATCTATTTATAAATAGAACAAGTTGCCAATTTGATCATTATCTTATCATGGAGGACTTTCTTAAGGATAATTTTTTTA